>NC_137772.1:104675421-105140308 GCF_963455305.1 Plecotus auritus
TACTTCACAGAGCTAGAGAAAACATTCCAAAAATTTATATGGAACCATAAAAGATCCTGAATAGCTGCAGCAATCTTGAGAAAGAAAAATGAAGTAGAAGGGATCACAATACCAGATATCAAACTACACTACAAAGCCATTGTAACCAACAGCCTGGTACTGGTAAAATAACAGGCATATACTATTAGACCTATGGTTCAGAACTGAGATCCCAGAAATTGACCCACACCATTAAACATACAATGGAATAAAGACAGTCTCTTAAAGAAAATGGTGCTGGGAAAACTGGACAGACACATGAAAAAAGATGAAACTAGACCACCAACTGACACCATACACAAGAATAAACTCAAGATGGATAAAAGACTTAAATGTAAGGCATGAAACCATAAAAACATTAGAGGAGAACATAGGCAATAAAATCTCAGACATCGCACATAGCAATATGTTTATAGATACATCTCCTAGGACAAAGGAAAGTAAAGAGAAAGTAAACAAATGGAACTACATCAAAATAAAAAGCTTCCGCACAGCAAAAGAAACCACCATCAAAATGAAAAGGGAGAAGAAAATATGTTCTCCACTGAGAACATATTTGCCAATGCTACATCTGATAAGAGGTTAATTTCCAAAATATGTAAAGTACTCATACAACTCAACAAAAGGAAAACAAGCAATCCAACAAAAAATGGGCAGAAGACCTGAATAGACATTTCTCCAAAAAGGACATACAAATGACCAAGAGACACATGAAAAAAATGCCCAGTCACTAATCATCAGAGAAATGCAAATTAAAACCAAAATGAGATATCACCTCATACCTGTCAGAATGGCTAGCATCTAGAAATCAACAAACAACAAAATGTTTGCCAGGATGTGGAGTAAAGGAACACTAATTTACTGCTGGTGGGAATGCAGACTGATACAGCCACATTGGAAACAATATGGAGTATCCCCCAAAATTAAAAATAGACCCAGCGATCCACTTCTGGGAATATAAAAAACCCAAAATTCCAATCAGAAAGAATATATGCATCCTTATGTCCACAGCAGTGTTATTTACAATAGTTAAGATTTGGAAACAACCCAAGTGCTCATCAGTAGATGAATGGATAAGAAGCTGTGGGACATTTACACAATGGAATACTATCTATCTATACTAATAAAAGGGTAATATGCTAATTAAATCAGACATCCATCCGGACATCCTTCTGGACAAAGCCACGGTGTTAGGGGCTGAGGCAGAGGCAGAGGCAGTTAGGGGCAACCAGGCTGGCAGGGGAGGGCAGTTAGGGGCAATCAGGCCAGCAGGCAGAGGCAGTTAGGGGTGATCAGGCAGGCATGCAGAGAGGTCAGGGGTGATCAGGCTGGCAGGCAGAGGAGGTTAGGGGCAATCAGGCCAGCAGGGGAGCAGTTAGGGAGCGATCAGGCCAGTGGGCAGAGGAGTTAGGGGCAATCAGGCCAGCAGGGGAGCAGTTAGGGAGCGATCAGGCCAGTGGGCAGAGGAGGTTAGGGGTGATCAGGCAGGCAGGCAGGTGAGTGGTTAGGAGCCAGCGGTCCTGGATTTTGAGAGGGATGTCTGACTGCCAGTTTAGGGATCGGGCCTAAACTGGCAGTCAGACATCCCCCAAGGGGTCCTGGATTGGAGAGGGTGCAGGCCGGGCTGAGGGACCCCCCACTCCATGCACAAATTTCATGCACCAGGTCTCTAGTGAATCTATAAAAAGGAGGGATCGCTTACCCTTTGGGACAGCATGGATTGACCAGAAAAATATTATGCTAAGTGAAATAAGCTAGTCTGAGAAAGATAAATATCACATGATCTCACTTATTTGTGGATTCTAATGAGCTGAATGAATTGACCAACAAAATAAGACCTGAAGCATGGAGGCATGGAACGGACTGACACAACTCGATGTTTTGAGTTGGGGGATGAGAAGAGATAAGCCAAAGAACTTACATACTTATAGGCATAGCCAATGGACCCAGGTAATAGGGTAATGAAGACATGGGGTTGTGGTTAGGGGATGGGAGGATGAGGGTAAAGGGGGGAAGTATTGTTGTAATACTGTCAAGAATAAAAAGTTTAAAAGGAAATAAAACTGAAACTGGAAATTGTAGGTAAGGTAATATGGATATGATTTAGGAAGAAAGTGAATTCATAATCAATGAAAGGCCTTGGCTCTGTAACAAAAGATATGCAAGCAAATGTATAGTTATGTGTTTACCTTATTTTTCCTCAGTTTAATCAACTTGTGCATTAACAGATTAGACATTAATCTAAATTGTGTTGATAAAAGGTTACACCAATTGTGTGCTGGTAAATGTTCAACAAACAGGTCTCTGGGAGCAGAAAGGAAATCCTGATTTATAGCATTTGTCCATTTCTATGGTATAAAGATTCACACCATGACTGATTTCAAGCTGTCAACATGATATCAATCAGCTCACAAAATTCCTGAAAAGTTAACAATTGACTTTCTCAAGTTGGTACAAACTGGCTCCTCAAGTTGGTACAAACTGGCTCTAGAATACCACTCTCTATACCATGCAATTCACAAAGAGAAAAAAAAATATTTAAGTCATGTTGATTATAGCCCATAGTCTCAACTAAATTATCACTGGAACTGAACTCGATAACTAGTTGTTCACCGATGAAGGAACAACAAACCTAAAGGGATATATGTAATTTTAGGAAATATATTATTAAATATGAGAAAAGTGATAAATTAAAGATCAAGCCAAAATATTTATGTGATCCAGATGCAGGGATAATTTTCATTGAACTGTGTGTATACTTTATCAGATTTCTCATGCTGTAGGTATGGAAACCTCACTTATAATGTGAAAATCTCTACTTATTTTTTCTTTATTGATTAAGGTATTACATATGTGTCCTTATCCCCCCATTTGCCCCCCCCCCCCCGCCTACTCATGTCCTCATCCCCCTGGTGTCTGTGTCCATTGGTTAGGCTTATATATGCATGCATACAAGTCCTTTGGTTGATTTCTCCCCTTTTCCCCCCACCCTCCCCTACCTTCCCTCTGAGGTTTGATGTTCTGATCGATGCTTCTCTGTCTCTGGATCTGTTTTTGTTCATCAGTTTATGTTGTTCATTATATTCCACAAATGAGTGAGATTATGTGATATTTATCTTTCTCTGACTGACTTATTTCACTTAGCATAATGCTCTCCAATTTCATCCATGATGCTGAAAATGGTAAGAATTCCTTCATTTTACTGCAACGTAGTATTCCATTGTGTAGATATACCACAGGTTGTTTTTTTTTTCAAATTTTTTATTAAGGTATTATATGTGTACATATCTTACCATTGCCCCCCCCACCCCACTCCCATACCTGCCCTCACCCCCCAATGTTTTGCATCCGTTGGTTACTCTTATATGCATGCATACAAGTCCTTCAGTTGATCTCTTATTTCCCCCACCTCTCCCTAACCTTACCGCTGTAATTAGACACTCTGTTTGATGCTTTACTGCCTCTGTAACTATCTTTTGGTTCATCAGTTTATAATGTTTTTCATTATCCCTAAATGAGTGAGATCATGTGGTATTTTTCTTTCATTGACTGGCTTATTTCACTTAGCATAATGTTCTCTAATTCCATCCAGGTGTCTACAAATGGTAGTAATTCCTTCTTTTTTATGGCAGCATAGTATTCCATTGTGTAGATGTACCATAGTTTTCTCATCCAGTCATCTGCTGACAGGCACCTGGGCTGTTTCCAAATCTTAGCTATTGTAAATTGTGCTGCTATGAACATAGGGGTGCATATATCCTTTCGATTGGTGTTTCTGGTTTCTTAGGATATATTCCTAGGAGTGGGATTACTGGGTCAAATGGGAGTTCCATTTTCGGTTTTTTGAGGAAACTCCATACTGTTCTCCACAGTGGCTGCACCAGTCTGCATTCCCACCAGCAGTGCATGAGGGTTCCTTTTTCTCCGCATCCTTGCCAACACTTGTCGTTTGTTGATTTGTTGATGATAGCCATTCTGACAGGTGTGAGATGGTATCGCATTGTCGTTTTGATTTGCATCTCTCGGATAATTAGTGACTTTGAGCATGTTTTCATGTGTCTCTTGGCCTTCCTTCTGTCTTCTTTCGAAAAGATTCTATTTAGGTCCGTTGCCCATTTTTTTATTGGATCATTTATCTTCCTTTTATTAAGTTGTATAAGCTGCCTGTAGATGTTGGAAATTAAACCTTTATCAGTGATACCATTTGCAAATATGTTCTCCCATACAGTGGGGTTTCTTGTTGTTTTGTTGATGGTTTCTTTTGCTGTGCAAAAGCTTTTTATTTTGATGTAGTCCCATTTGTTTATTTTCTCTTTGGCTTCCATTGCCCTAGGGGCAGTATCACTGAAAAAGTTCTTTTGGCATATGTCTGAGATTTTGCTGCCTGAGGATTCCTCTAGTATTTTTATGGTTTCCCATCTTATATTTAAGTCCTGTATCCATTTTGAGTTTATTTTTGTGTATGGTGTAAGTTGGTGATCTAGTTTCATTTTTTTGCATGTATCTGTCCAATTTTCCCAACACCATTTATTGAAGAGACTGTCTTGACTCCATTGTATGCTCATGCCTCCTTTGTCAAATATTAATTGCGCATATTGGTTTGGGTCGATATCTGGATTCTCTATTCTATTCCATTGATCTATATGTCTGTTCTTGTGCCAGTACCAGGCTGTTTTGAGGACAGTGGCTTTGTAATACAGCTTGAAATCTGGTATTGAGATCCCTCCTACTTTATTCTTCTTTCTCAGGATTGGTGTGGCTATTCGGGGTCTTTTTTTATTCCAGATGAATTTTTGGAGAGTTCTTTCTAGGTCTGTGAAATATGCTGTTGGTATTTTAATGGGGAGTGCATTGAATCTATAGATTGCTTTGGGTAGTATGGACATTTTGATGATGTTGATTCTACCAATCCATGAACATGGTATGTTCTTCCATCTGTTTACATCTTCCTCTATCTCTTTTTTCAGTGTCCTGTAGTTTTCCGCATATAGGTCTTTTACCTCCTTGGTTAGGTTTATTCCTAAGTATCTTAATTTTTTTGGTGCGATGGTAAATGGGATTGCTTTTTTAGTCTCTCTTTCTGTAAGTTCACCGTTGGTGTATAGAAATGCCATAGATTTCTTGGCGTTAATATTGTATCCTGCTACCTTGCCGAATTCATTTATTAAGTCTGTTAGTTTTTTGATAGAGTCTTTTGGGTTTTTTATGTACAATATCATGTCATCTGCAAATAAGGACAGCTTTACTTCTTCTTTTCCAATTTGGATGCCTTTTATTTCTTCTTCTTGTCTAATTGCAATGGCTAATACTTCCAGTACTATGTCAAACAGGAGTGGTGAGAGTGGGCATCCTTGTCTTGTTCCTGTTCTTAGGGGAAATGGTTTTAGTTTTTGCCCATTGAGTATGATGTTAGCTGTGGGTTTATCATATATAGCTTTTATTATGTTGAGGTATGATCCTTCTATTCCCACCTTGTTGAGAGTTTTTATCAAGAAAGGGTGCTGGATTTTGTCAAATGCTTTTTCTGCATCAATTGATATGACTATGTGATTTTTATCTTTCAATTTGTTTATGTGTTGTATCACATTTATTGATTTTCGGATATTGAACCATCCTTGCATTCCTGGGATAAACCCTACTTGGTCATGGTGTATGATCTTTCTGATGTACTGCTGGATCCGATTTGCTAGAATTTTGTTGAGGATTTTGGCATCTACATTCATGAGGGATATTGGCCTGTAATTCTCTTTCATTGTGTTGTCTTTATCTGGTTTTGGTATTAGGGTGATGCTGGCTTCATAGAAGGAGCTTGGAAGTGTTCCTTCCTCTTGAATTTTTTGGAATAGTCTGAGGAGGATAGGTTTTAGTTCTTCCTTGAATGTTTGGTAAAACTCTCCTGTGAAACCGTCTGGCCCCGGGCTTTTGTTTGCCGGAAGCTCTTTGATGACTGCTTCAATTTCTTCCATAGTTACTGGCATATTGAGCTGTTTAGATTCTTCCTGATTGAGTTTTGGAAGGTTATATTTTTCTAGGAATATGTCCATTTCCTCCAGGTTGTCCAGTTTGTTGGAATAGAGTTGTTCGTAGTATTTTTTAACAATCCTTTGTATTTCGGCGGGATCTGTTGTTATTTCACCTCTTTCATTTCTGATTTTGTTTATTTGGGTCCTCTGTCTTTGCTTCTTGGTGAGCCTGGCTAGAGGTTCATCAATCTTGTTTATCCTTTCAAAGAACCAGCTCTTGGTTTTGTTGATCTTTTGTATTGTTCTTGGTCTATGTCGTTTATCTGTGCTCTGATCTTTATTATTTCCTTCCTTCTGCTTACACTGGGCTTTTCTTGTTGCTCTTTTTAGTAAGTTGAGTTTACTGTTTGAGTTGTTGAGTAGGAATGTATTACTGTTTCTAGTTGTTTTGAAGTCAAGATGCTTTCGCTGTGTCCCATAGATTTTGGATTGTAGTGTTTTCATTGTCCTTTGTTGTCATGATGTTTTTTATTTCTTCTTTGATCTCTCTGGTAACCCAGTCATGGTTTAATAGCATGCTTTTTAGTCTCCATGTGTTTGATTTCTTTGGGTTGTTTTTATTGTAGTTGATTTCCAGTTTTATGCCACTGTGGTCTGAGAAGATGATTGATATGATTTCTATCTTCTTGAATTTGAAGAGACTTTGCCTATGTCCCAACATATGGTGTATCTTTGAAAATGACCCATGTGCACTTGAGAAGAATGTATATTCTGTGGCTTTGGGGTGAAATGTTCTTAAGATGTCAATTAATTCCATCTGGTCTAGTGAGTCATTTAGGATTGATGTTTCTTTGCTGATTCTTTGTTTAGAGGATTTGTCCAATGTTGATAGTGGGGTATTAAAGTCTCCTACTATGATTGTATTGCTGTCAATCTCTCCCTTGATATCCTCCAGGAGTTTTTTTATGTATTTGGGTGCTCCTGTATTGGGTGCATATATGTTTACCAGAGTTATTTCTTCTTGTTGGATTGCTCCCTTTAGTATTATGAAGTGGCCTTCCTTATCTCTTGTTATGTCCTTCAGTTTGAGATCTAATTTGTCAGATATAAGTATTGCTACCCCAGCTTTTTTTTCAGTTCCATTTGCCTGGAAAACCTTTTTCCATCCCTTCACCTTCAGTCTGTGTACGTCTTTTTTTCTGAGGTGGGTTTCTTGTAGACAGCAGATATATGGGTCATGTTTTCTTATCCAGTCCATTACCCTATGTCTTTTGATTGGGGCATTTAATCCATTTACATTTAAAGTTATTATTGATAGGTACTTATTTGTCGCCATTCCTATTCTTTACACCTGTGTTCCTTCTTCGCTTCCTATTTCTTTTTTTTTTTTTTTTTTACAGCAGACCCTTTAGCATTTCTTGCATTGCTGGTTTGGTGGTAATAAATTCCCTTAGTCCTTTTTTGTCTGTGAAGCTCCTGATTTCACCTTCAATTTTGATTGACAGCCTTGCTGGGTACAGTATTCTTGGATTCAGACCCTTCCTTTGCATGACTTTGTATATTTCATTCCATTCCCTTCTGGCCTGATGAGTTTCTGTTGAGAAATCAGTTGCTAGTCTGATGGGGGTTCCTTTGTATGTAACTTTCTGTCTCTCTCTGGCCGCTTTTAAGATTCTTACTTTGTCGTTGGTGTTTGCCAATTTAATTATAATGTGCCTTGGCGTCGGTCTTTTGGGGTTCATTTTGCTTGGGACTCTGTGAGCTTCTTGGATTTGTGTGGGTTTTTTCTTCTCTATATCAGGGAAATTTTCTGTCATTATTTCTTCAAATAGGTTTTCTATTTCTTGCTCAGCTTCCTTTCCTTCTGGAACCCCTATTATGCGGATGTTGTTTTGTTTCGTGTTGTCCCAAAGTTCCCTTAGGCTCTCCTCCTGCCTTTTAATTTTTTTTTTTCTAGAAGTTGCTCTACTTGGGTATTTTTTCCCATCTTGTCTTCTAGCTCACTGATGTGGTCCTCTGCTTCTTCTAGTCTACTCTTGATGCTTTCTATTGAGTTCTTTACAGCAGCGATGTCATTTTTCATTTCTTCTTGGTTCTTCTTCATTTCCTCTTGGTTCTTGCTCATATTGTTGAATTTGTCTTCCATTCTTTTCAGCCACCTTATGACCATTTCTCTGAATTCTTTTTCTGGAAGGTTGCTTGCTTCCATTTCGTTTACTTCCTTTTCTGGTGATGCCTGCTTTTCTTTCATATGCGGGCTGTGTCTTTGTCTCCCCATGGTCTCTCTTCTCTGGGTGTCTGATTATGTAGTTCTCTCTCTCCTGTGTCGATTTAAAGGCACAAAATACAGCACTACCAGGTACAACACACAAGGCACTGAACAGAAATGTATTCACGATATTAACAACCTCCAATAAAGGTGACCACCAGAGAAAGGCAAATCAGGGGATAGTAGAGAAAGAAGAAGAGGAAAAAGAAAGAAAGAAGAAGGAAAAAAAAAGGGGGTGTCAAAATGAAATTGGGAAAAGGGAAAAAAAGAAGAGAAAAAAGTAAGAGAGACAAGAAAGAGACTAAGAGAGAAAGGGAAACAGACTATATATATTGGGGATAAAACTCCAATAGAACAATCACTTATCCCAGCAAATGCCAGCAACAAGTACCTGGGGATTAATACAAACTACAACACCAACTAATATTGAGTGAGGCAAGGGAAAACAGAAGCACTAAACAAACAAAAAAATAAACAAAAGAAGAATAAGCAAAACAATCTCACAAAAAAGCATAAAAATTCGATATAATCTACATTCAAACGAACAACAACAAAAGGACAGAGAGAAGAACAATTTTTTGGATAGTTAAGACAGCGAAGAGAGAGGTGTGTATGGACTTGGAGCAGGGGATTGGAGATTAGATATATAAGTAGGGTGAAATTTTAAAAGGGGGTAAACAGAAAGAATAGGGAAAATCTAAAGCAGGAAAGGGGTAAGATAAACAGGACACTGAAAAGGGAAAACTGAGGAAGAGAGTGATGGCATAAAGGTAGATTTGAGATAGAGTAAAATGATGCTAAAGGAAAGATAAAAATAGAATGTAGAACATTAATCCCAAAACAAAATGAAGAGAAAATAAAATGACACTTAAAAAAAAAAAAGATAAAATAGCAGTAGTAATAATACGGATTGAAAATAAAAATGTAATAATTAAAAAGGTAAAATCAAGTGAGGAAAAAAATTAGTTTCTTGAGTAAAAGATGCAAAAAATGAAAATAAAAAAAATAAAAAATAAAAATAAAATGTGGAGTAGTGAAGGTCATTCACTTCCTCTGTTGTTCTGTTTGGCACGCCTGTTTCTCAGTCCGGACAGTATTGCAGTTCCCTGCGTTCCACTGCTCTTCAGTGATGTAAGCCAGTCCTGATTTTAAGCAGGCGGTGTGTCTTAATTCGTATTCCTTTATTTTTGATTACACAAGAGTCAATTTGTGATTCAGCCCCTGGGTGGCAGTGTTTCTGGATTCACTTCCGGGTTTATCTATGGCCTCTCTAGGGAGTGTTAGAGCCTTCTTTCCTGTGGCACTCACTACCGGTTTGTGGGAGTGGTCTGCCTCAGAGCTGGCTCTCGGATGGTCACTCCCCGCTTCGATCCCCAGGTTCCAGAAAAACAACTTTCCCCTGCAGTCTCCCAGGGTGTCCCCAACTGGGTGAACCTATGAATTGGGCTTAGTAATCAGAAGCAAGAATTTCAAGAGGAAAAAGCCCAAGTGTGCGCACTCCGTGGCTGCGCGTAAGTCTAGCACACCCCTGAAATTCTTAGGGTGTCCCTGCACTTCAGATCAAAATGGGTTGCTTTTTAGAGAGCCCTTCTGTTAGCAGCTCTGAGGACCCCCTTCCACATTCACAGATCACGCCAGCCCCAGCAGCCACCGATTTTTCTAGGCACAGACTTCCCTGGTCCTCCAGCTCCCGCAAAACGAGCGTTCCTCTCTCCCGCCGGGACCAGAGACCTCACCTTATCCCAGGCGAAATCTGACCTTTCCGTGGTGGAGTGTAGAGCTCCTCTGAACCCGTGTGTTTGCGCCAATTGGGGAGCGTTGTTCTGGGGCTCGCAGCTGTTCCGTGGGTGCCGCAGTTGTGGATTCTCAGGCTTCCGATAAGCTCCACTTTCCGGTTCCAGATGGCGGCGACTCCACGTCCAAGTCCGCAGCTCCGGGAGGGGACCCAGCCGCAGTGGGAGCTGCCAGGTCAGGGGAACCCCGTCTAGCAGTCTCCCACCTTCTTCTGGAGTTCAGCTGTCCCCCAACTTGCCAACAAACACTCCTAGTGCGACCCTCAGGTGTTCTTTCTTTCTGCTCCGGGACAAGGCTCGGAACACGTCTTTCTATTCCGCCGCCATTTTTCTCCCTCCTATACCACAGGTTTTTAATCCACTCATCTGCTGATGGGCACTTAGGCTGTTTCCAAATCTTAGCCATGGTAAATCGTGCTGCTATGAACATAGGGGTGCATATCTAATTGGTGTTACTAGCTTCTTCCCATTTGACCCAGTGATCCCACTTCTAGGAATATATACCAAAATCTCTAGTTTTTATATTCATCTTTTATACATATTTTAAAGAATGAATTATGTACCAAAGTAGACACTGACTATAGTAGTGAGAAAGATCCCTTTGAAGTATTAATTAATACACCTTTGGGTTCTGATTTAATAGAGCACGATGAGCAAGGAAAAGCAAACAAGTTCTATAGTAAGAAAGCTGCTCCTGTTAGCTTGGTGCTAATTTACCCAGCATATGTTTAAATGATATTTACTGGTTATGAGCTTTTAGCTCCCACCAATTCTTTCATGAGCATATGCAATTACTTCATGAGCATATGCTTCACTGGGGGAATGTCATTAACTAGAAATTCTAGCTATGTCATTCTAGGAGAATTCTCATATCAAAAGTCCTTAAGGCTAGAGATGCTGGAAGTGGCATCACTGATCATGACTCACTTATTGCTGAAACAAAGTGATAATGAGTTGCCTTCCTGGGCTCCAATGAGAAATGTTCCCAGGATATGAGAGGCCAGGAATGAGCTGACTCCATGGCTTAGCTGCCCAACTCCACCTTTGCTGAATGAAAGTGGCATTGGGTTCCTCTTTCATGGCTATAAAACAAAACAAAACAAAACAAAACCCTTTCTACATCAGATCTTATTCCTTTGGCCAAGCTTATACCAATGTGAGAGACAAAAAAAATGCAGACACTAGGATAACTTTTAATAGTAAAAATACTTTCTTCCCCTATGATGCAAAAATCAATTGTGACAGTGAGGAGCTGAATTCACAAAACATAGTGTCTATTTGCTTTGTTTTAAAGGTGGTGAAATTAAAACCCAGAGAACTGAAGCAACTTGTTCCTATGAAGGCCATTTTTAGCAGCAAGGTGTCTTTTTACTCAATCTAAATCTTTATTCCATTTTTCTTTCCAGGGGAAGATGTGAACACTTAGTTGAGCTATCTAGTTTTCTTCTCTATTTTTCAACCTTTCCCAGAATAAAGGACCTTTTGCCCCCAAATAGGATGAACATTCAGGCTTTAACTTGTACAAGTTCACTCAGTTTATCAGTGGCAGAGTTGAGATCCCAACTCAGGTTATTTTGTCTAAGAATAATAGTCATCCTGGTGACTTGCCTGCAAGGATTTGGGGTGGGTTTACAGTGATGACAACCTATAATGTAGGGTGATATGTTCACTGCCCACCTGTCCCCACCACGTTCACAGGCTTTGACTTCCTTTCTAGGCCTCCCTGGGTTACCTCACTAATGCAATTCATATACTTCTTCCTTCATCTAGATTTATTTTAGTTGGCCCTGACTGTGTTGCAGCTTAGGATGGATATAAGTATGTGGCTCAAGAACACAGATTCATGTCTTAGCCCTGGATGACCTGAGAATTTCCTGGGTATCATGCCCAGAACATTAACTTTGACCACAACTCAGGGGATTTTTCTCATGACCTATTTTATATGAATAAAATTACAACCCAAGCAACAGAATCATTATGTAAGTAGAGGCAAATACACATATTTTAAACATATATGAAATATTTTCCAAATACATGGAAATACGGTTGATACAGTGGAACCTCGGTTCTCAAACAATTCATTCTGGAAATCTGTTCAAGAAGCGATTTGTTTGAAAACCAAATCATTTTTCCCATTAGAAATAATGTAAATTGAATTAATTTATTCCAGACCTCCAAAGGATTCCCTATTTTAACCTTTCTTATATACAGTGCATGTCTAATGTACCGTTTAATCTATAAATAAACACTTTTTTCTTAAATTTATCCAACCACCTCCTACTAGCCTTAAAAGAATCACTTTCAGCACTCATTCCAGGGGTGTCTTTCAAGAGGTCACCATGCATTATCTTCACTTTTTCACATATCATTGCCTCCAAAATGGCTAACTGCTTTTTGTTTATCCAAATCAGCAACGGTTTTTATATCTCTTCAATTGCCAGTGATTATTGTTTCTTTTACAGCCTTAGTAACATCAGCACTCTTGATGGCCTCTGTATATTCTAAATTGTGCTAATCATCTATTTTGCCACCAACAAAAGCAAAACACACACACACACACACACACAAACACAAACACAAAATTATTTGCAGCACAAGTCACTGAAATGTAAAGAACTCGAGGTTTAGTGGTAAACTGACTCAAATTTTCCCCTTGATTTGTGGCCTGAAAGACAATTTTTGTCATGCTGATGTATCAGCATGAAAGGGTAGTCAGGTTGAGAACCAAAGTTTTGTTCAATGACTGAGACAATTTTTTTTCTCACAAACAACTTGGTTGGGAATCAGATTGTTTAAGATGGAAGACGTTTGAGAATTGAGGATTTCTTTTTTCCCCTAGATATTTTATTTTTAAAATTTAAATTCTTTATTGTTTAAATTATTATGTAAGTCTCCTTTCCGCCCCCACCATTGACCTCTCCCTGGCTGCCCCCACCCCTTAGCACATGCCCTCCCACACTTCCCCTCGTCTGTGTCATTGGTTATGCTCATATGCATACATACAAGTCCTTCAGTTGATCTCTTATCCCTCATAGCCCACATTCCCTCATAGGTTGGACAGTCTGTTCAATGCTTCTATGACTCTTGTTCTATTTTTGTTCATCAGTTTATGTTGTTCATTATATTCCATAAATGAGTGAGATCATGTGATATTTATCTTTCTCTGGTTGGCTTATTTCGCTTAGCATAATGCTCGCCAGTTCCATCCATGCTGTTGCAAATAGTAAGAATTCCTTCTTTTTTACAGCAACATGGTATTCCATTGTGTAGATGTACCACAATTTTTAATCCACTCATCTGTTGATGGGCACTTAGGCTGTTTCCAAAAGTTAGCCATTGTAAATTGTGCTGCTATGAACATAGGGGTACAAGTGGGTCAAATGGAAGTACCATTATTAATTTTTTTAGGAAACACCATACTGTTTTCCACAGTGGCAGCACCAGTCTGCATGCCCATCAGCAGTGCACCAGGGTTCCTTTATCTCCACATCCTCGCCAGCACTTGTCATTTGTTTTGTTGATGACAGCCATTCTGAAAGGTGTGAGATGGTACCTTATTGTTGTTTTGATTTGCATCTCTCAGATGATTAGTGAGTTTGAGCATGTTTTCATATGTCTCTTGGCCTTCTGTATGTCTTCTGAAAAGTGTCTATTTAGGTCCTTTGACCATTTTTTGATTGGTTTGTTAATCATCCTTTTGTTAAGTTGTATGAGTCCTCTATGAATTTTGGAGATTAAACCCTTATTGGAGATAACATTGGCAGATATATTCTCCTATGCAGTGGGCTTTCTGGCTGTTTTGTTGATAGTTTCTTTTGCCGTGCAGAAGCTTTTTATTTTGATATAGTCCCATTTGTTTATTTTCTCCTTAGTTTCCATTGCCCCAGGAGCTGTATTGGTAAATATATTGCTATAACAAAGGTCAGCTATTTTGCTGCCTATTGCTTCTTCTAGGATTTTATGGTTCCAAAAAATTCAAGAGGAAGGCACACTTCCAAGCTCTTTCTATTAAGCCAGGATTACCCTAATCCCAAAACCAGATAAAGACACTACAAAGAAAGAATTAGAAACCAGTATCCCTGATGAACATAGATGCCAAAATCCTCAACAAAATTCTAGTAAATTGGATCCAGCATTACATTAGAAATATCATACACCATGACAAAGTGGGATTTATTACAGGGATGCAAGGCAGGTACAATATCTGCAAATCAATAAACGTGATACATCACATAAACAAATTGAGAGACAAAAATCACATAATCATATCAATTGATGCAGAAAAGGCATTTGACAAAATCCAACACCCTTTCCTGATAAAAACTCTCAGCAAAGTGGGAATAGAGGGATAATACCTCAACATAATAAAAGCCTTATATGGCAAACTTACAGCCAATATCATACCTAATGGGCAAAAACTAAAATCATTTCACCTAAGAACAGGAACAAGACAGAGATGCCCACTTTCACCACTCCTGTTCGACATAGTACTGGAAGTACTAGCCATAGCAATCAGACAAGAAGAAGAAATAAAAGGCATCCAATTTGGAAAAGAAGAAGTAAAATTATCATTATTTGCAGATGACATGATATTGTACATGGAAAATTCTAAAGACTCCACCAAAAACCTACTAGAACTAATAAATGAATTTGGCAATGTAGCAGGATACAAAATTAACACCCAGAAATCTATGGGGTTTTTTTACACAATAATGAACTCACAGAAAGAGAACCTAAAAAAAATCGCATTTACCATTGCAATAAAAATAATTAAGACACCTAGGAATAAATTTAACCAGGGAGGTAAAGGACCTGTACTCAGGAAATTATAGGATGCTAAAAAAAAAAAAGAGATCGAATAAGACATAAACAAATGGAAGAATATACCATGTTCCTGGTAGAATCAACATCACTAAAATGTCCATACTACCAAAAACAATCTATAGATTCCATGCAATCCCCATTAAAATACTAATGGCATATTTCAAAGACCTAGAACAAACTTTCCATAAATTCATCTGGAATAAAAAAAGACCCCAAATAGCTGCTGCAATCTTGAGAAAGAACTATGTGGGAGGGATCACAATACCAGATATCAAGCTATACCACAAAGTCACTGTTCTCAAAACTGCCTGGTACTGGCACAAGAACAGACATATAGACCAATGGAACAGAACAGAGAACCCAGAAATTGACCCAAGCCATTATGCTCAATTAATATTTGACAAAGGAGGCAAGAGCATACAATGGAGTCAAGACAGTCTCTTCAATAAATGGTGTTGGTAAAATTAGACAGACACATGCAAAAAAATGAAATTAGACCACCAACTTACAACATACACAAAAGTAAATTCAATATGGATGAAGGACTTAAATGTAAGACGAGAATCGGAGTTTGACTGTACATATTTTACAAGTTTACGTCTCTAAATTTCTTCAGAAACACATAAGAAGAAAATACTGAGCATTAAAAAAAAAGAAATGAGGCAAATAGAAAGGTTTATTGACTTCTAATATAATGCACCTGAGGAGGGTGGGTAGAAATCAAGGCCTTCTGTCAGTTGTATCCTGTGTAGCCTGCCTTCACTGAATCTCCCAAATTTCTCTATTGTAATAAATAGTGAAAGGAATGAGTTAATTTAGAGTTAATTAAGCTAACTTAGTTTAGGACTCCTAGCTTGGAAACCAAACAAGAATTCTTAGCCCGTTTGCAATTCAGTTATACCTTTCAGCTTTGGAAGTAGGTCCTGGTAGAGTCAGCAGTAAGTAGTCCAAAGTTAGTAACTGAAGAATGCTTCTCGGTGTGTGTGTGTGTGTGTGTGTGTGTGTGTGTGTGTGTGTGTGATTGTGTGTGTGTTGTGTATCTCTGTGTCTGAGAGAAGAGGTTAAATAGCAATAGGTGTGATGGATTTGGTGTGTCCCTAGGCCCTGCTTCTTATCCCCCTGCTCTCTGTCTTCCTGACATGTCCATTAGTGGCCTGTGGTTCAGAAATCCAGATGGGAAAGAATCAGATCCCTCAACATGGCTTGAGGAAAGAGGGATAGATACAAAGAGCAAAACAAAAGGACAAAATGCTTTATTGTGTTTTGCTATATTTTAGAAAACCAATGGTTACTTATTAAATTCCCCTAACAGCACACTCAGCATAACAAAACACAAATCACTGGTTCTATTTTTCTGTCTTTTAGTCTTTGTCAGCAAAATCTTTGAGTTCAAATGCACAGCAGAAATTCTTCAATAGTTTGCCTGTATCAAGCCCTCTCAGGACTCTCTGGCCACTTCAATGTTTTTCTGATGTTTCCCAGAAGGCCAATGCTCTAAACACTGAGCAAACAGCCAAAGCTAAAACCTTTAATTAATTAATCAATTAATTTATTAACTTATTAAATTTATTATTATTTTTTAATATACCAGAGGATATTTTCCCCATTGCTTTCTAGAGAAGGTGGAAGGGAGGGAAGGAGAGTGAGGTAAACATCAGTGTGAGACACATCTATTGGTTGCCTCCTATACTAGTCCTGATCAGGGCTGGGGATCAAACATGGGACCTTTCCATCTAGGGCCAATGTTCTAACCACTGAGGACACTAGCCACAGCCAAAACCTGTAATTTTATTTATTTTTTAAAATTTATCTTGTTAAGAAGAAGGTGGGAGACTGCTAGACGGGGTTCCCCTGACCTAGAAGCTCCCACTGAGGCTGGGTCGCCTCCTGGAGCTGCGGGCTTGGACGCGGAGTCTGCGCCATCTGGAACCGGAAAGTGGAGCTTATCGGAAGCCTGAGAATCCACAACTGCGGCACCCACGGAACAGCTGCGAGCCCCAGAACAATAGGCGCAAACACACGGGTTCAGAGGAGCTCTACACTCCACCACGGAAAGGAGAGAGAGAACTACATAACCAGACACCCAGAGAAGAGAGACCATGGGGAGACAAAGACACAGCCCGCATATGAAAGAAAAGCAGGCATCACCAGAAAAGGAAGTAAACGAAATGGAGGCAAGCAACCTTCCAGAAAAAGAATTCAGAGAAATGGTCATAAGGTGGCTGAAAAGAATGGAAGACAAATTCAACAATATGAGCAAGAACCAAGAGGAAATGAAGAAGAACCAAGAAGAAATGAAAAATGACATCGCTGCTGTAAAGAACTCAATAGAAAGCATCAAGAGTAGACTAGAAGAAGCAGAGGACCGCATCAGTGAGCTAGAAGACAAGATGGGAAAAAATACCCAAGTAGAGCAGCTTCTAGAAAAAAAAAAATTAAAAGGCAGGAGGAGAGCCTAAGGGAACTTTGGGACAACACGAAACAAAACAACATACGCATAATAGGTGTTCCAGAAGGAAAGGAAACTGAGCAAGGAATAGAAAACCTGTTTGAAGAAATAATGACAGAAAACTTCCCTGATATAGGGAAGAAAAAACCCACACAAATCCAAGAAGTTCACAGAGTCCCAAGCAAAATGAACCCCAAAAGACCGACGCCAAGGCACATTATAATTAAATTGGCAAACACCAATGACAAAATAAGAATCTTAAAAGCTGCCAGAGAGAGACAGAAAGTTACATGCAAAGGAACCCCCATCAGACTAGCAACTGATTTCTCAACAGAAACTCATCAGGCCAGAAGGGAATGGAATGAAATATACAAAGTCATGCAAAGGAAGGGTCTGAATCCAAGAATACTGTACCCAGCAAGGCTGTCAATCAAAATTGAAGGTGAAATCAGGAGCTTCACAGACAAAAAAGGACTAAGGGAATTTATTACCACCAAACCAGCAATGCAAGAAATGCTAAAGGGTCTGCTGTAAAAAAAAAAAAAAAAGGAATAGGAAGCGAAGAAGGAACACAGGTGTAAAGAATAAGAATGGCGACAAATAAGTACCTATCAATAATAACTTTAAATGTAAATGGATTAAAAGCCCCAATCAAAAGACATAGGGTAATGGACTGGATAAGAAAACATGACCCATATATCTGCTGTCTACAAGAAACCCACCTCAGAAAAAAAGACGCACACAGACTGAGGGTGAAGGGATGGAAAAAGGTTTTCCAGGCAAATGGAACTGAAAAAAAAGCTGGGGTAGCAATACTGATATCTGACAAATGAGATCTCAAACTGAAGGACATAACAAGAGATAAGGAAGGCCACTTCATAATACTAAAGGGATCAATCCAACAAGAAGAAATAACTCTGGTAAACATATATGCACCCAATACAGGAGCACCCAAATACATAAAAAAACTCCTGGAGGATATCAAGGGAGCGATTGACAGCAATACAATCATAGTAGGAGACTTTAATACCCCACTATCAACATTGGACAAATCCTCTAAACAAAAAATCAGCAAAGAAACATCAATCCTAAATGACTCACTAGACCAGATGGAATTAATTGACATCTTCAGAACATTTCACCCCAAAGCCACAGAATATACATTCTTCTCAAATGCACATGGGTCATTTTCAAAGATACACCATATGTTGGGACATAGGCAAAGTCTCTTCAAATTCAAGAAGATAGAAATCATATCAAGCATCTTCTCAGACCACAGTGGCATAAAACTGGAAATCAACTACAATAAAAACAACCCAAAGAAATCAAACACATGGAGGCTAAACTGCATGCTATTAAACCATGACTGGGTTACCAGAGAGATCAAAGAAGAAATAAAAAACATCATGACAACAAAGGACAATGAAAACACTACATTCCAAAATCTATGGGACAGCGAAAGCAGTCTTGAGAGGGAAGATCATAGCTCTACAAGCCTACTGCAAAAAACAAGAAACAATGGTAATAACTTACCTAACCCAACAACTCAAAGAGTTAGAAAAAGAGCAACAAGAAAAGCCCAGTGTAAGCAGTAGGAAGGAAATAATAAAGATCAGAGCAGAGATAAACGACATAGAGACCAAAGAAACAATACAAAAGATCAACAAAACCAAGAGCTGGTTCTTTGAAAGGATAAACAAGATTGATGAACCTCTAGCCAGGCTCACCAAGAAGCAAAGACAGAGGACCCAAATAAACAAAATCAGAAATGAAAGAGGTGAAATAACAACAGATCCCGCCGAAATACAAAGGATTGTTAAAAAATACTACGAACAACTCTATTCCAACAAACTGGACAACCTGGAGGAAATGGACATATTCCTAGAAAAATATAACCTTCCAAAACTCAATCAAGAAGAATCTAAACAGCTCAATATGCCAGTAACTATGGAAGAAATTGAAGCAGTCATCAAAGAGCTTCCGGCAAACAAAAGCCCGGGGCCAGACGGTTTCACAGGAGAGTTTTACCAAACATTCAAGGAAGAACTAAAACCTATCCTCCTCTGACTATTCCAAAATTTCAAGAGGAAGAAACACTTCCAAGCTCCTTCTATGAAGCCAGCATCACCCTAATACCAAAACTAGATAAAGACAACACAATGAAGGAGAATTACAGGCCAATATCCCTCATGAATATAGATGCCAAAATCCTCAACAAAATTCTAGCAAATCGGATCCAGCAGTACATCAGAAAGATCATACACCATGACCAAGTAAGGTTTATCCCAGGAATGCAAGGATGGTACAATATCCGAAAATCAATAAATGTGATACATCACATAAACAAATTGAGAGATAAAAATCACATAGTCATATCAATTGATGCAGAAAAAGCATTTGAGAAAATCCAACACCCTTTATTGATAAAAACTCTCAACAAGGTGGGAATAGAAGGATCATACCTCAACATAATAAAAGCTATATATGATAAACCCACAGCTAACATCATACTCAATGGGCAAAAACTAAAACCATTTCCCCTAAGAACAGGAACAAGACAAGGATGCCCACTCTCACCACTCCTGTGTGGCATAGTGCTGGAAGTATTAGCCATTGCAATTAGACAAGAAGAAGAAATAAAAGGCATTTAAATTGGAAAAGAAGAAGTAAAGCTGTCCTTATTTGCAGATGACATGATATTGTACATAAAAAACCCTAAAGACTCCATCAAAAAACTAACAGACTTAATAAATGAATTTGGCAATGTAGCAGGATACAAAATTAATGCCAAGAAATCTATGGCATTTCTATACACCAACGGTGAACTTACAGAAAGAGAGACTAAAAAAGCAATCCCATTTTCCATCGCACCAAAAAAAATTAAGATACTTAGGAATAAACCTAACCAAGGAGGTAAAAGACCTATATGCGGAAAACTACAGGACACTGAAAAAAGAGATAGAGGAAGATGTAAACAGATGGAAGAACATACCATGTTCATGGATTGGTAGAATCAACATCATCAAAATGTCCATACTACCCAAAGCAATCTATAGAGTCAATGCACTCCCCATTAAAATACCAATGGCATATTTCACGGACCTAGAACGAACTCTCCAAAAATTCATCTGGAATAAAAAAAGACCCCGAATAACCACAGCAATCCTGAGAAAGAAGAATAAAGTAGGAGGGATCTCAATACCAGATTTCAAGCTGTATTACAAAGCCACTGTCCTCAAAACAGCCTGGTACTGGCACAAGAACAGACATATAGATCAATGGAATAGAATAGAGAATCCAGATATCGACCCAAACCAATATGCACAATTAATATTTGACAAAGGAGGCATGAGCATACAATGGAGTCAAGACAGTCTCTTCAATAAATGGTGTTGGGAAAATTGGACAGATACATGCAAAAAAATGAAACTAGATCACCAACTTACACCATACACAAAAATAAACTCAAAATGGATACAGGACTTAAATATAAGACGGGAAACCATAAAAATACTAGAGGAATCCTCAGGCAGCAAAATCTCAGACATATGCCAAAAGAACTTTTTCAGCGATACTGCCCCTAGGGCAATGGAAGCCAAAGAGAAAATAAACAAATGGGACTACATCAAAATAAAAAGCTTTTGCACAGCAAAAGAAACCATCAACAAAACAACAAGAAACCCCACTGTATGGGAGAACATATTTGCAAATGGTATCACTGATAAAGGTTTAATTTCCAACATCTACAGGCAGCTTATACAACTTAATAAAAGGAAGATAAATGATCCAATAAAAAAAATGGGCAAAAGATTTAAATAGAATATTTTCGAAAGAAGACAGAAGGAAGGCCAAGAGACAAATGAAAACATGCTCAAAATCACTAATTATCTGAGAGATGCAAATCAAAACGACAATGCGATACCATCTCACACCTATCAGAATGGCTATCATCAACAAATCAACAAACGACAAGTGTTGGCAAGGATGCGGAGAAAAAGGAACCCTCGTGCACTGCTGGTGGGAATGCAGACTGGTGCATCCACTGTGGAGAACAGTATGGAGTTTCCTCAAAAAACTGAAAATGGAACTCCCATTTGACCCAGTAATCCCACTCCTAGGAATATATCCTAAGAAACCAGAAACACCAATCAGAAAGGATATATGCACCCCTATGTTCATAGCAGCACAATTTACAATAGCTAAGATTTGGAAACAGCCTAGGTGCCTGTCAGCAGATGACTGGATCAGAAAACTATGGTACATCTACACAATGGAATACTATGCTGCCATAAAAAGAAGGAATTACTACCATTTGTAGGCACCTGAATGGAATTAGAGAACATTATGCTAATGAAATAAGCCAGTCAATGAAAGAAAAATACTACATGATCTCACTCATTTGGGGATAATGAAAAACATTATAAACTGATGAACAAAAAGATAGATACAGAGGCAGTAAAGCATCAAACAGACTGTCTAATTACAGCGGTAAGGTTAGGGAGAGGTGGGGGAAATAAGAGATCAACTGAAGGACTTGTATGCATGCATATAAGAGTAACCAACGGATGCAAAACATTGGGGGGTGAGGGCATGTATGGGAGTGTGGTGGGGGGGGGCAATGGTAAGATATGTACACATATAATACCTTAATAAAAATTTGAAAAAATAAATAAATAAAAAATAAAATAGTAGAATTTGAGGAGCCAAAGCACAATAAAGCAAAAAAAAAATTTATCTTGTTGAAAATATAACTGTCCTCCTTCTTGATCACCTCCACCCCACTCCCACTCCTCCAGGCCTTCACCACACATTGATCACCTCCACCCCACTCCCACTCCTCCAGGCTTTCACCACACTACTGTGTGTGTCCATGGGTTATGCATCAATGCATATAAATTCTTTGATTAGTCTCTTCCCACCCCCACCCACTATCCCATTTCCTCTGAGATTTGTCAGTCTGTGCCATGCTTCCATGTTTCTGGATCTATTTTTATTTGTCAGTTTATTTTGTTCATTTGATTCCATATATGAGTAAGATCATGTGATACTTGTCTTTGTCTGACTAACTTATTTCACTTAGCATAATACTCTCCAGGTCCCTGCATGCTGTTTTAAAGGGTAAGAGATCATTCTTTCTCACAGCTGCATAGTATTCCATATTGTAAACTTATCACAGCTTTTTTATCCACTCATTTACTGATAGGCACTTGGGCTGTTTCCAGATCTTAGCTATTGTAAATAGTGCTGCTATGAATATAGGGGTGCACATATTCTTTCTGTTTGGTGTTTTTGTTTCTTCTTCATTTCTGCCAATATATTTCCAATATATTTTTTCAGTTAAAATATAAGAAAACTGTCCAAATTATTTTAATTCAATATCTCTGCCTTTATTTGATACTTTCTTCCAGATGAATTACATTTTGATGATTTTTAAGTGATTGACTTTTAAGATTTAAATTGGACCCTACACTTGTCAAGTTAATATTGCTAAAATGGTAAAAGACTTGGAAAGGAATTTTAGTAATAAAATAGGCAGGTTTAGGGAGTTTTAGGAATTAGTGGATCCATGGGAGAGGAGTGCCTAGATGAGGGCTTGGAGCTGCCAAAAGGCATACATTCACAGAGATTAAAAAAAAAAAAAGAGATGCCACTGGATAAGGGGAGAGGAAGACATACATTCACAGAAGATAGGGAAAAGCCATTGGGTATGTGGAGAAAGAGAAAACAAACTTTCACAGAGGATAGAGAAATGTCCACAAATGGGAGAAAGAGGAAAACAGATTTTCACAGGAGATAGAGATTTCTACCACTGAAGAGAGAGGGAAAGAGGGGGGCACCATGTGGGGTTTGAGCTTTGAAGCTGATATAGTGACCAATTGGAAGGCAGTACGAAGAAACAAAGGACTGCTGCCTTTATAAACCTTAGCAAAAAGTGGGTAGGTGAGTCACCCCCTTTGGGGTCCCCTCCCTATGCGGGAATCTGTACTTGTTTACAACAAATTTCCACCCTTTTCATCTACCACCTTTTGTCCATGGTTTTATTCTTTGAATCCATCTGGACAAGAATCTAAGAAAGAAATCACCCTTGCATCTTGCTCAGGAAAAACCACCTGACTCAAATTTTTCAGTCAAGAGAGACATCCAATCAAAGTAACCCTTACCAGATGCCTTCCCTCAGTTTTGGAATGAAGTTTTGAGTGTAAAGTTTTACTTTACAATCAGAGGACTTGCCATTTTGGCCAATAATAGTGACTAGTCCAATTGAATAAAAGTAGCTCTAAGAGGTGTTTTTTGGGAAAAGAAAGACATTCTTCACAATGTCTGCTTTAAGAGATAAGTGAGGCATACCAATGATCTTAATTTATAGTGTCTTAAAAATTGTTTGAAGCTTAGACATTGACAAAAATAATCTCTGGATATTCTTTATGGGCCTGGTTTTCTATTGGAAAGGTCATTTTATAACTCATAGCAACAAGTGCAACTGGTATACTTTTGTATAATAGAAATGCAAATAATTTCTGTCTAGTGCAAATAACTTCTATCTGTAAATTATGACTTATTACTCTCTAAGATATCAGTTTTCTGTCTAACCCAGCATTAAACTTATCCTAGCAATTCTAGTCTCTCCACTCTTCTTTGGACTGGCCTTTATATTTTACTAGAGGCCTGGTGCACGAAATTTGTGCACTAGGGGTTGTCCCTCAGCCCAGCCTGCACCCTCTCCAATCTGGGACCCCTAGGGGTGTTGAACTGCCGGTTTAGGCCCCATCTAGCAGGTGCCTAAGCCGGCAGTCAGACATCCCTTTCACAATCTGGAACTGCTGGCTCCTAACCACTCGCCTGCCTGCCTTCCTGATTGCCCCTAACCGCTTCTGCCTGCCAGCCTGATCACCCCGAACCACTCTCTGCCAGCCTGATTGATGCCAGACTGCTCCCCTGCCAGCCTGTTTGCCCCTAACTGCCCTCCCCTGCAGGCCTGGTCACCCCTAACTGCCCTCCCCTGCAGGCCTGGTCCCCACCAACTGCCTTTCCCTGCAGGCCTGGTGGCCCCCAACTTCTCTCCTCTGCTGGCTTGGTCACCCCTAATTGCCCTCCCCTGCAGGCTTGATCACCCCCAACTGCCCTCCCTTGCAGGCCTGGTCCCTCCCAACTGCCCTCCCTTGCTGGCCATCTTGTGGTGGCCATCTTGTGTCCACATGGGGGCAGGATCTTTGACCACATGGGGGCAGCCATCTTGTGTGTTGGAGTGATGGTCAATCTGCATATTACTCTTTTATTAGATAGGATAGAGGCCTGGTGCACGGGTGGGGGCCAGCTGGTTTGCCCTGAAGGGTGTCCCGGATCAGGGTGGGGATTCCCTTGGGGCATGGGGTGGGCTGGGTGAGGGGCCTGTGGTGTTTTGCAGGCCGGACACGCCCCCCGGCAACCCAAGCGGAGGCCCTGGTATCTGGGGT
Organism: Plecotus auritus; assembly: GCF_963455305.1. Classification (NCBI taxonomy): domain Eukaryota; kingdom Metazoa; phylum Chordata; class Mammalia; order Chiroptera; family Vespertilionidae; genus Plecotus; species Plecotus auritus. Next base: position 104,700,213 of record NC_137772.1, read on the forward strand.
TTATTTATCTTCTACAATTGAAACTTTGTAGCCTGGAGCAGAGCCAAGCCTTCTGCTTGCTCCGTGGCGGCAGTCATTTCTCTTGGGATTTATGTATCTTCTATAATTGAAACTTTGTAGCCTTAAGCGGAGGCCTGGGCCGGCCAGGGTGTGCAGAAAGCTTGGCTTCCTCCATCGCCACGGGCAACCCTAGCCTCCTGCTCTTTCCAGCTCCCTGGCTGCTGCCATTTCTGTTTGGGTTTATGTATCTTCTATCATTGAAACTTTGTAGCCTTGAGTGGAGGCCTAGGCCGGCAAGGGCAGGCAGAAAGCTTGGCTTCCTCCATTGCCGGGGAAACCCAAGCCTCCCTCCTGCTCTCTGTGGCCGTAGCCATCTTGTTTGGGTTTATTTGCATATCCACTCCTGATTGGCTGGTGGGTGTGGCTTGTGGGCATGGCTTGTGGGTGTAGTGGAGTGATGGTTAATTTGCATATTACTCTTTTATTAGATAGGATTGGTTTCCTCTTGAATAAGTTAAATACAATATTTGACACATTCTATATCTGTACTAAGGGCCCAGTGCACGAATTTGTGCACCTTGAAAGGAGCTTAAAGCCTCTTTCTAGAGAGCTCTTCCATGGGCAGTGGAACCAGATTCTCCAACACCAGGTAGATTCTTTATTTCATTCCTCCATTTTATTTTGTTTTTATGAGCTGCTGTGATTTCAAATAGTCTAGTTTACTTGCCTACTTATTTGTTATTGTTTCCAAACTAGAATGAAAGTTACAGAAAGAGGGTATCTTAGATGTCTTGTTTACTACAGCATTGAGGACTGTGTCACACTGAAAGTTAGCACCCGCAAAATATGGAAAAATAGAGTTGCAACTTCATATGTTTAGAAAAAATAGATAAAACCTTGCATTTATTCTCCAAACAGAAATTTAAAAATCTTGCAAGAGAATAGAAATGCTAATGGGGATACCTATGAGGAAATAGTTATTTACAACTCTGAAATCTGGTGTCTTTACCACAAAAGTAGCATTTCAACTGCACCATGAAATAGGTATATTTTTACATAGAGAAAGGAGGAAGGACGGTCTAAGTGTTTTCAGATAGTCTAATGTGTGAGAAAAAAAGATTAGAGGAAAACAATAAGTACATTCACGAAGAAGAAGGTAACCCTGTTTTTGTTTTTGTTTTTTTTTATATATATTTTATTAATTTTTTACAGAGAGGAAGGAAGAGGGATAGAGCGTTAGAAACATCAATGAGAGAGAAACATCGATCAGCTGCTTCCTGTACAATCCCCACTGGGGATGTGCCGCAACCAAGGTACATGTCCCTGACTTGAATCAAACCTGGAACCCTTCAGTCTGCAGGCCGACACTCTATCCACTGAGCCAAACCAGTCAGGGCTAACCCTGTTTTACTTGCATAAGTGACTACAGATGGAATCATAAATGTTTTACATTCTGTCTCTGGCATTCATCATTCGGGTTAATGTTATAAGCTGAATTGTGTCTCTTCCAAAGTTCATATGTTGATACTCTAATTTATAGTACCTCAGAATGTGACCATATTTGGAGACAGAGTCTTTCAGGTAGTTATTATGTTAAAATCCTATCTATCCTAATATATAAAAACCCTGGGTCATAACGTCCGTTAAGGAGGGAGGGTCGACCAACCGGATGTCAGTCCTGCAGTCAGCACTGGGTTGCCTGGTGCCCCAAAACTGACTGCTGAGGGGCCTGTGAATCAGGGCCAGAGAGAGGCCTGAAGAGAGAAGCAGGGACTGATCCATTGCCTCTGTGGCAGCTTTTTTAAAAAATATTTTATTTATTTTTTACAGAGAGGAAGGGAGAGGGATAGAGAGTTAGAAACATCGATGAGAGAGAAACATCGATCAGCTGCCTCCTGCACGCCCCCCCCCCCCGCCCACTGGGGATGTGCTCACAACCAAGGTACATGCCCTTGACTGGAATCGAACCCAGGACCCTTCAGTCCACAGGCTGATGCTCTATCCACTGAGCCAAACCAGCTAGGGCTCTATGGCAGCTTTTGATCAGGACTTGACTCTCTCTTTCTCTCCCAGTCTGGCCAGCAGCCAGGCCTCCATTTCTCTCCAGGCCTCCACCTGGGCTGCTGATCAGCCCTGCCTTTCTGATCAGACCCTGTTGATAGGCCCAGAGATGCTGAATGGCACAGAAACCGACCAATCAGAACCAAATCTGGGTGTAGTGTGAGGAACTAATGGCTGCCTAGAAGGTGGAGCTTTTGACCCTGACTGGCATAGAAACTGACCAATCAGAACCAAATCTGGGTCAACTGTGAGGAGCCAATGGCTGCCTAGGAGGTGGAGCTTTTGATGTTGACTGGCATAGAAACTGACCAATCAGAACCAAATTTGGGTCAACTGTGAGGAGCCAATGGCTGCCTAGAAGATGGAGCTTCTGATGCTGACTGGCATAGAAACTGACCAATCAGAACCAAATTGGCCAGTAGAGGAGGGCAGTTGGGGGTGAGATCAGGCCGGCAGGGGAGGGAAGTTGGGAGCAATCAGGCCTGTAGGGGAGGGCAGTTGGGGGTGAGATCAGGCCAGCAGGAGAGCACAGTTGGGGATGAGATCCCTGTGGGATTGGGCCTAAACTGCCAGTTGGACATCCCTCAAGGGGTCCCCAATTGGAGAGGGTGCAGGCTGGGCTGAGGTAACCCCCCCCCCATGCAAGAATTTCATGCACTGGGCCACTAGTATATATATAAAGGGCCAGGGTCTGTAACGTCCAAAATGACCGAAGGCTCCACCAAATGCCAGGCAGGGGGTGGGTGGGGTGGGGTGGGGCAAGACGGGCACAGTGAGGTCATTAGCCTCTGGCCCGGGCAGCCACTGCCTCGGTGGTTGACTCCAGCAGGACCTGGGCCCTCCACTCTGTGGACCAGAGGCCCTTTTCCTGATACTATGTTCCCAGGATCTCTCAGACCCGTTTGTGGAAGTCAGGAAACAATGCGTGTGGTCATCCCACCCTGGGGACTCCCAGGGCTGACAGCAAGGGTGTGCTTCTGTGGGGTCCCCTCTGTTATGCAATCCAGGGTTGCTACATCCTAATGTTGACTCTGGCAGGACTTGGGCCTTTCCTCTGCGTATCTGAGTTCCCGATCCCTATACCAAAGCCCCCCAGTCTCTGAGACCCAGATGCAGAAATTGTCTGTTGTTGTCATCCCGCCCTGGGTGGGACGATTCTGTTCTAGGGTCCAGGGTCCCTCCCTCCTGCCTCATGTTTCTCACCTTGAGCCCTGGCAGGTCCTGGGATCCTCCCTCTGTTGACCCAAGGCCAGACTCCTCAGATCAAGGCCTCACTGCCCTGAGTCCTCTGCAGAAAGTGAGTGTATGTCATATCCAGTACCAAGCCCAGCATTTCCAAAGCCTGATGGCAGGGGCTGAGATGGATACCATAGGGTCCTTTAGCCCTCTCTCTGATCCATACTTTAACAGGGCCTGTGCCTTCTGTCCTCTATGAACCTGAGTCTGCAATCCTCAGACCAAGGGTCTGACTACCCGAGTTCCCTGAGGAGGTGTGGCAGGGGGAGGTGCTGTTTTCAAAATACAAACAGGAAGCCCAACTTCAGAAATTTAAATTCCTGCCTCATTCACCTTATTATACCTACTATGATCACTCCCAAGATTTTATACAAAGCTAAGATAACTAGTTGAGCAACTCTATTCATTAAAGAAAGCCTAAAGGCAATGATTTCAACCTTGAAAATAGAAAGCTGGGGAGAGCCACATGGACAGTGGAAAAAGGGGGGTGAGATGGAAAATTTCTCTGGTAGTAACCAAGAAGTGAATCGTTTTCAAGGTGCATAAGAGCAACCTGTACTAGGGAAGCAGGATGATTCACATCTCCACAGAGACAGTCACATTACCTTGAAAAGATTTTAGGTAAATCTTATGAAAACTAGCTAATGGTGAAGGATGAGAAAGAACAATGAACCACTGAAATGGGTGGCCTAGGGAAACGTTTGGAGGAAGCATCATCTCCCTATCATGTGACCCATCAGAATTGAACACAGGATCAATAAGTTTGAGAAGGCTTAGGAGTGCTAAAAAAAATGCCCCCTTTCTCTTACCAAAGCATCTTGGCCTCCTCACCCCTCCCCATGGAAGTGTCAGGATGGTGCTTTATGATGTTTAAGGTTCTCTCCCAGAGCTACCAGAGAGGCTTCCTGATTAATTAAAGCCTAGGGGTTGTGGCCCCTCATTGTCCTAGAGAAAAGCATATGTTCAGGAGGCCTGGGGTAGGGCCCTGGGAAATTTTGACATGGTGAAGATGACCAGGAAACCACAAAATTTAGCACAGTTATGTAACAACCAACCCCATTCACCAAAAGAAGGTAAAAGAGGAAGAAGAGCTGTTAACCCAGGTTCAGTGTCCTGGATGAAAGGACTACACCCAAACTTCTCCTCCTCTTCTTTAGTGGCATATCCCCAAGACTCCCTGGTCTTGCCTGGCAGATTCCATCCTCAACTCATAATTTTTCTCATGAAGATTTTTTCCCCTTTCACCCCAGTCATGGGGGTGAAAAGATGTCTTTAAGGGAGTTCAAGGAAAGGAGCCTTTCCAAAAATTCCTACTCCTTCGAGAAAACCTACGAAAGCTATAAAGCCAACAATATCACAGGCCAAATGAGGAACTGAATAAAATGATCCAGAAAAAGACCAAGACAATGTAGAAAAATTCACCACTTTGAGTGATAACTTGGGCAGCCAGTAACTTCAGAGAAAGGCCAAAGACTTCAGAACTATCTATGAAGTCTCTGAAGTCTGGCCCCCAAGAAATGCTGACAGTGTGGAAGCCAAATTTTACACCTACAGGGTACACCAATAGTGATGATTAAAATAAAATTGATAAGTGGTTCACTTCCAGTGTAAGCATAATTTGCAGACAATTTTTATTAAATTTATTGGGATAACGTCTATACTAATAAAAGAGTAATATGCTAATTAGACCAGGAAACCTTCTGGAAACCTTCCGGACATCCTTCCAGACAAAGCCATGGTGGCAGGGCTGAGGCAGAGGTGGTTAGGGGCGATCAGGCCAGCAGGGGAGAGCAGTTGGTGGCAATCAGGCTGGCAGGGGAGGGCAGTTGGGGGTGATCAGGCCAGCAGGTGAAGGCAGTTAAGGGCGATCAGGCTGGCAGGCAGAATGGTTAGGGGTGATCAGGCAGGCAGGCGAGTGGTTAGGAGCCAGTGGTCCCTGATTGCGAGAGGGATGTTCAACTGCGGGATTGTGCCTAAACCAGCAGTTGGACATCCCCCAAAGGGTCCTGGATTGGAGAGAGTGCAGGCCGGGCTGAGGGGACCCCCCCCCATCGTGCATGAATTTCGTGCACCGACCCTCTAGTATAATAAAAGCCTAATATGCTAAGTGTCCAGTTGGCCATTCAACCAATCAAAGTGTAATATGCTAATGATATGCTAAGGCAGCTCAACTGCTCACTATGACGTGCACTGACCACTGGGGGGCAGACACTCTGACTGGTAGGCTAGCTTGCTGCTGGGGTCCAGCCGATCGGGACTGAGCAAGATGGGCCGGACATACCCTGGAGCCCTCCTGCGGTCCCGCTCCAGCTGGCCAACCTCCCGCGTCCCTCCCCAGACTTGATCGTGCACCGGTGGGGTCCCTCGGCCTGGCTTGTGCCCTCTCGTAATTCGGGCTGAGGGACCCCTCCCCTGAATCCACAAATTTCATGCACTGGGCCTCTAATACGGTTATGAGAGTGGACCCTAATCCAGGACATTAGAACACTGACAGACACCAGACATGCATAAGCACAAAGGAAAGACCACATGAGGACACAGCAAGATGATAGCCATCTGCACGCCATGGCGAAAGGCATCTGGTGAAACCAAAGCTGCTAACACCTTGATCTGGGACTTCCAGCCTCCAAACTGTAAGAAAATTAATGTATGTTGGTTAAGCCACCTAGTCTGTGGTATTTTATTATGGCAACCCTAACAAACTAATACAGTTACCTTGAAAAATTTTAACTTAAGTTTGTTTTCTTGTTTGCAAAATGTTCATAACACTACAGAAATAAAGACTCAAATAAGAGTCAAAGTTCTTTTAAAAACAGAATAAATTTAGAACTGAAAGATACCTTAAAAATAGTCACACTGGGTGATGTCAGTTTCACTTGCCTCTTTCTGTTGATTTCAATAGTAGGGAGAACTATAGGGTTAGTTTAATTTAAGATAGTTGTTACACAGTTGACTATCCCCAGGCTCTCCCTGGAAGAAAATATATCTGTATTGAGAAAGGGCTGGAGTAAGTAGCCTGGGCAAAAGTCAGAAGGAAGAAAAAACTCTTTGATATATTGCAGGATTTACAAATGCACAATGTCACAAAATTAGAAACAGTTTAGGGTTGGACTCAAACTCTGAGTTTGTTACCTAGTCTTTGTTTTTGCTCTAATGTTTTCCATATGTGTAGCCACCCACTACAGACACAGGCTGGCACTGATAGCCCAGTATTGCACAGCTGTCTGTCCCTCACTATACTGTAAGTTTTTAAGGGATTGGTTCTCAACTCAAATTTCCAGCATCCATGACTGACACAGGACTCGCACTCAATAAATGGTTGGTTGCTCCGAAATATTTGCTTTGCTTCTCTGATCATTTATTATTACAAGAGATAGTGTATTAGAGTGAAAAGCTTGGAGAAAAACTTAGTCCTCAAACTCAGAGTTTGAGTCCAACACTAAACTGTTTCTAATTTTGTGACATTGTGTATTTGCAGATCCTGTTGGAGACCTGGTTTTGAGAATGTAATAATCACATCTTTTTCTGTTTTAAGAATTAGTCTAAATCTATGTGTAAAATATCTAGTACAGTTCTAGTATCTAGTTGATGTTTAATATTGCATTTTATTATGGTTGTTTTGATATTGTTACCTGTCTACACTCTTTATACCAATGTGATGGCTTATGTGTCAGTTCTGCAAGGACAAGTTCTATACTGTTTTATTTCATCTGTATTATACCATATAAAACAAGCACTTTTTACTGATTAGTAAATCTTTTTATATAGCACGATAGTAATGAAGACTATGAAGAGGTGATTTCTCCCTGTAAATTAATCCATAAGTAATCGGAGCTCAGAGCCTATTTGGTAAGAAAGCTTTTCTACATCAAAGACTCTTATCAGATTTAAAATGGAAACCAGCCGAGCCAGTGTGGCTCAGTGGTTGAACATCAGTTTATGAGCCAGGAGGTCATGGTTTAATTCCCAGTCAGGGCCTATGCCCAGGTTTCAGGGTCAATCCCCAGTAGGGGCCATGCAGGAGGCAGCCAATCAATGATACTCTCTCATCATTGACATTCCTATTTCTCTCTCCCTCTCCTTTCTTCTCTGAAATTAATAAAAAATATATTTAAAAATTAAGCATTTAAAATGGAAACCAATGCTTCTGCTTTCCTTTATAGTTCTTTGATTCTTTATATATAATTTGAGTGAAATAAATATGATAGCCAGATTCTAGTGAATTTTGCTTAATTGTATGCAACCTTTTCTCATACATTTTTGTCTATTGAGACAATCCATAAGCTAGCCTGTGGTACCTGTTTGCTTATGCCTCTAATTAAGCAAAGCTGTATATAGGCTAGAATGCTGGTCTCAAATGGTATTTTGTTTCCGCAGCAATGACCTCTACTAAACCCCATAGCACATTCCAGCATTTGCATTGTGCATGGAAGAATTGTGCATGCTCCATGCTGTGTTTCTGGATAGTCATGTTGCTAAAGAAGTCATGCTCATTAGTAATCTCTGCCAAGAACTTGCAGGGCTGCCTGAAGAGAAAAATAACTGGAAGCAGGCAGTAGTAAAACCACAGAAGAGTCAGGAGTAAGGTGCAGAAAGGAGGTGTGGGAGTGGAAGTGCAGAAGCAGGAACATCTGAATACCAGAACAGGCTACTGAGTCACTCTGTTTCTGGTGAGAAGGCTTCAGAGTGATGAAGCTGGGTCTTCTGGATTCCTGCATGTCTTAGACAACATTTAAAACAGATTGTTGCAGTAATAGCTTCCAATTTGTTCATATCACTCACATCTACACTGACTTTGAGATGGACCATGGAATGAGAGCAAATATGACACAAGCACCCATGACTGTCATATAAAAAAGCCTGAAACAAACTACTTCCGAATGACAAATCACATGGTAAGAGGGCCTCATCAACCCAGCTGTCCCATTCCTAGCCATTGTAAACTAGCCAGCCTCAGCTGGTCCATCAGACACCTCAGACACAGTGTGCCCAGGTAAGAAGACTCAAGCCTGCATTACTCCAGAAGTGCCCAGCTGAGCCCAGCCCAAGGTACTGATGTGCACCATGTTTGGGGATGTTTTCTTGGGGTCGGGGGCTTTGTTTTATTTTTTAATTTCTTTAAAAATAGATGAGAGAGAGAGAGAGAGAGAGAGAGAGAGAGAGAGAGAGAGAGAGAGAGAGAGATCATTGGTTGCCTACCATACATGCCCCAGCTGGAGATCGAACCCACAAACTACATATGTGCCTTACAGGAATCAAACCCACTGCCTTTTGGTGCATGGGGCAATGAGCCACACCAGCTAGGACTAGGAATGTGTTTTTACATTGTAAAAGATAATTGATAAATGCTCTCATGCTTGACTAGTATGCTCAGGAATAATTCCAATAAAGACAGAATAATTCCAATTCTGTCTTTCATGAATGTTTTCAAAATTCCATTTGGAAAATTCTGCTCTAAAATAAGAAAGTCATTTCAAAATAGGGCAAACTATTATATCATCACCATGTGATAAATGCATTTTTCAGATTAGTCTCTCCCTGTGATTTTTAGAAGTATTTGTAAGGTGAGATGTGGGTGGGGAAAGACTCTTAAAATAATAGTGCCAAAAGGAAGGAGCTTCACTTAAGCACAGAGGCATTTTGAAACCAGAAAATCTTGAAATACTGTAGCTCATGTGCTATGATAGATATTTTTATTGTTGCAGGAAAATCAGCCCTGACTCTCTGTTCTCTTTAATATAATGGCTAAAAGTACTCTATTTAAAATTCCTGGATCCTTTCTCAAGCTCCCAGGGTTTTAAGTTTGAGACAACATCAAGGAAAATGTGATATTTGGTATTTATTTATACTTTAGAATTTATTTATTCAACTAATTCATCTGTTGAGCAAATATTTTGTGAGGCTCTGGTCTGAAAAGCCTGATCCCACTGTACAGAGTGGGCAGGAAAAAAAAACAAAAAACAAATACTGTAATCTCCACGACTTACCCAAGAAACTGTCTGCTGGAAAACTTCACAGAGTGCTCTGCCTCTCTTCCCAGCCACCCCAGTTTTAGTTACCCCAAATAAGGGCACATTGAACATTTTTAGACAGTCCTCCCTCCCTAGGAAGCTGTAGATCCTAGATAAGGAAGCCTTGCCAAGGCTTTTTCCTCTGCCTAATATCAGTATTCATGTGAAATAATAATGATATTTAAGAGTAAGCACTTAGGGAGTGCTTACTATGTGGCATGGAGCTGTTCCAACACTTTAGATCTACTAACTGATCACTGTAGTAACTTTGACCAATGAAATGATGTGAGTAGTACCTTCACCGGGTTTGGGTCATGTAATATGCCACCGCCCTCAAGCCCCCTGCCCCTCCAGAGTTACTTTGGAGAGTGACGACTACTGATGCTACTGCTGGTCCCCAAAGAAGTTGCTCCAAGTTTGTCTATAAACAAACATCCCACTATCTTCTGCACAGTCAGACCCTGAAGCCTAATTGAAAGCAGCCGTTTTTTGTGACTTTCAAAGCTTCATAAGAGAATTATCCCTGATGTTTCTCTTTCCCCCATAATGTGACATGAGGGGTTTAGTTATGCATGTTTAGAAGTTTTGGGAGCACTTACTCCTTGACCCTACTCACTGGGCCAATTGTGGGAGTAAGTTTCTCCTTGATCTTGCTCCGCTACCCCAACTGTGGGAGTACAGGGCCTCAGATGCTGGGTATTAGAATCTGATATAAGAAGTTGTAGGTATACAGAAGAGACTTTATTGTAGACCAAGTAGACATTGCTAACAAGGAGCCATCAGACAAAACAGTTTTTCAAGTAGCCTCACAAATCAGCCGTACAAAGCAGCTGCTCCCCTTCTGGTCAGTAACACATCTTTATACTAACTCAGAAAATAGAGGCTTCCTACCAAACAGTGACATCAATATTTGGGTTATAGAAAGGTATGCCTGCGCAGTGCATACAGTTAAATTACTGTGTCCTTGCTCTTGCACCTGGGTATGGTAAATTGGCCTTGAACATCTGGTGTACTCTGATTTGGGTCCCCACAGAAGTGAAATCATATTTATACTTTTTACTTGTTAGGGAGGAGGGTGATTCATTTTATTAGTGTGCTTCATAATTTATATGTGTTAAATGTTTTCATTTGTATGTATTAAAGAACTTGTAATAAAAATAATAAGAGAACCAGAAAACATGACCTCCAACATCCCTCCCCTTTTTTCTTGAGGATAAGGTCACAAGAGTTCCAGAAAGGTTCCATCCTGTTCCAATTAATTTTATTTGTCAAGTTGATTGGGTCACAAAGTGCCCAGACATTCAGTCAAACATTATTTAGGGGGTGTCTGTGATGGTCTTTCAGGATGAGATTAGCATTTATATCAGTAGACTGAGTAAGCAGATTGTTCTCTCTAATGTGGGTGACCTTCATCTGATCAATTGAAAATTAAATAGTACAAAAATGTTGAGAAAGAGGGAACTAATTCCTCCTGCTTGACTGTGGAGCTGGGCCATGGATGTGACTTGAACTGAAACTTGGGCTCTTCTTTGTCTTGAATTGCTTGGTCTAGCCACCATTCAGACTAGAACTATGCCATTGGCCCTCCTGGGTCTCCACTATAGGTCTTAGGACTTCTCAGCCTCCATAATCATGTGGAGCTACTTACTTAAAATAAACCTGTTTACACACACACACACACACACACACACACACACACACACACACCCCATTGGTTCTGTCTCTGAAAACTCTGACTAATGTATTCCATTTCATTCCATTCCTCAGAGGGATCTGATTTATAAACTCCCCACTTCCTCCCTACATTCTGCAGATACTCTATTGTTCACACTTCTTTTTGACTACTCCCTTGGACAACATGCTTGAAACTTTCCCTTGACAAAGCCCATCCAGCCCTCATCTTCATGAAGGCAGCTACACACCCAGGCCTGTTTCCCTGCTTCTCCTGAGATCACAGCCTAGCTAGGGCCCAAGGTCTTGTGGTACCCAGGAGGGTAGGTTGTATAGCCACAGCAATGATTTGATGGCTCCAATAGAATTGGAACCAGAACCCCAGTGAATAGGGGTATAGCTCAGAGTGAGTGGTTCTAGTACATGAACAATGTGTGTCTATGACACAGTAAAGAGAAACCATTTGCTAATTTCTCTAGAAAAACCTTTTCTTCACAATTACATCATGATTATATGGCATTGTTTCTTAGTCTATATCAGTTCTAAATAGGTAGAATTAAGATTAATGAAGCTTTAATGTCACAAATGAGCTATATGTTAGAGGACAGTGTCACTGGATTGGCTGAACATCAATACATGTTACCATGGATATAAATACTGGTCTATATTGCATTCTGATTTATATAAAACAATTTACATTTTTATCATGGGTTTCTAAGATAAATATTTTTCCTGGAATAAGAATATTCCTGTTCAATATATTCCATTCCATGAGATGTCAAGCACCTCAGGAAAGAGTTAGTAGTAATTACTCCTTTCATCATCATCTTCTTCTATTCTTGACATTGTATTTAAAATAACTAAGCGTATAAGCTCAGAAATCATACTTGGCGTTGAATCCTGGCTATGTCTCTTTTTTAACTATATGATTTTTTATAAATCTTTATTGTTGAGAGTGTTACAGATGTCCCACTTTTTTTTACCCCATTGGCCTCTCCACTCTGTTCTCCCACCCCAGGCCTTCACCAATCTATCTGTGTCCACAGATATGCATGCAAGTTCATTGGTTAATCTCTTTACAGCACACCTCCCCCTTTCCCTCTGAGATCAGTCCATCTGTTCCATGTTTTTATGCCATTGTTTCTATTTTATTTGTCAGTTTATTTTGTTCATTAGATTCCACATATAAGTGAGATCATGTGATATCTGCCTTTCTCTGATTGGCTTATTTCACTTAGCATAATATTCTCCATGTCCTTCCATACTGTCTCAAAGGGTAAGAGATCTGTTTCTAGATCTTAGCTATTGTAAATAGTGCTGCTATGAACATAGGGGTATATTATTCTTTCTGGTTGGTGTTTCAGGATTCTCTGCCTCTTAAGGCTGTATAAAAGTCAACAATGACTCATCTGAGCTTTCACATATACAAAATGTCAATGTTAATAATATCTAGGTCACAGGGTGATTGTGAGTGGTAAACAAGATAAAGCTTTAAATGAATTAGCAGAGTGTCTGGCATGTGATAAATTTTCAAGAAGTATTAGGTGCTATTTTCATCACTATTGAAGTTTATATTTGCATAGTACTTTGCATTTCAACTTATTTACATTTAATGCATTTATTGATATAACTGGTATGTTTGGTTTCTATTTGTTTCATCTGTTCTTTGTTCCTTGATTATTTTTTTGAACTTTATTGTTGAAAGTATTACATATATCCCTTTTTCCCCCCAATTGACCTCTTCTAGCCTTTCCCCATTCCCTATCTCAGGCCTTCACCACCCTATTATGTGTGTCCATGGGTTATGCATATATGCATATGAGTTATTTGGTTGATGTCTTCCAATCCACGCACACACCCCTGCCTTACCTCTGAGATTCCACAGTCTGTTCCATGCTTCTATGTCTCTGGATCTACTTTGTTTATCAGGGTTTTTTGTTGTTGTTGTTGTTCATTAGATTCCACATATAAGTGAGACCATGGAATACTTGTCTTTCTCTGATTGGCTAATTTTACATAGCATAATACTCTCCAGGTCCCTCCATGCTCTTTCAAAGGGTAAGAGATCCTTATTTTTTACTGATTTTCTATTCACTCATCTACTGATGAGCACTTGGGCTGTTTCCAGATCTTAACTATTGTAAATTGTGCTGCTATGAACATAGGGGTGCATACATTCTTTCTGATTGATTGGTGTTCCTTGATTCTTTATTTTCTGCCTTCTTTTAGGTCAAAAACATTTTAATATCCCATTTTAGCTCTTCTATGGAATTTCTAGATACAACTCTGTATTTTTTTCTGCTTGTTGTAGAGATTATAATATGAAACTTGAGCTTTTCACAGTCTATTTCAAATAATATTATACTATTTCATAACAATGCAGAATCTTACAGTAATCCATTTTATTTCCTCTCTCCTGCCCTTTGTGTTTTATGTTTTCTAATTTATTTCTACAAATACTAAAAACTCAAAGGACTTTAAAATTTTTGCTTCAAACTGTTAATAATCTCTTAAAATATGTATGTGGCATATGTATAGTTTAAAATATTTTAATAATTTTAATTAATATTTTTAAAACAAACTTTTATGGTTTTCCTTATATGAACTCTTTTTTGGTGCTATGCATTTCTCCCTATAGATTTGGGCTTCCTTTTGGTATCATTTTCCCTCTCCCTAAAAAAAGTATTTGGACATTTCTTCAGTAAATTCCTTAGTCATGTGTATGAATGAAACTGTTTATTTTGACTTAATTTTTAAGTATAATTTCATTGGATATAGAATTGTAGGTTGAGTTATAGAATTGTAGGGTTTTTTTTTTTTTCAGTACTCTTAGACGTGTTCTACTGTGTTCAGGAATTTATTGTTTCTGAGAAATCAGCTTTAAATCTTATTTTTATCCTTTTGAAGATGGTGTATATTATTTTATTGGCTGATTATCAGATTTTAATTTTTTTATTTTTAGCATTTTAACTATGACATGGCAAGATATAGTTCTCTTATTTTCAGTTCTTAGAGTTCACTAAACTTTTTGAATCTATGGGTTTATGTCTTTTATCAATTTAAAGAAATTCTTGGCCATTTTTTCTTCAAAATTGTTTCACCCATTTTCTCCTTCATATATTTCTGGACTCAAATTAAATCTAAGATTAGACTATTTGATGTTGTCCCTTATATCTCAGATGCTATGTTCTATTGTCTTACTTTTTTATCTCTGTGTGTTTCTCTAAGTGTTCTCTTAGCCACAACCAGCACAGCTAGAGAGTGAATGAGTCCTGACTAGGGGCGACGGGGGATTGAGGAAAAAAAAACAAAAACAGACAGACACAGAGACAGTGGGTAAAGCTGGGACTGGTGGGACACTGTTCTCGGATGGAGAGACAGTGACCCAGAGCTAGTGCTGCACGTTTATTATATACAGCATGATACCAGCCAGTTTTACTAGAGTTTAAGACAAAAGAAATTGTGTGAAATCATGCTTAAAGATCAAGCTGCAATTCTTCATTCTTGTGTCTTCTTGGAATCATCAGGCCTGACTGGAACCTGATAATTGCATCTGCACCTGGCACCTGGCTGAAGTTAGATAATTACACCCACCCCCTGGCGCCTGAGCTAAAGGTCAGGACTGATAACATCCCTGCCTTTGGCGAGGTATGATTCCAGGACATGGCTTTGCCAACGCCACGGGACTCAGCCAATGACCCTTTGCTAAGGTGCACCCCCAGGCACTCTCTACATGTTTCATTTGTGATAATTTCCATGTATCAGTCTTTAAGTAACTAAAATTTACCTCTGCTTGACTAGTGTATTGTTAAGCCCATGAAATAAATTTTACATTTGTGATATATCTTTCTAGAATTTTCATTTAGCTCTTTTTAAATACTTTCTTTCTACTGAAATATCCTTCAGTTCAGTATGTTCACTTTTCCACTGTATCTTTTAACATTTTTATTATAAAGTCTTGTCTGATAATTGCAACCTAATGGAAATCTTTGAATCTACTTCTATTCATTATTTTCTCTTTTGACCATGGTTCCCACTTTCTTCCTCCTACACGTGTCTTGAATTTTTTAAATTGTATATTGCATTGTGTATAAAAATACAGTTGTAAATGACATTTACCCCCAGAAAAAGAGCAGGAGAAATCCTGACAAGCTACTCATATATGTTAAAAAAGTGTTTGCAAAGTCAGTTTAATCTGTAGTTAAGCTGGGCATTGCTCTGTTGCAGCTGTATTTGAATTCAGTTTACTACATCTTCAAAATATGTTGAAGATAGAATCAGGCCTTTCCCTTCAGAAAGCCTTGATATCTGAGCTGTAGTGAAATTCTAGTAACTATTTTCTCCTTTGATATCCAGCTCCTAACTTTTTGGTGGCTTAAAACTCTATTCTCTCCAGCTTTCTGCACCTTGCAAGACCTCTCTCTACCCTGCTGTCTTGTTGTTGACTTAGAAAGGCCACTGCAGTATGCTCAGTGAAGATCTAGGATGTGTGAGATGACTTTTCTCTGGCCCTTCTCTGCCCTAAGGCTTTGGAAAATACTCCCATTTCACTTAGTGAAAACCTAAACTGTGGAACTTGCATCTTTATGCTAGTCTGTAAACGGCCATTAAAAGTTTATTAACGTTTCACCTGTCTTCTCTTGATCTCTTTCTGTGAGGGATTCTTCCTCTTCTCATCACTCTGCCAACAAGGAAGGCAGCCATGGATCTCTTCTATTCTAGAAAATTTGTCACCTTATGGAATATAGTTCATCTAGTTTTCTTTCTTTTTTTTTTTTAACACTCAGCCATCTGGTGATATTTTTAAACCTCTGACTTTGGGAATTAACTGGCTTGTTCTTAGTGTTAGCCTAAATTTTTTTATACCTGCAACATTCTGGTAGATGTAAGAATGTTCTCATATAAAAGTCAAAAGTTTGCAATAATTTTTGAACAAATAATGAATTGAATAAGTACATAAAGGAAATGAATTAAGTAGATGAAACGAGAAAACAGCACACTAGCCCTGGCCAGTATGGCTCAGTTGGTATCATCCCATTCACTGAGAGGTCATTGGCTCAATTTACTGTCAGGGCACATGCTGGGGTTGTTGTTTCAATTTTTCTCTCTTCCTCTCCCATCCTTTGTCTCTCTAAAATCAATAAAAACATATTTTAAAACAAAACAAAAGAGCACACTAGTTCCCCAAACCAAGAGTTTTAAAGTGGAAAGCATTTTTCCATGGTGAGTTTGTCCATAAAATATAAGCAAAGTATTATTAAGGTGTTTGTGGTTACCAATTGCCCTCTTATCCCACAGAGCCATCCTTTCAGTCTGACTTGTCATGCCAATTCCAGAGTCTTTGCCTGAGAATTTTGTCTTCCCCCAAGGCAATCTCTGAGCACATAGTTATGCATTGGAAAGAATACCTGGAATACCACAGAAAAATATTATGTGGTCAGCCCTAGGATATTTATACATTTATTTTGTAGATGTATGCAGAGTAAGTAAGATGCATAACTGAGATTTAAATTTTTGCTTCTTTTACTAAACCATGAATTAGTTATTCTAACTTTAATTTCTTATATGTAGCTAATCCTGCAATGATTTAAACAAGTACTGTCCACATAGACAGTCATGTGAGATAATTTGGATAAGTATTATTTAGAGAAGAAGAGTTTAAGATAAAATTAATACTAAATAGTGTATTCAGCCTTGAACCCTAGAGTTCTGATTCTGAGTCAAGGGCTCCTTCTATTACATCTCACTGTCCCTCATATTCTCTTGTTCAAGGCTTTGAATAATGACAAAAGACTTACCAGTTTTACTCTACCATAAAATCTGTTTTCTTCAATGAAATAATGACAATGAATGCTCTTTTAGCAGTAATAAGCCATTTTTATAGCCCAGAACCATTCACCTACTAAAAATTTACACTATGATGGAAGTCAAAGAGCCAAAATAGTCTTCATTTTTATATTATTCAGCTAGAGGGAATCTAGTTTTGTTGGGGGAGAAGCTTATTAACCTGAACTTTTTTTTCCTAAAATGTTACTTTATTGCTTAAAAAAATGCAAGATGTCCTACTAAGATAGTTGCAAGCAATTAGAATTCAAAGGTCACAATCTTATCCAGATTTAGAGCATAGTTCTAGCATTTTCTTCTTCTGTTTCACTGGGACTCTTTTATTCAGCACTGAAAGGAACATTCATTTTGTAAAGGTTAATTCACACTCTGGATTTCATGAAGTGTTTTGCCTGTATCATTTATATTTTAGCACTGCATCAGTGTCAGTCAAGCCCTCTTTCCTGATCAGAACTAGTCCCCCTCTGTCAGAGTGACAATCCACCTTGCTTTCTTGGCTCTCTCTTCCCACAGGGTCCCACTAAGGATTACATCACATAGGTGATGTTTCCTTTCTTTACCAGTCAATAGATAGAATTGTTGTCTTCAAAATTCCCATTAGTTAATAATTTAAAATAATTATATCCTTCTCATTATAAATTCTGGTGGGGAAAATAATATCATTATTTTCTTTCTCTCTTTTTTTGTAACTAGACAACTTTATTTCGGTTTCCTGTCCCAATAGGAACCAGAAACATCTGTCATTTCAGGGTCTCTCTTGTTTACTTAGTGTTGCTTCTAGGTAGGTACCCAGGATAGGACTTAAATGGTGGTGAAGTACCAGAGTAGGAAAGGCCTCTGGTCATTGTCCTATGTCATTACTGGCTTGTGATAAGATGTCAGCATTCTTACTCAATCCTCAGAAGTCTATTTAGGTCACTAGCATTGCCTCCTTATTTCATTCAAGGCCTCTAAATAGCTACCAGCTCTAGGTCATATCCCACACTGTTCTTGGTGATACCAATAATGATGCTACTCTCTTAATATAAGGGCCTGTGCAGACTTTCAAGGCCATTTCAGGATTATTGGCCCAAGCTTACTATGCATATATTTCTTCTGCCCTTGGGTATATTGTCTTAGAGCCTAGGACCCATGACTTAAAACTGAGGGTCTCAGTTGAGCCCTTAGTATGGTATATTGAATAGACATTTACCATATTTTACCTGTCAAGCTTCTAAACCCTTTCCTGATTTGGGAGACAGCCCCCATTATGTGTCCATTTGGAAAGCAGTATGTTCTTACCTCCCTTTACAGATGAAAGAGGGAAGTAACCCCACCCTGCAGCCAGTACAAGAACACATGACAGCCTTAATCATTCGGGTCCTTCCACAGTGAGTGTCCATCATTGTGGTTCCTGCTGTCTTGCTTTTGCTTGTTTTTGCCAATTGCCCTGTATATACTTTTTTCAAGTTTCCCATTAATTATATAAGCCACCAGTTAAACTTCTGTTGCATTCCATTTGTTGTTTAAATAACCATATCAGTTTCCAGTATTGTTTCTATAACCCAAACTATTATAAGGCAGGTTGAATAATGCCTGCAGCATGAGCTGCATAAGCAAATGGGCCTGAAATGGGCTCAGAGACTACTTGCATGGGCGTTAGGGGAGAAATAGAGTATTTATGAAACAAGACATTAATGGCACAGATTATTGGCATGTACATGAAGGACCTTCCTATTGGGACAAGAACCTCTGTAGGTTGATACCTGAAGACCAGATAAGAATAAGGACCCCTCAGAGGTTGGCAGGATGGAGCAGTGGCAACACTTGATAAGTAATACTCTTCTCCATGTATCACTATTAGAGACACCTTATCAGAGGAAAAGGTTAGCAAGAGAACTTGACAAAATTAAGAAGTTAGGTTCATTATAACTTGTTAAATTTTTATATACTTGGACTTGGTAACGGAAGAGTTAGTTTATATACTCATTAACCTTTGCTATTCTATTTATTTATAATTTCAATCTGCCTACTTGCACAAGGGATTTGAAGCCGCCGA
The DNA here is from genome assembly GCF_963455305.1 of Plecotus auritus. Taxonomy (NCBI): domain Eukaryota; kingdom Metazoa; phylum Chordata; class Mammalia; order Chiroptera; family Vespertilionidae; genus Plecotus; species Plecotus auritus. The sequence goes on from NC_137772.1 coordinate 104,719,074, forward strand.
GCCTTGCTTGATATTCTAATGAGGCAGGAACTTGATGAATCACATGCATCTGCCCACAGCCCTGATCATTAGAGGCTGAAGGGAGGCTTGGGACTAATCCAGGCAGGCCCAGCTTGACTTAGCTATTAGGCAGCTCTGCAGCTGCTCTCCCAATCATAAAGCCATACTGCAGCGACAGAAACAGAAACTGCTTATAACCTGTCTAGCTTCCAGAGAGTTTCATCTCCCAGGACCTTCTCCTCAAGGCCTTATGTCAATGACGTGCATTTCCTTGCAAAAACACCAGCTTGATCTGTTAGTGATAATAGGGGATTTCAATCATTCAAGAAAGGTGAAAAAGTACATCAGACAAGCTTTACATAAACAGATGGATTTTCATAGGACTCCTTCCAGTTAAAGTGACTTCAGAACTCACTGGGAAAGAAAATGCATCAGATGTGATGCTGAGGAGCTGGCTGGAGATGGTCCATAGATACACTAGTATATGTGAATAGACTACTATGTAGCAATGAACATAGTAACAGTAATTATTTCTGGCTGACACTACTAAGAACTTTACACACTTAATTCAGACATCAGCTGGGTGCTTAGCATGCTTCTTAAGCTCTAGCTGAAATTTCTTTGACATATGGTCCATTCTAAACTTCATGGCCTAAGCAGAGTCAATGTCTTCCCAAGATTTGGGCAACTCTTATGGCCTTTCAGCCTCAGGGTCCTTCACCTCCATGCTCTTGTAGGTGTGTGTGCTGTCTGGTTCACCAACCCCCAATGTCAACCAAGTCACAGAAATCAGCCTGTTTACCACTTTTTACAAGACATCCAATCTATCTCAGCATCCTGGTACTCTATAAATTTTACTGAGCATTTGTTTTTTTACTCAGGGAATAATGCTCCAACCCATAGGCAGAATCAGAGAAGAAATTTGAAATGACAATAGTAATTTAATTTTCTGATGATAGAATGATTTTGGGGTAGCATCTCATCTTTGGTACTGTCCTAGTGTTCTATGATTGCTGTGAAAAATTATCATAAACTTACTGGCTTAACCAATACAAAATATTATTTGAAAATTCTGGAGATTAGAAGCCTGAAATGGGTCTCACTAGGCTAAATTCAAAATAGCACAGTAGAATTCCTTCCTGGGGACTGTAGGAGAGAATGTAATTCTTTGCCTTTTCCAGCTTCTACAAATGGATTTTCATAGGACTCCTTCCTGTAAAAGTGACTTCAGAACTCACTGGCAAAGGAAATGTATCAGATGTGATGCTGAGGAGTGGACTGAAGAATGAATATATATATATATATATATATATATATATATATATATATATATATATATATATATTTATAAACACACACACACACTAGTGGCCCGGTGCACGAAACTTGTGCACATTGAAAGGGAATTAATTAGAGAAAATATTTTAATATTTCTATTTGCCCTTTCTCTATAATAAAAGTGTGAGAGATAAAAGGAAATGAGTACAATGCATATGAAAATAATACATAATTTTATTAATAAATAAATAACAAAATGATATAATAACAAACTCATGATATAAAAACAACATTGATGCAAATGATGACTGATAAAGTGATTAAACTTATTCTAATATCTCCCTGTATACCACATTAAGAGTGAAAACACTTTCAAAGTGCTTGACTAATTTCCCTTGGGATAAAGTATTTACAACTTTAACTTTAACGTCACATGCTCTTCGAACTCAAGAGAAAGCAACATATAACTGACCATGTGCGAAAAGAGGTTCAGGTAGGAATATTCCTACTCTCTCTAGAGTTTGTCCTTGTGATTTATTAATAGTCATTATGCATCACAGGAAACTGTCATCGAATTAATTTAAATGGGAGGCCAGTGTCAGATGGGGACAAATCAATTCTTGGAATCAGAACAACCTCTCCCTCTGCAGATCCTGTTAATACTTCAGCTTCAATAATGTTAGGTTGTAATCTTTTGATAATAAATCTGGTACCATTACAAAGACCCCATTTACTATTAAGATTTCTCAATAGCATGATGATTGCACCCACTTTCAATTTTAATTTATGACACGGCATTCCTGAAGGAGTAATACTATTAAGAAATTCAATGGGAAAATTTTCCTTTTCAGCATCATCTGTTGAGTCAATGGAATCATCACTTAAATAGGTGTGAAAATCTCCATCAAGTATATCCAAAATTTCTTCATTTAATTTTTGAACATGCTCATTTTTTGGACAAAGAATTGCACATTCAGATATATTTTTAATATTATCTATAGATATACTATTTCCAAAGGTGGCTTCAATAATAGATCCATTACAAATCATTTCAAGGGGGATTTCAATAATATCCATTCCTAAATGAAAACTGCTATCAAGTTTGCCATTTCCAAGTTTTACTAACCATTCGCTATAAGCAGAATCCTCTGATCTCATATTTGTTTTAAGAGACAACTTTCTGAAACATCCCAAACATCACAGTACTTTAAACTCGTTTGTATTATGGCCGATCGCATAGCATGCGGCACAATACTGAGACATTGTCGAAAATCCCCTCCAAGAAGGAGAACTTTCCCACCAAATGCAACATTCAAGTTCATAATTTCTCTTAGTAATCTGTCTATGGCATTTATAGCATGACTGGATGCCAAGGTGCATTCATCAATAATAAGAAGTTTGGCCTAAAATCCTCAACAAAACTCTAGCAAATCAGATCCAGCAGTACATCAGAAAGATCATACACCATGACCAAGTAGGATTTATCCTGGGGATGCAAGGATGGTACAATATTCGCAAATCAATAAACGTGATACATCACATAAACAAATTGAGAGATAAAAATCACATAGTCATATCAATTGATGCAGAAAAAGCATTTGACAAAATTCAACACCCTTTCTTGATAAAAACTCTCAGCAAGGTGGGAATAGAAGGATCATACCTCAACATAATAAAAGCCATATATGACAAACCCAGAGCCAACATCATACTCAATGGGCAAAAACTAAAACCATTTTCCCAAAGAACAGGAACAAGACAGGGATGCCCACTCTCACCACTCCTGTTCAACATAGTGCTGGAAGTACTACCCATTGCAATCAGACAAGAAGAAGAAATAAAAGGAATCCAAATTGGAAAAGAAGAAGTAAAGCTGTCCTTATTTTGAAGATGACATGATACTGTACATAGAAAACCCTAAAAAATCCATCAAAAATTATTAGACTTAATAAATTAATTCGGCAATGTAGGAGTATACAAAATTAATGCCAAGAAATCTACAGCATTTCTATATACCAATAATGAACTTACAGAGAGACTAAAAAAGCAATCCCATTTACCATCGCATCAAAAAAATTCAGATACCTAGGAATAAACTTAACTAAGGAGGTAAAAGACCTAGATGCGGAAAACTACAAGACACTGAAAAAAGAGATAGAGGAAGACATAAACAGATGGAAGAACATATCATGTTCATGGATTGGTAGAATCAACATCATCAAAATGTCCATACTACCCAAAGCAATCTATAAATTCAATGCACTTCCCATTAAAATACCAATGGCATATTTCACAGACCTAGAACAAACTTTCCAAAAATTCATCTGGAATTAAAAAAGTCTCCGAATAGCTACAGCAATCCTGAGAAAGAAGAACAAAGTAGGTGGGATCTCAATACCAGATATCAAGCTGTATTACAAAGCCACTGTTCTCAAAACTGCCTGGTATTGGCACAAGAACAGACATATAGATCAATGGAATAGAATAGAGAACCCAGAAATCGACCCAAATCACTATGCTCAGTTAATATTTGACAAAGGAGGCATGAACATACAATGGAGTCAAGACAGTCTCTTCAATGAATGGTGTTGGGAAAATTGGACAGATACATGCAAAAAAATGAAACTAGACCACCAACTTACACCATACACAAAAATAAACTCAAAATGGATCAAGGATTTAAACATATGATGGGAAACCATAAAAATACTAGAGGAATCCATAGGCAGAAAAATCTCAGACATATGCCAAAGCAATTTCTTCACTGATACTGCTCCTAGGGCAATGGAAACTAAAGAGAAAATAAACAAATGAGACTACATCAAAATGAAAAGCTTTTGCACAGCAAAGGAAACCATCAATAAAACAACAAGAAAGCCCACTGCATAGAAGAACATATTTGACAATGATATCAACAATAAGGGTTTAATCTCCAACATTTACAGGGAACTCATGCAGCTTAACAAAAAGAAGATAAACAACCCAATCAAAAAATGGGCAACTGACCTAAATAGACACTTTTTGAAAGAAGACAGAAGGAAGGCCAAGAGACATATGAAAACCTGCTCAGTCACTAATCATCCAAAAGATGCAAATCAAAACAACAATGTGGTATCATCTCACACCTGTCAGAATGGCTATCATCAACAAATCAACAAAGGACAAGTGCTGGTGAGGATGCGGAGAAAAAAGAACCCTTGTGCACTATTGGTGGGAATGCAGACTGGTGCAGCCACTGTGGAGAACAGTATGGAGTTTCCTCAAAAAACTAAAAATGGAACTCCCATTTGACCCAGTGATCCCAATTCTAGGAATATATCCCAAGAAACTAGAAACACGAATCAGAAAGGATATATGCATCCATATGTTCTTAGTGGCACAATTTACCATAGCTAAGATTTGGAAACAGCCTAAGTGCCCATCAGCAGATGAGTGGATTAAAAAAAACCTGTGGTACATCTACACAGTGGAATACTATGCTGCGGTAAAAAAGAAGGAGTTTTTACCATTTGCAACAACATGGATGGAGATAGAGAGCATTATGCTAAGTGAAATAAGCCAAGCAGAGAAAGATAAATATCACATGATCTCACTCATTTGAGGAATATAATGAACAACATAAAGTGATGAACAAAAATAGATCCAGAGACAGAGAAACATCAATCAGAATGTCAAACCTCAGAGGGAAGGCAGGGGACAGTGGGGGTAAGAGAGAGAGATCAACCAAAGGACTTATATGCATGCATATAAGCCTAATCAATGGACACAGACCACAGAGGGGTGGGGGCATGAATGGGAGGTGGGGGGTACAGGGGGAATAAGGACACATATGTAATACTTTAATCAATAAAGAAATAAGAAAAGAAGAAGTTGGGCCTTTTTAATGGTTTTAGCAACTTTGCTTTTTATATCGAGTCTAGAAATTGATGTTTCATTTAATGGAATTGGTCATTTATATTGGGAATGAAAGGTTCTTCCACCAAGAAGTAAATTTGCAGCAATTCCTGTAGATGCTGTGGGTAAAACAGTACCACCATGATCTCTAATATAATGTATTAAAACTTTTTAAAGATATGTTTTTCCACTACCACCTGGACCATCCAAGAAAAAGCATTTGGGGTGTACAGTTTGATCTTCGATGGCTGAAGTTATAGTCTGAAAGGCTGCCAACTATTCATCATTCAGAGAATTGATCAAAACCTCTGCCTGTTGTTGCTCATACAATTCATCACATGTATTTGCATTCATTAATAAAGGATAGTCTGGAAGTTTGAAATGTGAACATTTCATTCCATGCAATGTGAAAACCTCCTGAATTTCGTTAAGGGCATTCATTTCACAGTTCACACAGGCACCTTCTCTTCGGTGCAATTTCCAACAGAAATCTTCAATAAAATGAGATTTATTCTCATCCCATAATTTGTCTGCAGCAGAAGGACATCCAAACACACATATGTATGCAAAATGTTGCCGTAGTTGTTTGGGCATATTAAGGATGATTGCATCGTCAATCGTATATTTCCAGATAGTGTCGTCAAGTAATAATCCTCGGTGTTTAGCAGCTTCATGAAATGTATCATAAATTATACCTCCTACAGTTCGCAGATCCTCAAAACTTATCGCACCTTTTACATGCAGAAGCAAAAGTCTAAGGTAATATTGTTCTGGTTCTCTAAAGCTCACAGTGAACAGTCTACCTAATACTTTATTCCCACTCTTTCGGCGTTTTGTCCACAAAGAATTATTAAGCACATAATGCTGTGGAATTTCCCAATAATAATAATTACGTGCATCAGAGTCTTCTCTATTCAATAAGAACCAAGCCATCCAAGTTGAGTTATGTCTTTTAGCCCTATCTAAAACTTCAGCAAAATCATCAGCATGAAAATACAAATTCTGATCATTTGGCAAATGAATAGCTAATCTTATGATTGCATGAGATTGGTCATGCATTCGCATTCCAAAAAGTCTCCAAACAGCCTCAGGAGAGCTCACATACCTGGAGTCAATGAAGTCCTGTACTTCGTCATGATAGATTATATTTTTTTCAGAAATTTGAATATTTGCACAATCATGCCCTTTATAGATGTATTTAAATAGATATTTGACACTTCTAATAGATGCACAAACTTCAACATTTATATGACAGTTATATTTGAGGCACAAGTAAGGGTTATAAGGGACAATCCAAGTATTATCGACAATTTTATTTCCAATAGAAATGGTACTACCAGATCTTCGTTTGAATTTGGGCTATCCATCAATATTTCCAATGGTCACATTTTGAAATTCTTTTGGATAGCTCTTTGAACATTTTCCATTTTCCATACATGGACTATTTGGATTTTGTATTCCACATGGTCCATGTACCATATTTGATTTTACAATTTGAAAAAGTCGAGGACACTGGTCCTCATCTGGAATTTCTGCCTTAACTATATGGTCAACATCATCTTCAGAACGTAATTTGTACTATCTAATATCAATAATATGTGAGCATGAGGCAGTCTGCATTTCTGAAATTCAATTACATGAATCTTAGCTATTACTTTGCCAAATAGATGGAATTTACATACATCATTTAAAAGATCGTTCAACAGAGGTGGGGCATAGACCCTCACCCCCCCTCCAACTTTGCAGGGGCCTGAACCCTCACCCCTTCTGAAGGAGGTCTCCTGCCCCCATGGCTGCTTTGCTTCCCATGCCCAGCTCAAATAGGGACTCAGGTAACAGACAGAGACTTGGCCAACAGCAGCTGCCCTCTCACTGCAACAAGACTTGTTTGAGTTGTCTTGTACCCATGGTGTGGGGAAATGGGTTATTGATATCTAAATCCAGCCTAGCACCAGGAATGCTCAGGGCCTACTCAAGAAGGCAAATAATCCTTTCCACTAATATTTACAGGGTAAAATAAGATTGTTGTTAGAGTATTAAATTTGACAGTAAAATAGTAGTCAAGTTCTCAGACTAATTTAAATTGGCTAAGTGAAATAAGCGAATATTCTAGAAAAATTAATGGTATTGGACAAAAAGCTGTTCCTAAAGTGTTAACTGAAATTTTTATTGGTAGTTCATCTCATGGTAAAATTGCATAACATGTAATGAACCTAAAGCAGACATATTTTAGTGCAAAAAATTAAAATTTAAAAGCTATCAAGACTACATTATAAAATTTCCAAAAGCTTCCTAATACTTAAATCAAAAAAGGGGGGATAGTATAAGAATATCATGTAAGGAAAAATATCCTGTAAGTAAATTACATCTAGAAAATTTTTATTTTAGAAAATTAACTTTCATTTGTAATGCTAACAGCAAGACACCCATGAAAAACACACATGGTGTCAAAACTAGCCAAAGGAAAATCGTTTGGGCAAAAAATGAAAAAGGATCCCAAGTCAAATTTATAGAAAAGATTGCTTTATTAACTTTTGGTTCAGAATATGTTTGTATATTTTCAGAAAACACCTCCAAGACCATGTGGATTCCTGCAACAGAGAGGAATTGACAGGACTGCTTCAGCAATGAAGACAGAAGAGAAACAGTCCAGAGATGGAAGACGCTGATGACGCCTTGCCATACTAGCAGTCAGCAGCTGTACGTCGCTGCAGGTTGCCCAGGACCAAACCAGAGAGGGTCGGACCTGCATTACCACCATTTGTCCACCATCCAGAACTGAAATATCATTGCTGACATGTACACATAAGGAGCTGTTTGACATTGAAATTGGGACTCAAAAGAACTGTTGGCCCAGAAAGAAACTCACTACAGACTGATTCATTTGCCTCTCGGCATAACCATTATTGCTTGTCTCATTTTTGGTTCTTATAAGTGTATTTCTAGTATCACATGATCTCACTCATCTAGGGGAAATAATGAACAACATAAACTGATGAAAAAAAAAACAGACCTGGAGACAGGGAAGCATTGATCAGACTGTCAAACCTCAGAGGGAAGGTAGGGGAGGGTGGGGATAAGGGGGAGAGATCAACCAAAGGACTTGTATGCATGCATATAAGCCTAACCAGTGGTCACGGACAACAGGGGGGGTGGGGACATGCATGGGGAGGGGTTTGGGATGGGAATGGGGGGATGAGGACAAATATGTGATACCTTAATCAATAAAGAAATTAATAAAAATAAATAAATAAAAGAGCGTTCAGCTTAATATTAAAAACTCTGGCTACCAAGTCAGGTCTGTTTTCAACTTTTTGCCAACGTTTTAAATTGTTTGTAATATCTGCCCATTTGGGGTTGCATGTCATGGTTATAAATAAATTGGGCTTGCCATCCTTCATTACAATTGCCATAGCATCCTGATATCGCTACTGCATATTTCTGGGACTACCCTCAAAAGATAATGGAAGTATTATCATTTTACCAATTGGCACATTGTCATTTTCAGATCTAGATTTGAGATAATCCATCAAACCACTATATTTTTCAACTCTCAACTTAGATTGGTTTGCTTTAATGAAATGTATCCGATTGGCCTCCATTTTTTAATATGAATCCACAATAAACTGTTGAGTTAATTTTCCTGCATTTAAAATTGGATTGAACGTGTCTCTCACAGAGAGATGAAATCCATAATACTGCATTTGTGTGACTCGTCTCCTTACATTTTGTCTAGTATTATTGTTGAGTACACTGTTGTCTCTTAGCCTTAATGCAATATCTGTTACCCAGCCTTTTTCACCATGTGGAAAAAGAATAGGACATGTCATTGCATCTAATGTAGGAAACAGGATACTGATTTGTTTCATTTTAGTGGCACTTAGATTATTGGGATCTGGTTTACAATGAATGAACAAGTCCCTTTCAAAAGGAGGTTCTCCATCTTCGTTTCTGAATATGACAGCAACCTCAGTTACACGGGGAGAATTATATCTACCTGGGTCACTGTTACGATCATATTTAATTGCCATAGTTACTTCCGTGGGAGCTACACCTTTTGCTGCTGCTTCAGATTGGGCTTCCTTTTCTACCTCATGTAGCATCTTATATGATTTTGTTAATTCATTTATTTCATGCATGAGGTTGTTGATGTTGATCATGAGTCTTTCTGAGCAGCCCTGGTTTTCTGGCATTGCTAATCTTTTACTTGTAGCTTTGGCTGTACCCAAAATATAGAGTTGAGCAAACTTCCGAGAAACACCATCCGAAGGATGTAACGTTCCAGTACGGTGATAAACTTGTTTGTGTATTCTAAAACAGTATGGCCCATACCCTGATAGCGATGCAATATTTGCACCCATGGAAGCAAAAGCAAAAGAACTATTTATGGATCTAATATTTTCCATGAAATTTTTACTGTCAGGATCTTCGGTTGTCCTTAATCTTTTTAAATATGTCGGGTAATCTGGAAAATGTATATCATTTGGACAGACTTTACCTTTGCTACAACATCGAGTAAATTTCCCATCAGATGGTTTTTCATCAGAGAAATTTAGTGATAGGCAAAATTCACATCTAATAGTCATTCCACCACAACTATGTCAAGAATTGCATCCTCATGTACTCCATTTTCACTGAGAAGGCAGTTCCTGCCAGTATTGGTAGTATTTGTTGATGACTGTTCTCTAGACATATTCTGTCTTTGCCACTGCCTTCTTTCAACTTCAAAGGCACATTGGTCTTTAGACATTTTCTGTCGATGATGCCGGTGTTTTTTGGCTTCAGAGCGATGTTTTTTCAATAGCTGTTCTTCAGATACATTCTATCGCAGGTGTCGCCTTCTTTCAAGATCAGAGGCACGTTGCTCTTCAGACATTTTCTGTTGATAACGTCGGCATCTTTCTGCTGCAGAGCTACGTTGTATCAACAATTTTTCTTTGGACATAGTCCCACCTCTCTACTGCCACGGTCTGAGATACAGGTGAATGAGAGTCCTGGCTGTCAGGCCTTTGAGAGCTGTGTGACCAAAGGCTGATTCTGTGGGGGTGGGACTTCCTCCTTCCTGTTGTCAGTTTCCACAGCTGGGATGAGGAAGCTGGAGCTCCAGAGGAAGCAATGCCCTCTAAGCCACCAGTTTTCTCACTCTGCTCAACCCCACAGGAGGGCCTTGGCAGGGGCTGCCCAGGTCCCCGCAGCTTGGACCCCGCTGACTGCCCGAGTCCAAGCTGCAATTGTGATCGCGGCTTGGACCTGGCCTGAGGCATAGGGCGCTGCCCCCCACCACCTGCCTGGTCCCCCATCGTGGCTTGGATCCAGCCTGGTCGCATCGGGCGCTGCCCCACGCCGCCTGCCCAGTTCCCCATCGCAGCTTGGATTCGGCCGGGTCATTGGGTGCTGCCCCATGCCCCCTGCCCAGGTCTGCAATCGCAGCTTGTATCCAGCCAGCAGTGTAGGGCACTGCTCCCCGCTGCCTGCTCAGTCCCCCATCGCGGCTTGGATCCACCAGCAGCATAGGGCGCTGCCTGTGCCACCTGCATATGCAAATTTACCTCCATCTTTGTTGGGTTAATTTGCATAGCACTCCTGATTGGCTGTGGGTGTAGCGGAGGTACGGTCAATTAGCATCTTTCTCTTTTATTAGTGTAGATATGTGTGAATAGACTAGTAAGTAGCAATTAACAATAATAATTTGTGGCTGAAACTGTATTTAGAACTTCATACACCAGATTCCTTGGCTCATGGCCCCTCTCATCTTCAAAGCCAGCAATGTTGTTTCTCCCTGATCATTCTCCCATAGTTACATCTCCCATAGTTACATCTCCCACTGACTCTCTTCCTATTCCACTTTTAAAAACTATCTATCCTTTCTTGAGATCAGCTGATTAACAACCTTAATTCCATCTACCACCTTAATTCCTCTTTTACATGTAGCTAACATATTCATAGGTTCTAGAGATTAGAACTGATTTAAGGGGGGGGGGGGTGGGCTTGGAGGTGAGGGTGTTATTTTGCCTACCATTCATACCCTAATTTCTTTTCATTATTATATTAGAAATATTTAAAACAATTTAAGAGTAAATAATAAACATAAATCTTAGCAACTTCTTAGAAATACCTCATTAGCAATCTCGAATAGGTTAATGCCAGGATCAAAAATCCATGAGTTCTAACTAAAATTCTGTTATCCAGATTTCTCAAAGATAGTTCTCTTCAATGCTTCTTACACTGATTTGTGGTGGAGCAGGGAAGGAAAGAGATGGGCTCCAAGGTAATGTTTTCTATTTCTCTAAACGACATGGAAGGAAAGTACAGAGCAAAATCTTCAACCTTGCATTTGATACTAATCTTTCAGGGTGAAATGCTGAGTTCAAAGGAATGTACAACAACATCTCTCAAGGCTTTGTGTGGGCCAAAGGGTAACTTAAAGTGAAGTCATTTAGTACATATTTACTATTAAGAGCCTACTGTGTGTGAAGAATTGCAAAAGCTGATTTGGGGGCATTAGGAATGAATGAGATATGGTCTCCCATCTCATAGAGGGCCATAATCTGGGTGTGGAGAGGAGCTATACACAAAAAAATTCTGCGTACAAATGAAGAGATGAGTGGTTTGCTGAGTTTAGACTGGTCTGAGAGCAGACTGTATGTATCAAGAGCTAATATGAAGGTTCTGAAGTGGGAATTTTGTGCTGTGACCTGGAGGGGCTGATTTAACATTCCATTTTAGGTAGTCATTTCCTGAAAAGGAAGCCCATAATAATAACTTCTTGCTTTGGCCAACTTCCTAAGAAGTCAATATAGTTATAAGGAACTGCAAACAATTTAAAATTTTATTACAGTGATTCACAAATTTGATGCTTGTTAGATTTGCCTGGGTGTAAGAAAAATGAAACATAGATACTAAGACTCATCTTCAGAAATCCTTATTTAATTGGCCTGGTTAGAGCTTGGTCAGAAGTATGTTTTAGAATGCTCTTTGGGTGAGTCTAATGCAGCCGTGGGCAAACTATGGCCCACGGGCCAGATCCGGCCAGTTCAGCCGTTCTATCCGGCCCGTGGAGCCGAAAGAGCGGAAGGTTCTCTTGCTCTCCCCTCCGCTCCTTTACTTTGAATTTATATTAGTTCACACAAACACTCCATTTATGCTTTTGTTCCGGCCCTCCGGTCCAGTTTAAGAACCCATTGTGGCCCTCGAGTCAAAAAGTTTGCCCACCCCTGGTAATGTATAGCCAGTGTAACAAACTAAATGGATAAATTGGATGTCCAACTTTGAGTTAGTTTTGTAAATGTTTTAAATCTTAGTCTCCATTTATGTAAATATAATAGATGATACCTTATCTGTGAAGTTGTCTTCAGATTAGATAATACACCAAATTAAACATTAATTCCAGTGTTCTTAATTGCATATTAACTCTAGTGTCTTTCCTACATGAGACACTAAAAGTTAGGGGTCAAGACCTGGACTCCAAGGCTAATGTCCAAGATGAGAATCCTGCTACCTACAAGATGTGACCTCTGGCAAGCTGCCTTCCTGTGCCTGTTTCCTCATCTGCAAAATAATAATGATAGTTATTATTCAGATTAAATAAAATAAGAATTAAATGTACCTAGCACAAAAGTACATAGCCTGAATCTAATTGTGAGAAAGCATCAGATAAAGCCCACCTGGTGTGTACTCTTTATAAATGCAAATGGCATAAAATAAAAAATACAGATTTGAAAATATTTCAGATTAAAGGGAACTAAAGAGACTTAAAAATTGAATGCAATACATGTCTTTAGATTTTCTTTTGTTATTAAAGTTATTATTGTGATAATGGGATATGTAAATAAAGTCTATATATTACAAAACAATCCTATCTAATAAAAGAGTAATATGCAAATTAACCATCACTCTGCTACACCCCACAAGCCACGCCCACCAGCCAATCCAAAGGGAATATGCAAATAAACCCAACCAAGATGGCTGCAGCCACAGAGAGCAGGAGGGACGCTTGGGTTTCCCCGGTGTTGGAGGAAGCCAAGCTTTCCACACACTCGGGCCAGCCCAGGCCTCCACATAAGGCTACAAAGTTTCAATTATAGAAGATAAATAAATCCCAATAGAAATGGCTGCTGCCATGGAGCGAGCAGAAGGCTTGGCTCCACTCCAGGCTACAAAGTTTCAATTATAGAAGATAAATAAATCCCATATACCAGGGCCTCTGCTTGGGTTGCCAGGGGGCATGGCTGGCCTGCAAACCACCACTGGCCCCTTGCCCAGGCAGCCCCACGCCCCAAGGCAGCCCCCACCCTGATCTGGAACACCCTTCAGGGCAAACCAGCTGGCTCCTACCCGTGCACCAGGCCTCTATCCTATCTAATAAAAGAGTAATATGCAGATTGACCATCATTCCAACACACGAGATGGCTGCCCCCATGTAGTCAAAGATCCTGCCCCCATGTGGACACAAGATGGCCACCACAAGATGGCCAGCAAGGGAGGGCAGTTGGGAGGGACCAGGTCTGAGAGGGAGGGCAGTTGGGGGCGATCAAGCCTGCCGGGGAAGGCCAGCAGAGGAGGGAGGTTGGCGGCAAACAGGCCTGCAGGGGAGGGCAGTTAGGGGTGACCAGGCCTGCAGGGGAAGGCAGTTAGGGGTGACCAGGCCTGCAGGGGAGGGCAGTTAGGGGCAAACAGGCTGACAGGGGAGCAGTTAGACATCAATCAGGCTGGCAGGGGAGTGGTTAGGGGAGATCAGGCTGGCAGGCAGAAGCAGTTAGAGGCAATCAGGAAAGCAGGCAGGTGAGCAGTTGGGAGCCAGCAGTCCTGGATTGTGAGAGGGATGTCCGACTGCCCGTTTAGGCCCGATCCCATGAGGATCAGGTCTAAACGTGCAGTCGGACATCCCTCGAGGGGTCCCAGATTGGAGAGGGTGCAGGCTGGGCTGAGGCACACCCCCCCGTGCATGAATTTCTTGCACCGGGCCTCTAGTTCTATCTAATAAAAGAGTAATATGCAAATTGACCATCACTCCAACACATAAGATGGCCACCTCCATGTGGTCAAAGATGGCTGCCCCCATGTGGACACAAGATGGCCGCTACAAGATGTCCAGCAGGGGAGGGCAGTTGTGGGTGATCAGGCCAGCAGGGGAGGGCAGTTAGGGGTGACCAGGCCTGCAGGGGAGGGCAGTTAGGGACAATTGGGCTGGCAGGGGAGCAGTTAGGCATCAATCAGGCTGGCAGGGGAGTGGTTAGGGGGTGATCAGGCTGGCAGGCAGAAGCAGTTAGGGGCAATCAGGCAGGCAGGCAGGTGAGCAGTTGGGAGCCAGCAGTCCTGGATTGTGAGAGGAATCCCAGATTAGAAAGGGTTCAGGCTGGGCTGAGGGACACCCCCCCACCACCGTGCATGAATTTTGTGAACCGGGCCTCTGGTATTATAATAATGTTAATTACCTGATTTATTGTACTGTGGTTATGTAAATGAATATTTTTAAAGGAAATATGCATGGAAGTAGTTAGGGATAAAGGACAATTCTGTCTGCAACATACTCTGAGAGAGACAGAGAACTTAAAGCAAATATAGAAAAATATTAACATTTGGGAAATCTTTGTGGGACAGCTAGGAATTCTTTGTTCTGTTCTTGCCACTTTCCTGTAAGCCTGACATTATGTCAAAATAAATTATATATATTTTATATATTATATATATTTACAAATTATATAGTTAATCCTCATCTGAAGCTATTTTTGCCATTGATATTTGGAGAGAGTGGAGGGAGGAATAGGGGGGGAGAGAGAAAGAGAGAGAGAGAGAGAGAGAGAGAGAGAGAGAGAGAGAGAGACATGAGAGAGACTCATCAATTGGTTTCCTCCCACAGGCACCCTGACACCCTGACCTGGGCTAGGGAACAACCTGCAACTCATGTAAGTGCCTTTGACCAGAAATCCCACCCTATACCCTTCCGAGCACAGGCCTACTCTCTACCACTGAGCCACACCTGCCAGGGCAATAATATTTTTTAAAAAGTTCCTCTTTGGCTCTGGCCAGGTGACTCAGTTCATTGGAGTGTTGTCCTGTACACCAAAAGGTGGCAGGTTCAATTCTCTGCCAGAGCACATATCTGGTAGTGGGTTCAATCCCTCTTTGGGGTGTGTACAGGAGGCAACCCATCAATGTTTCTCTCTCATATCAATGTTTCTCTCTCTCCCTTCCTTTCTAAAAATCAATAAAAACATATCCTTGGTGAAGTTTTGTGTTTTTTTTTTTTAAGTTTCTCTTTGCCCTGTAACGAATATATTCACAGGTTGTCAGGGATAGGTCATGGACATATTTGGAGGGATGGGGGATGGCACAGTGTGCCCCAACTAATTATGAATCTTTCTGTGGCACCATTCTAGGCACCTCACAGAAGTTCTGTCTTTTATCCAATTTGTTTGTTCTTAAAGAAACAGAAAATCTTTCTGCCCTTTCCCCACTTCAAAAATTACAGGTCCCTGATAAATGTTCTAATAGTTCTTTGGAAATAAAGTTGGGGTCTAACTGGGGTCTGAGGCCTGGGGAGGAAGCTGAGTCAGGGAATTAGAGATTGTTTCAGACAGAACTGGGGTAAATGGTCAAGACACCAGGTTATCCAGCTAACTATGATAGGTTATGGATTGGAATAGAGAGAATGATGGAGCCAGGTGGGACAGATTCAGAACAAAAAGAGGAGGGTAGTAAGTAACGGAGGTTAGTTCACCCAGTGCCCAGAGTACACTCTAGTTATTTCCCTTTCTTCTTTCTTTCCTTCTTTTATTGCCTTCCTTCCTTTTTTTGATGTCCTTTTATTTTTGACATGATTTCCTTCTAGAAAATAGTAAAATGTTTCTCATTTTAAAATATCCAAACAGTATAAAAAAAATTTTAAATAAGGTTAAATTACTCAAAAATCCCATCACCCCGAATCTTTCCTCTCCCTTAACAGTGGGCAGCCTTCCAGCTCCTGCTGCACCCATGTATAGATCTATATGTATAAAGTTACATAAATTGTCACCTGTACTCTACAGCACCTCTCATTCTACTGTGTAATGCACACATTTCCTCAGCATAAACAGAGATAAATCCCACAATTCATACTGGCTACATGATTCCTTTGTGTGGGTGTGCCATCATTTATGAACTAATCCCAAATTGATGTACATTTAGGTTGTTTCAGATGTTTTATAACCTCTAAAAATCCAGAGATAAATGCTTGGGAATATATCTTTTGGGCCTCATGTAATTTCAAAAGTCTGTAACTGAGAAAAACAAATTGGGGATTTTTAAAACTCTCTTTGTTACCTGTCTCATTTTGCCTCTGACTTCACATTTCTACCAACAATGACAGTGCCTGTGTCCTTAAGCCTGTGACACAACATTTTCCCCAATCTTGACTTTTTGCCAATCTAATAAGCAAAACAGGGAATTTGACAGCTTTAATTTCCATTTATGTCCTTACTAGAGGCCCAATGCACGAAATTCGTGCACGGGATGGGAGTGTCCCTCAGCCCAGCCTGTGCCCTCTTGCAATCCCGGACCTCTTGCTCCTAACCGCCCACCTGCTCACTCCTTATTGCCTGCCTGCTCGCTCCTTACCGCTTGGCTTACTGCTCCTTAGCGCTTGCCTCACTGCTCCTTTGCACTGCTGTAGAGGCATGAGAGGGTCCCACCACTGCCACTGCACTAGCCAGCTATGAGCCCGGCTTCTGGCTGAGTGGCGCTCCCGCTGTGGGAGCTCACTGACCACCAGGGGGCAGCTCCTGCATTGAGCGTCTGCCCCCTGGTGGTCAGCATGAGTCATAGCGACCGGTTGTTCTGGTCATTCCGGTTGTTCTGCCATAATGGTAGCTAGGCTTTTATATATATATATATATATATATATATATATTCAGAATAAAAATATCTTATAGCACATACTAGCCATGGTCCTTTGAGTATTTGCTATTGAAGGCAGAAGCCCCAACATAATTATGTCCCTTTAAGCTTGAAAAGTTTAGTCAAATTTTCCATGCTTCAGAATTCCTTCTCCCTTATTTTGAATGAGTGTGTGTGTGTGTGTGTGCATGTGTTTGAAGAAAATTTAGAAACTACTATTTGAAGCACATACTTTGGGTCCAGACTAATCAAGTTTGAATGCTTACTAGTTGTATAATCATGCCTCTCTTTCCTCTATAAAGTAGGCATAATAGTACTTACCTCATAAGATTATTGTGAGGATTAGAGTTACTTTGTGTAACATGCTTGGAACAATGTCTCACACATTACTAAGTTTCTTAGGAATATTAATGCTAATACTTTCCAGTTGTCTTAGAGGCAAAATGTTTTTGGATTTCAGTACAGTAGAGAATGTGCTAATGCAATAGTGGGTTTTCTTAATTTAAAAAATTTCATCCCAGTATAATAAACACTCTGCCACCCCATGTCTCTTTTTAAAAATTCTGATAAATATGTGCAAAGAGAAACTTCATACCAGTGTGTGTGTGTGTGTGTGTGTGTGTGTGTGTGTGTGTTTCTAGTAGGATAAAACATAAAACCCTTATTCCACCCACACAAATATACTATGATCCTTTTTATTATTAAAGACATAACTCCCATCGGCTTATTTCAAGCAAGTTATATGAGTTGTTATTTCTCTGAATACAAAAAGAAGCAAGACTTAATATGGTATTGATTGGTGAGAATTTTTTTTACATTACTTTCTTTTTTTTTTTTTTTTTTACTGTTTAGAATATTTACATTTCTTTGACTCTTCTTAGCTATTGTAAATTGTGCTGCTATGAACATAGGGGTACAGATATCCTTTCTGATTGGTGTTTCTAGTTTCTTGAGATATATTCCTAGAAGTGGGATCAATGTGTCAAATGGGAGTTCCATTTTTAGTTTTTTGAGGAAACTTCATATAACTTTTATTTTTTTCAAATGTTCTTCACCTGAAGGCAATTAAAACATTAGAAATTTGAACAATGTACTTTTTATGAAAAATCTACAATATTTATTTGCAGAGATTATAAGAAATATTTTCTAATTTTAAAGTTAATATTTGAAACATAGTGAAATCTCACATTTCTGAATATATTACTGCAGTTAATTATCTTCATCTAGCCTTGTCCATGAAAATTCATAAGACAACATTTTATTTTTATCAGGCACTGAGCTAAGTACTATAATTTTTTGTAAGGAGCTGAATTGTGTCTGCCTCTAGTCCATTAATGCCCAGCTCCACCACCACAATTCACATATTCAAACCCTAACTCCAATGTTATTAAATTTGTAAATAGGGACTTTTAGGAGGCAATTCAGGTTAAATAAAGCTGTAAGTGTGGGACCTACCTACATTCAATAGGACTGGCGTCCTATTAAAAAGAAGAAGAGAGACCGAAGTGAGCATACGCAGAGAAAAGACAATATGAGGACAGAGGGAGAAGGCAGCTATACACATGACAAGGAGAGAGGCCTCACCAGAAACCAGTCCTACCAGCATTTTGATCTTGGATGTTCTAGCCTCCAGAACTATGAAAAAATACATTTCTTTTGTTTAATTCACCCAGGCTGTGGTATTTTTTTATGGCAGCCCCAGCTGGCTGATACATTTAAGTTTAATCAAAACAAACAACCACTCTTTTAAAGAACTAATGGCTGATTATATCAATGGTACTAGACAAGTCACCATTTTTTCTTTTCTTTGACATAACAGGAAGAAATTTACACGTGTAAACACACTCTATTTATTTCAATTACATTTTACTTTCAATATTATTTTGTATTGGTTTCAGGTGTACAGCATAGTGATTAGACAGTTATACATTTTGCAAAGTGATCCCTTGTATATTTCCAGTACCCACCTGGTCTCCTGCATGGTTATTATTATATTATTGACCATATTCCCTGTGCTGTATTTTACATTCCTATGACTATTTTGTAACTATCAATCTGTCCTTCTTAACCCCTTCACCTCTTTCACACAGTCCCTTTTCTGGCAACCACCAGTTTGTTTTCTGTGTCTATGAGTCTGTTTCAATTTTGTTTTTTAGATTCCACATATCAGTGAAATCACATAATATTCATCTTTCTCTGACTGACTTATTTCACTTAGCATCAGTGACTCAAAACCAGATATGGAATCCTAGTTCTACCTATGTTGAGTAGGAAGGTTGTTCAACCTTTCTGAGCCTCAGTTTACTAATCTTTGTAAAAGTATATAAGTAAGTTATATTTGTAAAAGGCATAATAGCAAGTACCATCACATTATTGTGAGGATTTAGTGCAATTATATAAAATGTCTAGCACATAGTTATAATAAATTTGAATTCTTGCACAAGGTCACCCAGTTACTTACGGATTGTGTGGCATAAAAGAGTAGCACACATTTTGACAGCTGAAATATTGAGAGAATAAATACCTAAAATAATTCATGGCAAAATGGTGCAGAAATATATGAAAAGAATGAAAATGATCTTTTCTTTCTTCATTGAGTCAGAATGAGTAGGTGTACTCCTGGAGGAACACTGGGATATGTGGGGTAATCTTGAAGAAGCCAGAATTGTTCTGGGGAATAGGAAATGTTAGGGCCCAGGACAAGTCACTCAAAAATATCCTACAATGGCATATTGATTATTTCAAATTAAAGTTACTTTAAAAGCAGCAAATTAAAGAAGGGTATCTTAACCATCCTTTGTCTCCTTTAATGCAGTAAATAAATATTCTCTGTGAGAGATATCCTCCCTGTTACAAGGGGCCTGAGAGACAGACATCCTTATCACCAGAGTTAAATTTGGGGCTGAAAAGCCTGTATAAACAAACCTTGTTACTTCTTTACTAAATTACTACCCAAACACAAACTTTGCTTAAATTCTTCACTAATAAGAACCCAAACCTAAGTTCTTTCTACTGTCAAACCTTCACATACTTACTGTTTCTTTGTCTAGATGATATTGAAAGGAGTTAA
Source organism: Plecotus auritus (assembly GCF_963455305.1). Taxonomy (NCBI): domain Eukaryota; kingdom Metazoa; phylum Chordata; class Mammalia; order Chiroptera; family Vespertilionidae; genus Plecotus; species Plecotus auritus. The sequence continues at coordinate 104,739,190 of NC_137772.1, forward strand.
AGCAGAATTAAGTAGACAGGGTAAGAGATAGAAGGAGAAATCATGGAGCAAGCTGAAACCACAAAATGTTTTGCAGAAAAACAGAGTGTTTTGAAGTAAGAATGCTTTTCTTACAAGTGCACAATAAAATGTTGCAAAAAGGCCAGGGACCAATCAGAGAGCAGTACAGATAGACAAAGAGTGGGCCTTTAGTAGATACAAGGGGAAGAGCAGAATGCTTCGGTGGCAACCCATTTGGGAGCAGGGAGCCTGTGTTTGCTTGCAATAAATTCCTGCCTTGTTTGAACTCCTCTGGTCCTTGGCTTCATTCTTTGATTCCATGAAACATGACCCAGGGAAGAATTCCTGCTTGCCTGGTCCGGTATCATCACTGAGGGCTCATCCTGAATCCTACCTCCTGACATCGAACCTCGATCAGTGAGCAGAGAGAACCCTGTCATTTCTCTCTCTTCCTCTTATAGTACTGTGAGCATCCTTGGGCACCCATTAACTGTGTAATTCTGGCTGCCATTCTGAGGCAGGAATTCCATTTCTTTCACTTTCTACTCCTTTGTCTTAGAGTGATGTCAAACTACAGGCCATTTGATGTGGGCATGGGTCAGCTGCTTGGGTCACTGCCTCTAGAAGACTCCCATGTGAGGATAAACTGGTAGTTGGACTGGATTAGAAGGCAATAGGCCCCCGCCAGTAGCAAGAGAAAGTCCAATCAATGACTGCATAAGTGCTTGGGTCCCGCCCAGGCTCCGAAGATCAAAGAGGCAAATTCTTCTATCTGGTTCCAGGCTCTCAAACGTCCTTACATGAGTAAGGACCTTGCAGAGGTGTCTTGAATTGAACTCTAAGATGTGTAGGTGCCTCATAGGGAATGCAACTGTAATTAACTCCGACTCGTCCAGGGAGTGCACATAAGGGCTGGTCACCCATTCTTCCAGGTCCTCATGGCTGTTTTAGACAACCAGGGAGAGAAACTGAGGCACGTAAAATGGAGGAGATGACCAGAGGCATCACTTCCTCTGGGAGATCCCTCCATAAGTAGTTTGACCCACAACACTTGACCCACTCCTGGCCTGTGTCCCTAGTAGGATATTCGGTTAGAGACTCGCTCACTGCCCTTGCTACCTCCATTGCTCTCCTTGAGTGGATGCTCCAATAGCTTTGAATGGAAACCCCTTTTTGTTTGAGCCATCTTCCCAAATGAAGACCACCAGCTCCTCAGGCTGGACACTACTAAATTAACCTTCATGGTCTCCATTTGTCGGTCTATGTTTACACCACTGGGGACTGAACTCCTCAGACAACGCTTAGGGCTGCCTCTATCACTGTGTCCCTGGTGCCCATGGAGCATGTTTCATGGTTCTTAAGGGCAATGGGGAACTAGTTCTTTCCTCCCACTCCTGGCATGTTATTCCAATGATCCCAAACCTTCAGGCAAGCTAATCATGCAGCCCTCTACCATTTCTCCACCTGCCAGGGATAGTTGACTCTGTGGCCCCCCATGAGAGGTCATATTTCCACACTAGCTAATTCGCTATGGTCTTACAGGTCTAGACCCTGCACAGGGGATATAATCTTAAAGTGAGGGCCTTTCCTCATCCAGTGCCCCTGATTGAGCCCTGTTTTTTTTCTAGAAGGCCACTGTTTGCAGCCTCCTTTTGGGAGGGCCCCTGCAGATACAAGTCTAGGGTCCAAAGGGCTATTTTAATCTCCTGGTTGGGGGGCAAGACACAGAATTCCACTCCTATAGACCATCTGCTTGCAGACCATCTTAATTCCCATCTTACTTCTCATCTTACAGGAAGGGATGTGGACTTTACAAAAATATGCATATCTCTGGGGGCACTGGAGGGAGCAAACATGGGTTAAATCAAATAGGATGATGCTGGTAAGTGCACATAGTACAATAGGTCAGTTTTGTTAGTGGGCACACACTAACAAGTTTGAGTAAACATGGTTATACACGGCTCCCCAAAAGAGAAGAGAAATGATACCTGGCTCCTGGCCCAGGGAACTGAGGTCTCATGGGTAAGCCATCTGCCATTCCAACTGACCCAATTTTGTGGTCGTGCACAAAGAGGCATGCAACCGCTTATGGACACTAGGGAAGGGAAGCGGTCTCTCTACACTCTTTGACTAGAAAAGGGTGCCCCTGATAGCAAAGGGAAATGTCACAGAGGCTGCTGGACATCTTTCTGTGTTTTTCTTATGGATGGGAAGCTTCATCCACACCCTGTGCATCTCTTTGGGCTACATTTTAAAACACTGGGATTCCTTTGTCCCCCAGACTCTAAAGAAGAAATGCCTGATTTTCTTCTGCACCCAGGAATGGACCCAATATAAACTGGCAGATGGGGAAAGTTGGCCCCCAGAAGGGAGTCTCAATTATAACGCCATTTTACAGCGAGACCTCTTCTGTAGGAGGGAAGGGAAATTGCCAGAACTTCCTTATGGCCAGACCTTCTTTGCCTTCAGAGTTAAACCAAATTTGTGGAGAGACTGTAAAATAGACCTTCACTCCTTACTGTGGTTACCCAGAGATTTCAGGGAAAGAGGGAGGAGCACGAGTGGCCCACAGCTTCTTCCTGTGAGAACCTCATGCCCTCCTTACCCTGAGCCACCCAGTGAGACTCCCCAACAGGAGGCTTTTCAGAAAATGAGGCCTCCCCAAAGGCTTGGGTCAGATCCAACCTAGCCATGGGGCATCTACCCCCAAGTGGAACAGGCGGGCAGGGAATTTGGCATCTCCATGGTACGGGTTCCCTTCTTGTTGCAAGATCTAAGGGAGATCAAAAGAGACCTTGGGAAATTTTCAGATGATCCAGATAAATATATAGAAATCTTTCAGAGTCTTCCCCAAGTGTTTGGATTGTCTTACAGGCATCTCATGATACTCTTTGGACAGAATCTGTCCCCTCTAAAAAGCAAAATGTATTGCAAAAAGCCAGGGATTTTAGAGATCAGGTTTACCTTACTGGGGCCCATGGGGACCCTGATCCAGAGGAGTGAAGAACAAATTGTTTAACATGAGAAGAGGCAGTGGACCCCAATAGACCCGAATTGGGATGCTGACCAAGATACGTGGAAAATAAGACATTGTCAGGTTTGTGTAATTGAGGGCCTTAGGCATAGTAAAACCACACCCATTAATTACTCTAAGCTGGCCACTATTACACAGGGGACAAATAAGAATCCTTCAGCCTTTTTGGAGTGACTCAGGGAGGCACTGATTAAGTACTCTAACATGGCCCCTGATACTTCAGAGGGACAACTGATTTTGAAGAATAAATTTATTACTCAACTAGCCCCAGATATCAGGAGGAAGCTACAAAAATTAACTATAGGTTCCAAAAGCATGTTAGAGAACCTCCTAAAAGTCACCACCTCTGTATTCTATAACCAGGACCAGGAAGAAGAGGAAAGGAAAAACAAATGAGAGCAGGCCAAAGCCACTAAAATTGAAAAGGTTTTAGTGGCTGCTCTCCAAGAGGCCAATAAGCATCTCTACTCAGGACCTGGAGGCAGACGGTCAATCCCAGACACTTGTTACAACTGTGGCCAAACTGGACATATGCACTGGAGTTGCCCCAAGGGGCAAGGAAAATGGCCCCCTAAGCCCTGTCCTGTTTGTAAGGGAGACCACTGGAAGTAGGACTGCCCCCAGGGAAAAAGGTCCCGGGGGTAGGGCTGATGAACCAGATGGTTCAACAAGATTGACAGTGTCATAGTAATATATAGAAATGTTTTAAAATGCTTTAAAATGCATATGTGTGTGTGTGTGTGTGTGTGTGTATAGAAAGTTTTAAAATGTTTAAATTAACTTTCTTTGAAACTTAAAAGTGTGATTCCCCACTGCCCTGAAGCGTGTGTAACTCATAGATAAGGATTTGAACTTCAGTAAACAACTCAGAGTGACTTGTCAAGATAACCATCTGAGTGAGTGATGTAATCTCCCTAGATAACCACATGTAGCCCCGTGCCCTCTTTGAGATAAACATGTGTGCATTGACATAATTCATTGATAGCCACCTGGGTGGCTGCAAATGGGGTACAGGCTTTAAAACTGGGGTTCAAATCTGATCAGCCAAAGTGCTCGTCTGTCGAATCAGCCACAAAGGCCCATCCTCTTGCCAATCAGGAGCTCCTGCTCTTCTCTCTGCCAGACGACAGAAGAACAATCAGTAACACCCGATTGAGATGCGACTGAGCTCTCAGGTGAGGAACGCTGGCCCCTGCATCCAGACCAGACCAGCCCAGCTGCCAGACCCCCGAGGACAGCACCACTGCGATCCCACTTAAGCCTGTACCTGCAGCACCAGGAATTGTGTGAGCAATAAAATGCTGTGTGATTTGCAACTGCATATGTTTCATGTGGTGTAATTCCTCTGGCAGTTAATTGAATTATTTTGCGTTCGCTTAAAATTTAAATTAAAGCCTCTGGTCTTTGTTGGTCCTAAGCCTGCCCTCTGGTCCTGCTTTGTGTAGAGTAATCTCTTCGCTAGCAACTACTTGAATGTCCCACACCTGCACGGTTAAAGTTTATCTCAAGGGACGCCTTAGATAAACACCCCAGATCCTTTCCCAGGATCTCCTTGGGACAGACGGGCTCTATGGCCTTCCTACCTGGCTCCCTGTAGGGCTGTCCTCCCAGGAGCCCCAGGTACTCCTGATAGTTGAGAGTAAGGAATTTAACTTCCTCCTCGATACTGGAGCCAGTTTCTCAGTCCTCCTCTCCAATCCTGGTAAACTGTTAGTGGAGGCCACAACCATTATAGGAATGTCTGGGAAACCTTTAAGTGCAGCTGAGGTGAGTTGTTCTTTTCCCATGCCTTCCTAATCATGCCAGAAATCCTGACACCCCTTTTGGGCCATGATATCCTGGCCTGTTTAGGGGGCAACTATTCACATGTACCCTGAGCATATGCTATGCTTCCCACTGAATAATACTGATGTTAACCCCAAGATCTAGGCCAGTGGTCAGCAAACCACGGCTTGCGAGCCACATGCGGCTCTTTGGCCTTTTGAGTGTGGCTCTTTCACAAAATACCATGGCCTGGGTGAGTCTATTTTGAAGAAGTGGCGTTAGAAGAAGTTTAAGTTTAAAAAATTTGGCTCTCAAAAGAAATTTCAATCGTTGTACTGTTGATATTTGGCTCTGTTGACTAATGAGTTTGCCGACCACTGGTCTAGGCCATTCAGGGCAAAATTGGACAAGCTCTAACTGCTCCCTCTGTCCCTGTATGTCTTAAAGATTCTGCACATCATCAGAAACGGTATCCCCTTAAACCTGAAGCCTGTGAGGGATTCAGGGTAATTATTTTAATTTGAAGGCAGAGGGCTTACTAAAACCCTGCAACAACCTTTGCAATACACCTATACTAGGGGTACAGAAACCTAATGGGGACTGGTGATTAGTACTGGATCTGAGGCTAGTGAATGAGGTTGTCATTCCTTCCAGGGGTCCTCAAACTTTTTAAACAGGGAACCAGTTCACTGTCCCTCAGACCATTGGAAGGCCGGACTATAGTTTTAAAAAAAAACTATGAACAAATTCCTGTGCGCACTGCGGGCCTGGGACAAGTCGGCTGCTAAGCAGGACAGGCAGCGGCACCCGGCGGGCCAGATAAATGTCCTCGGCTGGCCGCATGTGGCCCGTGGGCCGTAGTTTGAGGACGCCTGCTTACACCCAATAGTCCCGAATTCTTATACTCTGTTAGCCCAGATCCCAGAAGATATTGAATGGTTTACAGTATTGGACCTCAAAGTTGCTTTCTTCTGCATTCCCCTACATCCAAACTCTCAATATTTATTTGCCTTTGAAGACCCTGGAAACCAGGTTACCCAACTGACTTGGATAATTTTGCCCAAGGCTTCCGCAACAGCTCTCATTTGTTTGAGCATGCTTTGTTCCAGGACCTCGACCAATTTGAATATCCCCAAGTCAAAATCATCTAATATTTAGATGACACCCTGTTGTATGCATCTTCAGAGGACACAGCACAGGGAATATTTATTTATTAAAGGAGGCAAAGGATGGTTAAGATACCCTTCTTTAATTGGCTGCTTTTTAAGTAACTTTAATTTGAAATAATCAATATGCCACTGTAGGATATTTTTGAGTGACTTGCTCTGGGCCCTAACATTTCCTATTCCCCAGAACAATTCTGGCTTCTTCAAGATTACTCCACATATCCCAGTGTTCCTCCGGGAGTACACCTACTCATTCTGACTCAATGAACTGTAATCCCAGAGCCCCCAAAACCGGACTCTCCTCACACAGGTCCAGTCCACTCTGCCCTTCCTCTGCCAGAGCCCAAGGTGAGTGGCTGCACGTGAAATTTTGTATATTGGCCCTTTAATAGGGTGCCTGCATTTCCAGCAGTCTCTGCCTGGCAGGCAGCAACTCTGCAGCTTTTCATAGCCAGGTGTTATGTGGGCACCTTTCTCAGTCTGATGTTCTCTGATGGGGGGCTCAGCTTGGGGTTTAGGTCTTATTGTTCTAACTGGGAACCCCCCAGAGCTGAGCTATTCCTCCAGACCTTCAGCTGCTGTGTGTGGGAGCCCAGACACCCCTTTTCATGTCTCCGCATTTCCTATCAGTCTCTATGCAGTCTACCTTTCTATCCTTTGTTAGCAGGGTTCCCTCAGCTAGTCTTCAGTTGATTTTTCAGGGTGGTTTTTCTATATTTTAATTGTATTTCTAGTTTGGTCCTGGGAGAGTGTCAGTGTAGCTTCCACGTACTCCTCCGCCATTTTTAATCTTCCTTGATCATTTTTAGAGGATGGATAGAGTGTTCATAGATGAAGATGAGGACAGGAACATTCTGTGCTGAGGAGACAATGTTGGCAAGTGATTGGGACCTTCTTTGGGACTGGGAGGTTGGTGGTGATGGTAGGAATGAAGTAGCTCAAATTGGCCAAAGAACGAATTATAGCAAGGTGATTAGTGAGAAAATAAGTTAGAGAAAAGTTTGGGGTTAGAAGGAAGATAATCATAAATACCAGTTGGAGGATTCAGGAATTTTTCCAATGGGATCCAGGAGTGGAACATAATTAGGTGTTACACCAATTTAGGCCCCATAAGAAGCAAAGGTTTTCATTTGTAAAATCAAAACTTGGGAAGATGCCTCAGGTCAGACATCAACAAAACAAAGGATTATTTTTTTGCTAAACAGAAAAGGAGTTATTCTTTGGAGGTGAGGGGGAGGGTGATTTTAGCTTTAGCATCACTCCCTGGAGTGTCACCATTCTTTTGGTGTTTAGTTTCAAACATTAAACAAGCATCTGTTAAGTGATTTTTTTGTCCCTTTCACAAAAGAATTAATAGCCTTTCTATTAGTCATTATGCAACTCTAGAGGCCTGGTGCAAAAAATTCATGCACCGGGGGAGGGAGGGAGGCGTCCCCTCAACCCAGCCTGAACCCTCTCCAATCCGGGACCCCTCGGGGGATGTCCGACTGCTGGTTTAGGCCCAATCCTGGGGTTCGGGCCTAAACTGGCAGTCGGACATCCCTCTCACAATCCTGGACCGCTGGCACCTAATCGCTCACCTGCCTGCCTACCTAGTCACCCCTAACTGCCACACCCTGCCAGCCTGATAGCCCCTAACTGCCCCCAGCTGCTGACCAGATCGCCACCCACTGCCCCCCTCTGCCGGCCTGGTTGCCCTTAACTGCCACCACTGTCGGTCTCATCACCCCCAACTGCACCCCCTGCCAGCCTAATTGCCCCCAACTGGCCCCCCTGATGGCCTTGTCACCCCCAACTGCACCCCCCCCCTGCAGGCCTGGTTGTCTCTAACTGCCCCCCCTCTGCCAGCCTGATCACCTCTTACTGTGCCCCTGCCGACCTGGTTGCCCCTTGCCGACCTGGTCGCCCCTAATTGCCCCCCCTTCTGGCCTCGTTGCCCCCAACTGCCCTCCCTACCAGCCTAATCACCCCCAACTGGCCCCCCTGCCAGCCTGGTCACCGGCAACTGCACCCTACTACCAGCCTGGTTCTCTTACTGCCCCCCCTGCTGACCTGGTCACCCCTAACTGCCCCCCACTGCTGGCCTGGTTGCCCCAAACTGCCCCACCTGCTGGCCCAGTCGCCCCCACTGCCCCCCCTGCTGACCTAGTCGCCCCTCACAGCCCCCCACCCCCGCTGGCCAGGTCACCCCACGCAGCCTGTTGTTCAGTCATTTGGTCATTCCTCACGAACCCCCCTGCCAGCCTGGTCACCCCATGCAGACTGCTTGTTCAGTTGTTTGGTCATCCCTCACTAACCCCCCTGGTGGCCTGGTCGTAGGCAGCCATCTTGTGAGGGAGTGATGGTCAGTTTGCATATTACCTCTTTATTATATAGGATAGTGCTTGGCAAAAAATGGGTGCTCAATAAGTATTATAATAAACTATATTGAATGAATCATATAAGTAAATTATATATCTGATCAATAAGTCAAGACCAGATGCTTCTAATGACTGCAACAGGTGTAAACATTTAGCAAAACCATTTGCTCTGTTTCTGGTTGAATGTTTTAATGCAGAACTAATTATTTTAATAGTCTGGTGATAAATGCAATTTTTTCCAGCAAATACACTGACTTATTTTTTATTTATAACTTTTTTAATATACTGAATGGATGAATGAGTTAATAATGTAGTAGGCAAATAAATAGACATTTTAAATATATATTTTTAAAATAAGTTTGGGAGCACATGTCATAATATTCAAAAACATATTGCCAGGATATCTTTGCCATAAAAAAAAAAAGAAGAAAATCTTGTTTTTTGCAGCCTGGATGGACCTGGACAGTATAATGCTAAGTGAAATAAGCCAATCAGAAAAAGACAAATACCATATGATTTCACTCATATGTGGAATCTAATATACTAAATAAACCAACAAATAAAATAGAAACCAATTCATAGAGATCAGAATGACAGCTGTCAGAGGGAAGGAGGGTTGGAAGGTTGGGTGAAAAAGGTGAAGGGATTAAGCAAGACAAAACAAAACAAAAAACTCATAGACATTGACAACAGTATGGTAATTATCAGAGGAAAGGAGGGTAGGAGGAAGTAGAAGAGGGTAAAGTGGGGATAAATGGTGATGGAAGACTTGTAGTAATAACAGTACTAATAGAGGCTTATTTTCAAAGTGCTCTGCAGAGATTCCTTCTACATTTTTATATACTGTAATATAGAAACACAATCTGCATTTTACTGATAACATTAATCAGAGTAATAAAAAGCCCTGACACACACACACACACACACATATATATATGTGTGTGTGTGTGTGTGTGTGTGTGTGTATATATATATATATATATATATATATATATATATATATATATATATATATATTAGAGGCCTGGTGCATGAATTTGTGCATGGGTGGGGTTTGGCTAGCCTGGCCAGGGGGAGGGAACATGGGCGGTTGGCTGGCCTGCCTGCTGGTCGAACTCCTGGTTGAGGGGACAATTTGCATATTAGCCTTTTATTATATAGGATATACACTGAGTGGCCAGATTATTATGTGTTCAGAGATCATAATAATCTGGCCACTCAGTTGTGTTACATATATAGTGTTACATATATATTTTGTATGTATGTACATATACATATATGTTCACATGTAACACAATAAATATATGCTTATCTTCAGAGACTCAATGAAAACTCAAAAGTTTCTCATTTTAGTTTCTTTTTTGTTTGTTAAATTTATGTATGGTTTTTCTAATAATTTGTCAATTATTAAGTCAACTTGAACAATCTGGATGATCAAAGTGATGATTTATGTCACAACAAACATTCTAAAGCCTGGATAATCTACATTTCTGCCCACATTTATTTTTAAAAATAAGGGTTTCTAGAGATTTATTCACTTATTACAGTGTAGACAAAAACTCTGTGCATTTATAAGGTAGTTTTAATCAAAGCTGCTGTTTCCAACTCAGCCACATGCAGCCAGTGCCAACAATCAGATTACTCAAACAGAAATTATAAGTGAAATCCATAGATATTGGCAAACCGCATTTCAGCTAATTGTTTTAGCTTCTTTCTTCAGCAGATCTCTTAGGAAAGATGCCCACTGGCTGACTGGAATTTTACAACCTCTGCACTCTCTGGGGATGTGCAAGGCCAGGAAAACAGTTCAGCTTCATAATCACATCCTGAATAATCAGCAATTGACAGAATCTCCTCACACAGTGTTTTCTCCACACTCAAGCAAAACCAGCAAAGGCTGTGAAACTTCTATGTTATACATACACTTGTTCTGAAATTGTATTAGATAGGTAAAATCAAATCCTAATTTTCCATCACTGCCAGTTAGATTTCCCTGGTAGTCTTCTCTCTTTAAAATATATTTCCAAGTGGTCTTCTTATCAGAGCCCTTCTCCTCAGGATTGTTGGCACTTAATTCTTTCTGGAAAAAGAGGGCACAGGTTCTCTTAGCTGCTTCCTGCTGAAAGCAAATGATGTTTTCCTTCAAAGCCAAAAGTTCCCACCCTCTGGAATCCCTTTCACCCCATCCTATAGAGCTTATATCCTGTTAAGGAGTACAGCCAGAGGCTCTTTTGGTGACAGAGTAAGCAGAGGCATGCAAAAGCAATACCATGGGATTTTTCTGATCTGCCCCCTGCTCCAGTGTTGGCAAGAGCCAGCCTTGATGTGCAGCTTGGTCTTTTTCCAGAGCCAACTCATACCCAGCAGAGGAAGCCACAAATTATGGATTGCTTATAGTTTCAAATAGGTTGGCAAAGGACATTTGCAGGGAACATCTTACATTGGCCTGAACCAGAATCCCTTCCAAGAGTCCCAGAACCAACAAACCCAGTGTCTAGCTTCAGAAAAATCAGCACAGGATCCAAAGAGCTTCACAAGCAGCATATACAAAGGGAGATCTAAGCATGCACCAAACACTGCTGAAGCAAATTCTGCTTCATGTAGTAAAAACCTGCACGTATCGCACACCTTGGTTTCTGGGAGCCTCACAGGCACCAGCCAGAGTGACATGAACAGATAAATAGCAAGGAAGACTCAATTATAACAGGAAGGCCCACATATGCCCCACAAGGAACATTCTTAGAGCATCCAGCTCAGGTGATTCAGGAGAATGCAAAGTTGGACCCCACAGAACACCTACTATATAAGGGCACCCTACCAAGACCAGGAGTCAAGCAGATCTATTTAATATATAGAAACAAACACAAAAAGGCAACCAAATTGAAGAGACAAAGAAACAGGCCCCAAATAAAAGAGCAAGAGAAATATCCAGAAAAAGTTATAAATGAAGTGAAGGTAGCAATTTATAAGGTGTAGAGTTCAAAGTAATTGTTATAAGGATGCTCATGAAAAAAATACAAAGAAACCATAAAAAAGGACCAGTCAAAGGACCAGAAATGAAGGATACAATACCTAAAATGGAGAGTACACTGTAAAGAATAAAATATAGGATGAATGAAACAGAAAATCAAATCAGCAATTTGGAAGACATTATAGAAAAAAATACACAACCATTCAGAGCAGCAGAAAGAAAAAAGATTTTTTTTATTTTAATTAATTTTATTTAGTTATTTTTAACTGTTTCCATGATTTAATTTTTAACCTAGTAGTTGTCAATTTCTTTAAAATTCTTTATTGTTGAAAGTATTACATATGTCTCCTTTTTCCCCCATTGACCTCTCTGAGCCCACTCCTGCCTCCCAGCACCGGCTCTATTGTCTGTGTCCACTGGTTATGCTTATATGCATGCATATAAATCTTTTGGTAGATCTCTTACCCCACCCCCTACCTCTGCCTACCCTCTGAGGTTTGAAGGTCTGCTCAATGCTTCTATATCTCTGGATCTATTTTTGTTCATCACTTTATGTTGTTCAGTATATTTCATAAATGAGTGAGATAATGTAATACCTTTTTCCGACTGGCTTATTTTGCTTAGCATAATGCTCTTCAGATCCACCTATGCTTTTGCAAATGGTAAGAGCTTTCCTTTTTTACAGCAGTGTAGTATTCCATTGTGTAGATGTACCACAGTTTTTTAATCCACTCATCTGCTGATGGGCACTTAGGCTGTTTCCAAATCTTAGGTATTGTAAATGGTGCTGCTATGAACATAGAGGTGTATATATATTTTTTTTCTGATTGCTGTTTCTAATTTCTTGGGATATATTCTTAGGAGTAGTATGACTGGGTCAAATGAAAGTTCCTTTTTAAATTTCTTGGGAAAATTCCATATGTTTTACACAATGCCTGCACTGGTCTGCATTCCCACAAGCAGGGTTTCTTTTTCGCCACATCTTCACCAACACTTGTCCTTTGTAAATTTGTTGATGATAGCCATTCTGGCAGTGTGAGATGGTACCTCATTGTCATTTTGATTTGCATATCTTGGATGAATAGTGATTTTGAGCATTCCATATGCCTCTTGGCCTTCTGTATATCTTCTTCTGAAAAGTGTCTATTTAGATACTTCGCCCATTTTTTCTTTGGATTGTTTCTCTTCCTTTTGTTAAGTTGCATGCAGTTGGTATAAAATTTGGAGATAAACCCTTATCGGATGTAACATTGGCAAATATGGTCTCTCATTAAATGGGCTTTCTTGTTGTTTTGCTGATGATTTCTTTTGCTGTGCAGAAGTTTTTATTTTGATGTAGTCCCATTTGTTTATTTTCTCCTTAGTTTCCATTGTCCTAGGACAGTGGTCGGCAAACTCATTAGTCAACAGAGCCAAATATCAACAGTACAACGATTGAAATTTCTTTTGAGAGCCGAATTTTTTAAACTTAAACTTCATCTAGCGCCACTTCTTCAAAATAGACTTGCCCAGGCCGTGGTATTTTGTGGAAAAGCCACACTCAAGGGGCCAAAGAGCTGCATGTGGCTCGCGAGCCGCAGTTTGCAGACCATGGTCCTAGGAGATGTATCGGTAAACATATTGCTATGAGATATGTCTAATGTTTTGCTGCCTATAGACTATTCTAAGATTTTTAGGGTTTCCCATCTTATGTTTAAGTCTTTTATCCATTTTGAGTTTACTTTTTGTGCATTGTGTAAGTTGGTGGTCAAGTTTCATTTTTTTGCATGTATCTGTCCAGTTTTCTCAACATCATTTATTGAAGAGACTGTCTAAACTCCACTGTATGGTCTTGCCTTCTTTGTCAAATATTAATTGACCATAATGGCTTGAGTCAATTTCTAGGTTCTCTGTTCTATTCCATTGGTCTATATGTCTCTTCTTTTGTCAGTACCAGGCAGTTTTGAGAACAGTGGCTTAGTAGTATAGCTTGATATCTGGTATTGTGATCCTTCCAACTTTGTTCTTCTTTCTCAATACTGCTGCGACTATTCGGGGTCTTTTTTTATTCCATATAAATTTTTGGAGAGTTTGTTTTGGTCTATGTAATATGCCGTTGGAATTTCAATGGGGATTGCATTGAATCTCTAGATTGCTTTGGGAAGTATGGACATTTTAATGATGTTGGTTCTCCCAATCCATGAACATGGTATATTCTTCCACTTGTTTATATCTTCCTTGGTCTCTTTTTTCAGCATCCTGTAGTTTTCCAAATACAGGTCTTAGTTAAGTTTATTCCTAGGTATCTTAACGTTTTTTGTTGTTGTTGTTGCAATTTTAAATGGGATTGTTTTTTTAATTTCTCTTTCTGTGAGTTCATTATTGGTGTATAAAAATGCCATAGATTTCTGGGTGTTAATTTTGTATCCTGCTATGTTGCTTAATTCATTTATTAATCTAGTAGTTTTTTTATTGAATCTTTAATGTTTTCTATGTACAATATCATGTCATCTGCAAATAAAGACAGTTTTACTTCTTCTTTTTCAATTTGAATGCTTTTTATTTATTCTTCTCTGATTGCTTTGTATGGCTAGCACTTCCAGTGCTATGTCAAATAGGAGTGGTAAAAGTGGACATCCCTGTCTTGTTCCTGTTCTTAGGGGAAATGGTATTAGTTTTTGCTCATTGACTATGATGTTGGCTGTAGGTTTGTCATATAAGGCTTTTATTATGTTCAGTTATGGTTCCTTTATTCCCACTTCGTTGAGAGTTTTTATCAAAAAATATGTTGGATTTTGTCAAATGCTTGTTCCTCATGAATTGATATGATCATATGGTTTTGTATTCAATTTGTTTATGTGATATATCACATTTATTGATTTGTAGATATTGGACCAGCCCTGCATTCTTGAATAAAACCCACATGCTTATGGTGTATGATCTTTTTAATGTATTGCTGGGTGCGATTTGCTAATATTTTATTGATGATTTTAGCATCTATGTTCATCAGGAATATTGGCCTGTAATTACCTTTTTGTAGTGTCTTTATCTGGTTTTGGGATTAGGTTAATGCTGGATTCATAGAAAGAGCTTGAAAGTGTTCTTTCCTCTTGAATTTTATTGAATAGTCTTAGAAGAATTGGTGTTAATTCTTCTTTGAATGTTTAGTAAAACTTTCCTGTGAAGCCATGTAGACTAGGGCTTTTATTTGCTGAAAGATTTTTTTCTTTATTGATTAAGATATTACATATATGTCATTCCCTCACCCACCTAATGTCTGTGTCCATTGGTTATGCTTATATGCATGCATACAAGTCCTTTGGTTAATCTCTCCCCTTTCCCCACACCCTCCCCTGACTTCGCTCTGAGGTTTGACACTCTGATCAATGCTTCTCTGTCTCTGGAACTGTTGTTGTTCAGCAGTTTATGATGTTCATTATATTCCACAAATGAGTGAGATCATGTGATACTTATCTTTCTCAAACTGACTTATTTTGCTTAGCGTAATGGTCTCCAGGACCATCCATGCTGCTGCAAATGGTAGGAGTCTCTTCCTTTTTACAGCAGCATAGTATTCCATTGTGTAGCTGTATCACAGTTTTTTAATCCACTCCTCTGCTGATGGGCATTTAGGCTGTTTCCAAATCTTAGCTATTGTAAATTGTGCTGCTATGAACATAGGGGTGCATATATCCTTTCTGACTGGTGTTTCTATTTTCATGGGATATATTCCTAGAAGTGGGATCACTGGTTCAAATGGCAATTTCACTTTTAGTTTTTCGGAGGAAACTCCATACTTTTCTCCACAATGCCTGCAACCAGACTGCATTCCCACCAGCAGTGCACAAGGGTTCCTTTTTCTCCGCATCATCACCAGCATTTGTCATTGGTTGATTTGTTGATAATAGCCATTCAGACAGGTGTGAGATGGTACCTCATTGTCATTAGGATGATTAGTGACTTTGAGCATGTTTTCATATGTCTCTTGGCCTTCCTTATGTCTTCTTTCAAAAAGTACCTATTTAGGTCCTTTGCCCATTTTTTCATTGTGTTGCTTATCTTCCTTTTGTTAAGTCGTATGAGTTCCCTGTAAATGATGGAGATTAGACCCTAATCAGAGATAACATTGGCAAATATGTTCTCCCATGCTGTGGGCTTTCTTATTGTTTTATTGATGCTTTCTTTTGCTGTGCAAAAGCTTTTTATTTTGATGTAGTCCTATTTGTTTGTTTTCTCTTTAGTTTCCATTGCCCTAGGAGCGGTATCGGTGAAGAAATTGCTTCGGCATATGTCTGAGATTTTGCTGTCTGTGGATTCATCTAAGATTTTTATGGTTTCCTGTCTTATGTTTAAGTCCTTTATCCATTTTGAGTTTATTTTTGTGTATGGTGTAAGTTGGTGGTCTAGTTTCAATTATTTTTTGCATGTATCTGTCTAATTTTCCCAACACCATTTATTGAAGACACTCTCTTGACTCCATTATATGCTCTTGCATCCTTTGTCAAATATTAATTGGGCATAGTGGTTTGGGTCAACTTCTGGGTTTGCTATTCTATTCCATGGGTCTATGTGTCTGTTCTTCTGCCAGTAACAGGCAGTTTTGAGAACAGTAGCTTTGCAACACAGCTTGATATCTGGT
Source organism: Plecotus auritus (assembly GCF_963455305.1). Classification (NCBI taxonomy): domain Eukaryota; kingdom Metazoa; phylum Chordata; class Mammalia; order Chiroptera; family Vespertilionidae; genus Plecotus; species Plecotus auritus. The sequence continues at coordinate 104,755,103 of NC_137772.1, forward strand.
ATTGAGATCCCTCCTACTTTGTTCTTCTTTCTCAGGATTGCTGCAGCTATTAGGGTCTTTTTTTATTCCAGGCGAAGTTTTGGAGAGTTCAATCAAGGTCTGTGAAATATGCTGTTGGTATTTTAATGGGGAGTGCATTGAATCTATAGATTGCTTTAGGTAGTAGGGACATTTTAATGATGTTGATTCTACCAATCCATGAACATGGTATGTTCTTCCATCTGTTTATGTCTTCCTCTATCTTTTTTTCAGTGTCCTGTGGTTTTCTGAGTACAGGACTTTTACATCTTTAGTTTAGTTTATTCCTAGGTATCTTAATTTTTTTTTTGGTGCAATGGGATTGTTTTTTTTTTTTTTTTTTTAGTTTCTCTTTCTGTAAGTTCACTATTGGTGTTTAACAATGCCATAGTATTGGTGTTTAACAATGCCATAGATTTCTGGGCATTAATTTTGTATCCTGCTACATTGCTGAATTCATTTATTAAGTATAATAAGTTTTTGATGGAGTCTTTAGGGTTTTCTATGTACAATATCATGTCATTTGTGAATGATAGCTTTACATCTTCTTTTCCAATTTTAGTATCTTTTATTTCTTCTTCTTGTCTAATTGTTATGGCAAGCACTTCCAGTACTGTGTCAAACACGAGTAGTGAATGTGGGCATCACTGTCTTGTTTCTTTACTTATGTGAAGTGATTTTAGTTTTTGCCCATTGAGTATGATGTTGGCTGTCGTTTGTCATATAAGCCTTTTATTATGCTGATGTAGGATCCCTCTATTCCCACTTTGCTGGGGGTTTTTATCAAGAAAGGGTGTTGGATTGTGTCAAATGCTTTTTCTGCATCAATTGATATGACTATGTGATTTTTACCTCTCAATTTGTTTATGTGATGTATCACGTTTATTGGTTTGCAGATATTGTACCATTCTTGAATCCCCAGGATAAATCTTACTAAGTCATGATGTATGATCTTTCTGATGTAATGCTGAGTCCTATTTGCTAGAATTTTGTTGAGGATTTTGGCCTCTATATCCATGAGGGATATTGTTCTTAAATTCTCTTTCTTTGTGTTGTCTTTATCTGGTTTTGGTATTAGGGAAATGCTGGCTTCACAGAATGAGCTCGGAAGTGTTCCTTCCTCTTGATTTTTTTGAATAGTCCGAGGAAGATAGGTTTTCGTTCTTCTTTGAATGTTTGGTAAAACTCCCCTATGAAGCTGTCTGGCCCCACGCTTTTGTTTGCTAGAAGCTTTTTGATGACTGCTTCAGTTTCTTCCATAGTTATTGGCCTATTGAGATTTTTAGATTGTTCATGATTGAATTTTGGAAGGTTGTATTTTTCTAGGTATATATCCATTTGCTCTAGGTTGCCTAGTTTTTTGGAATAAACTTCTTGATAGTATTTTTAACAATTCTTTGTATTTCTGTGGGGTCTGTTTTTATTTCTCCTCTTTCATTTCTAATTTTGTTTATTTGGGTCCTCTCTCTTTGCTTCTTGGTGAGCCTGGCTAGAGGTTCATCAATGTTGTTTATCCTTTCAAACAACAAGCTCTTGGTTTCATTGATCTTTTGTATTTTTTTGTCTCTATGTCATTTATTTCTGCTCTAATCTTTATTATCTCCTTCCTTCTGATCACTCTGGGCTTTTGTTCTTGCTCTCTTTCTAATTCTTTAAGTTGTAGAGTTAGATGATCTCCTACCATTTTTTTTTTTTTTTGAGGTAGGCCTGTAGAGCTATAAACTTCCCTCTGAGGACTGCTTTCATTGTGTCCCATAGATTTTGGATTCTTGTGTTTTCATTGTCATTTGTATACAGGGTGTTTTTAATTTATCTTTAATCTCTTTCATAAACCCAATTATTGTTTAATAGCATGCTATTCAGCCTCCAAATGTTTGGATTTTTTTATTATATTTTATTTCTAATATTGTGGCATTGTGGTCTGAGAAATGTTTGATATGATTTTAATCATCTTGAATTTGGAGAGACTTTGACTGTGACCCAATATATGGTCTGTTTTTTAAAATGTCCCATGTGCACTTGAGAAGAATATAGATTCTGTAGCTTTGGGGAGAAATGTTCTGAAGATGTCAATTAAGTCCCTCTGATCTAGTGAGTAATTTAGGATTGCTGTTTTTTTGCTGATTTTTTTTTTAGAGGATTTATCCGGTGTTTTGTCATTGGGTACTAAAGTCCTCTACTATGATTGTATTGTTGTCGATCTCTCACTTGATATCTTCCAGGAGTTTTTTATGTATTTTTTGTATTTATGTATTTTTTATGTAAACATTGGGTGCATATATGTTTACCAGGGTTATACCCTCTTGTTGTGTTATGCAGTGACCTTCCTTATCTCTTTTTATGGTCTTCTCTTTGAGGTCTATTTTGTCAATTATATGTATTGCAACCCCAGCTTTTTTTAAATTTCCATTTGCTTGAAAGATATTTTTCCATCCCTTCACTTTCAGTCTGTGTGAGTCCCTTGTTCAGAGGTGGGTCTCTTGTAGACAGCATATATATGGGTCATGTTTTCTTATCCATTCCACCATTCAGTGTCTTTTGATTGGAGCATTTAGTCTGTTTACATTTAAAGTTATCATTGATAGGTACTTGTTTGTAACCATTTTTATTTGTGTGTCTGTGTTCCTTCTTTCTTTCTTCTTTCTTCATTTTACACCAGTCCCTTAGCATTTCTTGCATTGCTGGCTTGAAAGTGATAAACTCCGTTATCCTTTTTTTTTTTTTTTTTGTCTGTGAAGCTCCTTATTTCCCCTTCAATTTTGAGTGATAGTCTTGCTGGATAGAGTATTCTTGGATTGAGTCCCTTGCTTTGCATCACTTTGTAAACTTCCTTCCATTCCTTTCTGGCCTGCTGTGTTTCTGTTGAGAAATCATTTAATAATCTAATGGGAGATCCGTTGTATGTAACTTTCTGTTTCTCTCTTGCAGCCTTTAAGATTCTCTCTTTGTCCTGAACGTAATTACAATGTGTCTTGGTGTGGGTCTTTTTGTGTTCATCTTGTTTGGGACTCTCTATGCTTGTGTGACTTTTTTCTTCCCCAAATCAGGGAAGTTCTCTGATATTATTTCTTCAAATAGGTTTTCCAACCCTTGTACCTCTTCCTGTCCTTCTGGCACCCCTATTATTCATATGTTTCTTCATTTCATGTTGTCCCAAAGCTCCTTCGGTGTTTTAGTCTCCATGTGTGTGATATCTTTGGATTGTTTTTATTGTAGTTGATTTCCAGTTTTATGCCACTGTGGTGTGAGAAGATGCTTGATATGATTTCTATCTTCTTGAATTTGAAGAGACTTTGCCTATGTGCCAACATATGGTCTATCTTTAAAAATGACCCATGTGCACTTGAGAAGAATGTATATTCTGTGGCTTTGGGGTGAAATGTTCTGAATATGTCAATTAATTCCATCTGGTCTAGTGAGTCATTTAGGATTGATGTTTCTTTGCTGATTTTTTGTTTAGAGGATTTGTCCAATGGTGATAATGGGGTATTAAAGTCTCCTACTATGACTGTATTGCTGTCAATCTCTCCCTTGATATCCTTCAGGAGATTTTTTATGTATTTGGGTGCTCCCATATTGGGTGCATATATATTTACCAGAGTTATTTCTTCTTGTTGAATTGCTCCCTTTAGTATTATGAAGTGGCCTTCCTTATCTCTTGTTATGGCCTTCACTTTGAGATCTAATTTGTCAGATATCAGTATTGCTACCCCAGCTTTTCTTTCATTTCCATTCGCCTGGAAGACCTTTTTTCATTCCTTCACCCTCAGTCTGTGTTCATGTTTTATTCTGAGGTGGGTTTCTTGTAGACAGCAGATATATGGGTCTTGTTTTCTTATCCAATCCATTACCCTATCTTTTGATTGGGGCATTTAATCCATTTACATTTAAAGTTATTATTGATAGGTACTTATTTGTCGCCATTCCTATTCTTTACCCCTGTGTTCCTTCTTCGCTTCCTATTTTTTTTTTTTTTTTTTTTTTTTTACAGCAGACCATTTAGCATTTCTTGCATTGCTGGTTTGGTGGTAATAAATTCCCTTAGTCCTTTTTTGTCTGTGAAGCTCCTGATTTCACCTTCAATTTTTATTGATAGCCTTGCTGGGTACAGTATTCTTGGATTCAGACCCTTCCTTTGCATGACTTTGTATATTTCATTCCATTCCCTTCTGGCCTGATGAGTTTCTGTTGAGAAATCAGTTGCTAGTCTGATGGGGGTTCCTTTGTATGTAACTTTCTGTCTCTCTTGCCACTTTTAAGATTCTTACTTTGTCATTGGTGTTTGCCAATTTAATTATAATGTGCCTTGGCATCGGTCTTTTGGGGTTCATTTTGCTTGGGACTCTGTGAGCTTCTTGGATTTGTGTGTGTTTTTTCTTCTCTATATCAGGGAAATTTTCTGTCATTATTTCTTCAAATAGGTTTTCTATTCCTTGCTCAGCTTCCTTTCCTTCTGGAACCCCTATTATGCGGATGTTGTTTTGTTTCGTGTTGTCCCTAAGTTCCCTTAGGCTCTCCTCCTGCCTTTTAATTTTTTTTTCTAGAAGTTGCTCTACTTGGGTATTTTTTCCCGTCTTGTCTTCTAGCTCACTGATGCGGTCCTCTGCTTCTTCTAGTCTACTCTTGATGCTTTCTATTGAGTTCTTTACAGCAGTGATGTAATTTTTCATTTCTTCTTGGTTCTTCTTCATTTCCTCTTGGTTCTTGCTCATATTGTCGAATTTGTCTTCCATTCTTTTCAGCCACCTTATGACCATATCTCTGAATTCTTTCTCTGGAAGGTTGCTTGCCTCCATTTTGTTTACTTCCTTTTCTGGTGATGCCTGCTTTTCTTTCATATGTGCGCTGTTTCTTTGTCTCCCCATGGTCTCTCTTCTCTGGATGTCTGGTTATGTATTTATCTCTCTCCTTATCCCAGGCGAAATCTGACCTTTCCTTGGTGGAGTGTAGAGCTCCTCTGAATCTGCATGTTTGATCCAATTGGGGACCAGTGTTCTGGGGCTCTCAGCTGTTTCATGGGTGCCGCAGTTGTGGATTTTCAGTCTTCCAATAAGCTCTGCTTTCCCTTTCAAGATGGCACAGACTCCGCGTCCGAGCCCATACCTCCGGAAGGGGACCCAGCTGCAGTGGGGGCTGCCCGGTCAGGGGAACCCTTTCTAGCAGTCCGCCACCTTCTCCTGGAGTTTAGCTGTCCCTTAACTTGCCAACAAACACTCCTCATGTGACCCTCAGCTGTTCTTTCTTTCTGCTCCGGGACAAAGCTTGGAACATGTCTGTCTATTCTGCCGCCATTTCCCCCCCTTCGGAATGTTCGCTCCTTCTGTGTTTTAATTGTTTTCTGGATTGCAGTTCAGTTTGAGTGTGTTTTGCTTCCCTGTCTTCTAATTCATTAATTTAGTCTTCTGCTTCTTCTATTCTACTGTTGAAATTTTCCATGGTGTTTTTTATTGTAGGTATATCACTCGGTATTTCCTCTTGATTTTTACATAAGTTGTTGATTTTTTCATCCATCTGGTTTATGAACTGTAAGACCATAATCTGAAATCTTTTTCTGACCTATTGCATGCCTCCATTTCACTTATCGCCTTTTCTGGAAATTCCTCCTTTTCTTTCTTTTTTCTAGAAGCTGTGCTGCTTGGGTATTTTTTCCTACCTTGTCTTCTAGCTCACTGATGTGGTCCTCTGCTTCTTCTAGTCTACTGTTGATGCTTTCTATTGAGTTTTTTATAGCAGTGATGTCATTTTTCATTTCTTCTTGGTTCTTCTTCATTTCCTCTTGGTTCTTACACATATTGTTAAATTTGTCTTCCTTTATTTTCAGCCACATTATGATCATTTCTCTGAATTCTTTCTCTATCAGGTTGCTTGCCTCCATTTTGTTTACTTCCTTTTCTGATGATGCCTCCTTTTCTTTCATATGCGAACTGTTTCTTTGTTTCCCCATGATCTCTCTTCTCCAGGTGTCTGGTTATGTAGTTCTCTCTCTCCTGCATTGATTTAAAGGCACAAAATACAACACAACAAGGCACAATGCACAAGACACTGAACACAAATGTATTCACGATACTAATAACCCCAAATATGGGTGACCACCAGAGAAAAGAGAATTAGGGGATAAGAAAGAAGAAGAGAGGAAAAAAAAGAGAGAGAAAAATGAGTGCAAAAATTAAATTGAGAAAAGGAGGGAAAAGTAAGATAGAAAAATAAAGAGAATAAAAAAGAAGAGTGGGAAAAACTATTTATATGGGGAGAAAACTCCAATAGATCAGCCACTAATCCCAACAAATGCCAGCAACAAATACCTAGAGATGAATGCAAACTACAAACAACAACTAATATCAAGCAAGGGGAGGGAAAATAGAAGAAAAAGACAAACAAAAACAAAACAATAAGTAAAAGCAAAACAATCTTACAAACAAACATAAAAAAACCAATATAATCAACAATCAAGCAAATGATAACAAAAGGACAGAGAGAAAAAAATTTGATAGTGAAGACAGAGAAGAGAGAGGTGTGTATGGACTCAGAGCAGGGGATTGGAAATTAGATATATAAGTAGGTTGAAATTTTAACAGGGGGTAAAAAGAAGGAATAGGGAAAATCTAAAGCAGGAATAGGGTAAGAGAAACAGGACAACAAAAGGGGAAATGTGAGGAAGAGAGTGTTGGCATAAAGGTAAAGTTGAGATAGAGTAAAATGATGCTAAAGGAAAGATGAAAATAGAATGTAGAACACTAATCCCAAAATAGAGAAAATAAAATGACTCTTTTAAAAAAAAAGGTAAAATAGTAGTAGTAATAATAACAATTGAAATTAAAAATGTAATAATTAAAAAGATAAAATCAAGTGAGGAAAAAGAATAAAAAATTTAGTTTCTTAAGTAAAAGATGAAAAAATAAAAATCAAAAAATGTGCAGTAGTGAAGGTCATTCACTTCCTCTACTGTTCTGTTTGGCATGCCTGTTTCCTAGTCAGGACAGTATTAGAGTTCCCTGCATTTCACTCCTCCTCAGTGTTGTAGGCCACAGTCCTGATTTTCAAGGAGGCAGTACTTCATTGTTTCTTATACTCCTTTATTTGTGTTTACACAAGAGTCAATTTGTGATTCATCCCCTGGGTGGCAGTGTTTCTGGATTGACCTCTGGGTCTATAGGTCCTCTCTAGCAGGTGTTTAGATTTTGTTTTCCCTGTGGCACTTAATTCCGGTTTGAGGGAATGGGCTGCCCCAGAGCTGGTTCTCTGATGGTTATTCCCCACTCTGATCCCCAGGTTCCAGAAAAACAACTTTCCCCTGCAGTCTCTTAGAGTGTCCCTAATTGGGTGATCCTATGTATTGGGCTTAGTAATCAAAAGCAAGGATTTAAAGAGGAATAAAGAAAGAAAAAAAAAGGAGAAAAGAGCCAGAATAAGTGCGCGAACTCCGGTGCTGCAGCGCAAGTCTGTGCAGTCTTTTTTCCTCTTGGTACTAAGCAGCCAGCACACTGTTAAAAATTTTTAGGCTGCTCTTTTTCACCCAGTTCAGCTATGGGTTGCTTTTTAGAATTCCCTTCTGTTAGCAGCCCTGTGGATCCCTTTCCACATTCGCGGATCACGCCAGCCCCAATGGTCACGGATTTTTTTTTTTTTTTTTTTTTGGCGCAGACTTCCCTGGATCCTCCAGCTCCCACCGTGCGTGTTTCTCTCTCCTGCCTGAACCACAGACCTCACCTTATCCCAGGCGAAATCTGACCTTTCCGTGAGGAGGTGCAGAGCTCCTCCGAATCCACGTGCTCGTGCCACTTGGGGACCGTTGTTCCCAGGTTCACAGCTGTTCGCTGGGTGCCAGTGTTGTAGATTCCTGGGATTTTCAGGCTTCCGCTCTCCACTTTCTGCTCTCCACTTCAAGATGGCGTGGTCTCTGCGTCAGAGCTGGCCACTGTGGGAGGGAACCCAGCAGCAGTGGAGGCTGCCCGGTCAGGGGAACCCCATCTGTCTATCTCCCACAGTCCCCTGGAGTATATCTGTCCCTCAACTCACAAACAAACACTCCCTGTGTGACCACACACTCTTTCTTCATTCTCTTACTCATGCATTATCTTGCAGTCTGCCTTCCCGTTGGCAGCCATCTTCCTTCTCCACAACAACTTTCCTTCTTTTCTTTCTTTTGGGGGTTTCTTTGTCTCCCCATTTTAGCTCTCAGTGAAGGATCTAGGTGTCGAGTCATGCGGGGGCTGCTTCTCGGGCAGCAATGGCTACTCAGGCAGCAGCTGCTCCTCGGGTGGTCACAGCAATGTCAGCTCCTCAGTTGGTGGTGGCTCCTTGGGTGGTTGTTGCTCACGCAACTGCTTGCAGCAGTGGTGGCTCTTCTGGCTGGTGGGGCAGGCTGCCTTGCCTGGCTATTGCTCCTTGGATGGGGTTGGGCTGCTCACAGGGCTCCTGCCCCTTGGACAGGACCGGGCTATTCACACGACTGCTATTCCTCGGACAGCTGTCAGAAGACAGGGGATCTGGGAGGCTAGCTAAAAAAAATAAAGAGATTAAGCAAAGAAATAGAACTCTTTGACACAGACAACAGTATGGAGATTACCAGAGAGAAAAGGGGGTCATGGATGGTAGAAAAGGGTATAGAGGCATAATTGGTGATGGAAAGAGAGTTGACTTTGGGGTGGTGGACACACAATATAGTATACAGAAGATGCATTAGAATTGTACACCTGAAACCTATACAATGTTATTAAGAAATATTACCCAAATAAATTCAGTTAAAAAAAATCAGCTCAGACAGCTTGGCTCCATGGTTGAGCATCTACCTATGAACCAGGAGGTCATGGTTAGATTCCCTGTCAGGGCATATGCCCAGGTTATGGGCTTGATCCCCAGTGTGGGACGTGCAGGATACAGCTGATCAATGATTCTCTCTCATCATTGATGATTCTATCTCTCCCTCTCCCTTGCTCTCTGAAATCAATAAAAATATATGTAATATAGCCCTAACCGGTTTGGCTCAGTGGATAAAGCTTTGGCCTGTGGACTGAAGGGTCCCAGGTTCGATTTCGGTCAAGGGCATGTACCTTGGTTGTGGGCACATCCCTAGTATGGGGTGTGCAGGAAGCAACTGATTGATGTTTCTCTCTCATCAATGTTTCTAACTCTCTATCCCTCTCCCTTCCTCTCTGTAAAAAATCAATAAAATATATTAACAATATATATGTGTGTAATATAAAAATTAAAAAACAACAAAAACAGCCAAAACCGGTTTGGCTCAGTGGATAGAGCGTCAGCCTGCGGACTGAAAGGTCCCAGGTTCGATTCCGGTCAAGGGCATGTAACTTGGTTGCGGGCACATCCCCAGTAGGAGGTGTGCAAGAGGCAGCTGATCGATGTTTCTCTCTCATCGATGTTTCTGACTATCTATCCCTCTTCCTTCCTCTCTGTAAAAAATCAATAAAATATATTAAAAAAAAACAAAAATACAAAAACAAATCAAATAATTGAATGGATACCCCCACCCAGGAACTGACCTTTAGACCACTTCACAACTGACATTCCCTTTCACTTAGACCACATTCCACATGCTAAGACAACATTCCACTTGCTAAGACAATTATCCTTCTTGCCCAGAGAATTCTCTGCCCAGAAAAAGCCCACCTAAAGACCTTTAAAATCTGACTTTCCATCCCTGGTTGCTGGCGCCATTTTTGGACTAAGCCATCTGGTTTTCCAGGTAACCTAATAAATTCATAATTCTTTACTCCTTTTGGCCTCATGTGTTCCTCCTTTAGTGACCCAAACATTTGTTACCGAGACCTGGGAGTGTTCCATGGAGAAGGGAGGCCATTGACCAGGCTTTGTTTCACCCCACGTTTGCTACTGCAATATCAGTAGGCAGTGGCAGCTTGACCTGGGCTTACCTCCAAATCCTACTTGGGTGAAACTGAAATGTGGGGTGTTGAGGCCGAGTTTGCTGTCTCGTGATATCTGAGAATGAAGTTGCAGACAAAAATGGTTAGTGGAACCAAAGTTTATTGAGAGAAGCCAGTCATAGAAAAAGTGCAACTGGGGTTCCAGAAGCAGAACAAGTGACCAGAGCTTCCCTTCCATGTTACAGTCGGGTGTGGAAGTGTATTAGTCCATGTGTAGAGTCCCACATGGCCATAAGCCAGGTGGGCTCAGGGATGTGCTCACTTGCCACAGGAATGAACATCAGGAACCCACATCAGGAATCCATTATATACTGGGGCTAAGAAAGAGAGAGGAAGCTTGAACCTTTTAATTTAGGGAGTGGAATCAGCCTTGCTAGCTCCTGATTGGTCTTTTCAAAGAATTTTGCTTTAGCAACATCCTTGGGATTGCTTTATATTCCTTACTGCCTTGTGATTGGTTATCTGCATGCTGTCTGTCTTAGCAATATCCATATATTTAAAAGTTCATGACTTCCTCCCCCACCCAGTTGGGGTGTGTTAATAACTCCTTCTAGTTGCGTTCTTGTTTTTTACTTTCCCTTCCCGTGGTCTACCTAGCTTTCCTCTGTCTCCTCAATATGATCACCAGCCTCTATAAGGCCTTCCTCCCTTACAGGCTCTCCCAAATCAGCTAAGGAGGCTGCCAAATCAGGAACCTCGCCTTCCCATTGCTAACCCTACACTCAACACCCACCGGCACATTTCTAGTAAGTAACAATTGGATCACCCTTTCAGATTTCTGATTTGCCATTTTTCATCTTAAAGACCTAGCGCTAGGCCAGAAGTCCTCTCCAGTCTGGCCTTAGCCCTGGGACCAAGTCCCACAGTCTTCCTTAACACAGGTAACATCTCCCACAAGATAAAATTGTTTTCCTCCCCCTGGAGCCTGACTAGATGGTGGAGACACCCTCCCTCTAGTCTAGCTTCCTTGGTCTCCCTTTGTTGCTTACCTCCTCTTCCTAATTTTCACCATTACTTTTCCATCCCCCCCAAAAACAAAACAAAACAAAAAAACACAAAACACTCCTCTGGGATGTCTCCCAGTAATATTAACATACTCTGCCTCTCCACAGAGGTTCAGCCAAAGAGCCTTATCCACAATATAAATTAAACAATGATTCTGTTAGGTCTGATCAAATAATTGAATCAACACCCCCTACCCTGGGAACTGACCTTTAGACCACATTACACTAGACATTCCCTTTTGCTTAGACCACATTCCACTTACTAAGACCATTATCTTTCCCCTCAGAAACCCCCTAGAGAATTCTCCACCCAGAAAAAGCCTGCCTAGAGTCCTTTAAAATCTCTGACTCCCTGTCCCTGGATGCTGGCACCATTTTGGGGCTCAGCCCATCTGGTATCCAGATGACTAATACATTTATAATCTTTTACCACTTTGGCCTCATGTGTTCCTCCTTCGGTGACCCTAACAGATTCCCATTGGTCCAAAAATGGAACTTTCAATTTTAACCTTCTCTGCGACTTAGACAATTTTTGTCACCACAATGGGAAATGGTCAGAGATCCTGTACATCCAGGCCTTCTTTACACTTTGTAATCATCCTTCACTCTGTCATATTTTCTCTACCTATAAAATCCTACTTCTCCACTCAAATCCCCTGTTGCAAACACCTGAGGTTTCTGATCCCTCCTTCCCAACCTGTCAGGTGCCTCAGAACGTCTTTTTCACCCTTCAAGTCATTTGGTTCTCCAGTCCCTGGAACCCACCTCTTTATGTCCCTTTTCCTACTGCTCCCTTGTCTTTAGATTCCATCTCTTCATTCCCCCCCTCAATTTCCTTAACAAGCCCCCTCATACTCATTCCAGGAAAGCACAACCTCCAAGCCCCATCTTCCCCTCTGAGATATTGCTAAGGCTGAGGATACACATCCCATTTTCCATGTCCAACCTTACACAGATTGAGAGGAATCTCGGGTCTTTTTCCACTGACCTGACCACGTTTACTAAGGAATTTTTGTACCTGACCCAGTCCTATGACCTGACCTGGCACAACATCTATGTCAATCTGTCCTCCTCTCTCACTGTAGAGGAGAAGGAGCCCATCTTGCTAGCAGCTCAACACCGTGCTGATGACCTCTATAGACAGAATGTGGCAGCCAACCTGGTTGCACTGACGTGGTCCCTTGAACTGACCTGAGATGGGACTATCAAGTTAATTTACCAGAGCGCTGGCTCCATAGCCATATGACCATCTGTCTCATTGCTGGACTCAAAAAGGCTGCCCATAAGGTGGCCAACTATGCCAACTCAATAAAATCATTCAGGGCCTTGACAATAATCCAGTTCTCTTTCTCTCCAACCTCATGGAGGCCTTACAGAAATTTACTACCTTAGACCCCTTCTCCCCAGAGGGGGAACCCTTCTTCTAAACACTCATTTTATATCCCAATGAGGCCCTGACCAATATACACTGCAAACTTTGAAAAATAGACACAGGTTCACAAGTCCCTCAAAAACACCTCATTAACCTGGCCTTTAAGGTTTTTAGAGATGAGGAGACCCAAATCCAAAAACAAAGGCAAGATCAGGCCAAGGCTGAAGCCCAGAAGGAGGCCTTTTGACTCCTAGCCACCACTCTCACAAACTCCAAATGAAGTGCTGGTCCTCCAACCAAGAGTAAGTCAGGGGCTAAGCCCCTTTTGGGCCAATGCTTCAAATGCAATGAGAAAGGACACTGGTCCAAATCCTACCCAAATCTGAGACCGCTGCATGGGCCCTGCCCAAGATGCAGAAAGGGAGGCCACTGGAAATCAGACTGTAGTCTGGCCCCTCCAGATCATATCTCAGCCAGTCTAGGCTGCCCTCTGGATCCAGTTTGGAGCTCCCAGACCTCCTGGGACTGGCCACCAAAGACTGAAGCTACCCAGGCCCTGACAAGGCCCCACAGACTTACATAACCAGGACACAGACTTGTGTAACAATTGTGGTGTCAGGTAAGCTGATCTCCCTTTTAACTGACACTGAGTCCACTTATTCTGCCCTACCCAAATTCACTGAAACCCTTGTACCCTCCTCAGTCTCTGTTACTAATCTCACAGCCATTAGCCACCTCACCTCTACATGGCATCTTAGTAGACACCCCTCCCTTCCCAAAGAACATCTTTCTTTATTGCCTTACTGCAAACATTTACTTAACAGTCCTGCTACTATCAGACACTGAACTCATTATTACCCAAACCTTAGCATGTTTCCTCTAAGGAAAAATGTGGCAGTTTTAAATTCAAGTGGCTGGAGGCCTGGAAACCACATTTCTAGAACAGGCTGCGGGGTCTGCTTCTCCCCGCCAACCCCTCTCCACCCCCCACCCGCCATACACACACCTTTTCTCCAGCCTCATATGCCTAACTGATAATTTAAAAGTTTTGGAGCATTGTAGGATTAAATGATAAAAATCTAAAATTTTCAACAACTTTTAAATTCACCTGATTTTAGCTTTTGTTACAGAAAATTTATAAAGTAGATTTGGAACTGTTAATATAATGGCTTGTGCTTTGTTGACGGTGTGTTTCTTGAAAGTGAGAGTGTTCATAAATGTCATCTAAGAAATGTTGGTTGTTTACTCTTTGGTTATCATTGGAAAATTAAGGTTTCTAAGAGTTAAGAATTCTAATTAAATTGGCAACAAATTGTATGGTCTGGGTAATAGAAGGCATGAGGCATGTGCATGCATGTTGATGGAAAAAGAAAGTGAGTTAAAGTTGTAAGAAGGTTTGTGAAAGTTGTAAGAAGGTTTGTGAACATTATAGAACATTTGTAGGGAGGCTTTAAATAAATGACACAGGCCAGTAATCCAGGACAAGCAGAACAGGGAAACGGAGATAGTTAAACAGCAGTTTGCTAGGGAGACCGAGATAGTTAAATAGCAGTTTGCAGACATCTAGTAAATTCTATCTTCCCTAAAACAAGGACACTTCAGAGTAAATGACTTGCACTATTCCTCCCCAGCCAGAGGGTAAATAGCTTGAATCAACCTACTCAGGGAGACAGATAGCAGAAATTCAAGTAGTGCCATTTGCCAATGATACCCAAGATAAATGAAGCTGAGAATAAACCTAATTTTGGTATATTAGTCTAGAACCCTCCAAACCAATGTCTCTTTCCTTCCACCAGAACATTTGTCATAATTCTTTTTTTATATAACAATCTTTTCTTCAATTTTTTTATTGTTTAAAGTATCACATGTGTCCATATCTCCCCACTGCCCTCACCCCCCTCCCAGGGTCTTGCGTCCATTGGTTATGCTTGCATGCAAGTCCTTCAGTTGATCTCTTACCTCTGTCCCCCCAACCTTTCCTCTGTAATTTGACAGTCTGTTCGGTGCTTTACTGCCTCTGTATCTAACTTTTTATTCAGCAGGTTATAATGTTTTTTATTTTCCATAAATGAGTGAGATCATGTGGTATTTTTCTTTCATTGCCTGGCTTATTTCACTTAGCATAATGCTCTCCAGTTCCATCCATGCTGCTGCAAATGGTAGGAATTCCTTCTTTTTTATAGCAGCGTATTATTCCATTGTGTAGATGTACCATAGTTTTCTATTCCACTCATCTGCTGATGGGCATTTAGGCTGTTTCCAAATCTTAGCTATTGTAAATTGTGCTGCTATGAACATAGGGGTGCATATATCCTTTCTGATTGGTGTTTCTAGTTTCTTGAGGTATATTCCTAGAAGTGGGATTACTGGGTCAAATGGGAGTTCCATTTTTAGTTTTTTGAGGAAACTCCATACTGTTCTCCACAGTAGCTGCACCAGTCTGCATTCCCACCAGTAGTGCACGAGGGTTCCTTTTTCTCCGCATCCTCGCCAACACTTGTCGTTTGTTGATTTGTTGATAATAACCATTCTGAGAGGTGTGAGATGGTACCGCATTGTCGTTTTGATTTGCATCTCTTGGATAATTAATGACTTTGAGCATGTTTTCATATGTCTCTTGGCCTTCCTTCTGTCTTCTTTTGAAAACTATCTATATAGGTCCGTTGCCCATTTGTTCATTGGATCTTTTATCTTCCTTTTAGTAATTGTATAAGTTCCCTGTAGATGTTGGAGATTAAACCCTTATCAGTGATAACATTGGCAAATATGCTCTCCCAAACACTGGGCTTTCTTGTTGTTTTGTTGATGGTTTCTTTTTCTGTGCAGAAGCATTTTATTTTGATGTAATCCCATTTGTTTTTCTCTTTAGTTTCCATTGCCCTAAGAGCGGTGTCGGTGAAGAAATTGCTTCTGCATATGTCTGAGATTTCTCTGCCTGTGGATTCCTCTAGTATTTTTATGGTTTCCCATCTTATGTTTAAGTCCTTTATCCAGTTTGAGTTTATTTTTGTGTATGGTGTAAGTTGGTGGTCTAGTTTCACTTTTTTTGCATGTATCTGTCCAATTTTCCCAGCACCATTTATTGAAGAGACTGTCTTGACTCCATTGTGTGGTCTTGCCTCCTTTGTCAAATATTAATTGAGCATAGTGGTTTGGGTCGATATCTGGGATCTATTCTATTCCATGGGTCTATATGTCTGTTCTTGTGCTAGTACCAGGCAGTTTTGAGAACAGTGGCTTGGTAATACAGCTTGAAATCTGGTATTGAGATCCCACCTACTTTGTTCTTCTTTCTCAGGATTTCTGTGGCTATTCGGGGTCTTTTTTTATTCCAGGCGAATTTTTGGAGAGTTTTTTCTAGGTCTGTGAAATATGCCATTGGTATTTTAATGGGGAGTGCATTGAATCTATAGATTGCTTTGGGTAGTATGGACCTTTTAATGATGTTGATTCTACAAATCCATGAACATGGTATGTTCTTTCATCTGTTTATGTCTTCCTCTATATCATTTTTTAGTGTCCTTTAGTTTTTTGAGTATAGATCTTTTACCTCCTTAGTTACGTTTATTCCTAGGTGTCTTAATTTTTTTAGTGCAATGGTAAATGGGGTTGCTTTTTTAGTCTCTCTTTCTGTAAGTTCACTATTGGTGTATAGAAATGCCATAGATTTCTTGGCGTTAACTTTGTATCCTGATACATTGCCGAATTCATTTATTAATATAATAGTTTTTTGATGGAGTCTTTAGGGTTTTTTATGTACAATATTATGTCATATGCCAGTGGTCGGCAAACTCATTAGTCAACAGAGCCAAATATCAACAGTACAATGATTGAAATTTCTTTTGAGAGCCAAATATTTTAAACTTAAACTTCTTCTAACATCACTTCTTCAAAATAGATCACCCAGGCCATGGTATTTTGTGGAAGAGCCACACTCAAGGGGCCAAAGAGCTGCATGCGGCTCACGAGCGCAGTTTGCAACCACGGTCATGTGAATAAGGACAGTTTTACTTCTTTTTCAGTTTGGATGTCTTTTATTCTTCTTGTCTAATTGCAAAGGCTAATATTTTCAGTACTATGTAGAACAGGAGTGGTGAGAGTGGGTATCCTTGTCTCGTTCCTGTTCTTAGGGTAAATGGTTTTAGGTTTTGCCCATTGAGGATGATGTTGGCTGTGGGTTTGTCATATATAGCTTTTATTACGTTGAGGTATGATCCTTCAATTCCCACCTTGCTGAGAGTTTTTATCAAGAAAGGGTGTTAGATTTTGTCAAATGCTTTTTCTGCCTCAATTAATATGATTTGAGATTCTTATCTCTCAATTTGTTTATGTGATGTATTATGTTTATTGATTTGCAGATATTGTACCATCCTTGCATCCCTGGGATAAATCCTACATGGTCCTGGTGTATGATCTTTCTGATGCACTGCTGAATTCGATTTGCTATAATTTTGTTGAGGATTTTGGCATCTATGTTCATGAGGGATAATTGGCCTGTAATTCTCTTTCATTGCGTTGTCTTTATCTAGTTTTGGTATTAGGGTGATGCTGGCTTCATAGAAGGAGCTTGGAAGTGTTCCTCTTGAATTTTTTGGAATAGTCTGAGGAGGATAGGTTTTAGTTCTTCCTTGAATGTTTGGTAAAACTCCCCTGTGAAGCCATCTGGCCCCGGGCTTTTGTTTGTTGAAAGCTTTTTGATGACTGCTTCAATTTCTTCCATAGTTATTGGCATATTGAGATGTTTAGGTTCTTCCTGATTGAGTTTTGGAAAGTTGTATTTTTCTCGGAATATGTTCATTTCCTCCAAGTTGTCCAGTTTGTTAGAATAGAGTTGTTCATAGTATTTTTAACAATCCTTTGTATTTCTGTGGTTTCTGTTGTTATTTCTCCTCTTTCATTTCTGATTTTGTTTATTTGAGTCCTCTCTGTTTGCTTCTTGGTGAGCCTGCCTAGAGGTTTATCAATCTTGTTTATACTTTCAAAGAACCAGCTCTTGGTTTTGTTTATCTTTTGTATTGCTTTTTTGTCTCTATGTCGTTTATCTCTGCTCTGATCTTTATAATTTCCTTCCTTCTGCTTACACTGGGCTTTTCTTGTTGCTCTCTTTCTAACTCTTTGAGTTGTAGAGTTAGGTAATTTATTACCATTGTTTCTTGTTTTTTTTTGCAGCAGGCTTGTAGAGCTAAGAACTTCCCTCTCAAGAGTCATTTAGGATTGATGTTTCTTTGCTGATTTTTTGTTTAGAGGATTTGTCCAATGGTGATAGTGGGGTATTAAAGTCCTCTTCTATGATTGTATTGCTGTCAGTCTCTCCCTGGATATCTTTTCTAGGAGGTTTTTTTTTTATGTACATTGGTGCTCCTGTATTGGGTGCATATATTTTTACTAGAGTTATTTCTTCTTGTTGGATTGCTCCCTTTAGTATTATGAAATGGCCTTCCTTATCTCTTATTATGTCCTTCACTTTGAGATCTAATTTGTCATATATAAGTATTGCTACCCCAACTTTTTTTTCATTTCCATTCTCCTGAAAAACCTTTTTTCATCCCTTCACCGTCAGCCTGTGTGCGTCTTTTTTTCTGAGATGGGTTTCCTATAGACAGCAGATATATGGGCCATGTTTTCTTATCCACTCAGATACCCTATGTCTTTTGATTGGGGCATTTAATCCATTTACATTTAAAGTTATTATTGATAGGTACTTGTTTGTTGCCATTTTTATTCTTTACCTCTGTGTTCCTTCTTCACTTCCTATTTCTTCTTTTTACAGCAGACCCTTCAGCATTTCTTGCATTGCTGGTTTGGTGGTAATAAACTGCCTTAATTATTTTTTTTTCTCTGAAGCTCCTGATTCCACCTTCAATTTTGAATGATAGCTTTGCTGGGTATTATATTCTTGGATTCAGTCCCTTGCTTTGCATCACTTCGTATATTTCATTCCATTCCCTTCTGGCCTGGTGTATTTTTGTTGAGAAATCAGTTGATATTCTAATAGGATATCCCTTGTAGGTAACTTTCTGTTACTCTCTGGCAGCCTTTAAGATACTTACTTTATCCTTGGTGTTTGCCTATTTAATTATGATGTGTCTTGGTGTCGGTTTGGGGGTTCAACTTGTTTGGGATTCTATGTATTCTTGGACTTGCATAGTTTTTTTTTTTCCTTGCAAATATCAGGGAAGTTTTCTGTCATTATTTCTTCAAACAGGTTTTCTATTCCTTGCTTCTCTTCCTCTTCTTCTGGCACCACTATTATGCAAATGTTGTTTTGTTTTGTTTTGTCCCAAAGCTCCCTTAGGCTCTCCTCTTGCTTTTTAAGTCTTCTTTCCAGTTGATGCTGTGTTTGTGTGTTTTTTCCTGCGTTGCCTTCTAATTCGCTGATGCAGTCCTCAGCCTCTTCTAGTCTACTGTTTAAGCCCTTCCATTGTGTTCTTTATTGCAGATATGTCGTTCTTCATCTCCTCTTGGTTCCTTTTCATGTTGGTGACATTCTCATTCAGCTCCTTATATTTCTCATTGAGTTGTGTGTATTTGTAATTGAGTTGTGTGTATTTGTCATTCATCCATTTAAACATCCTTATAACCATTACTCTGAATTCTTTCACTGATATGCTGCTAGCCTCAATTTCATTTAACTCCCTTTCTGGTGATTCCTATTTTTCTTTCCTTTGGGGATTGCTTTTTTGTCTTCCCATGTTTTGCTGTAATGTTTTAATTGTAGGACCAACTGGTTTGATACTCAGGTTATTTGGGGATGGTGCTACTGGTGTGATCTCTCAGGTCTCCTAGGCTTGGTAATCTAGTGTAGCTCCCTACTTGATCTATTTGGGTTCTCTTGATGTAGGCCTGTGAGCTGGAAAGGTACAACTGTGGTGTCTAGAAGTCAGCAGCCATGGAGTGGGTGTCCCAATTTTTGCTGTCCTCCACCCTTGATTGAAATCACAAGTGCCCTGCGGGGACTCACAGTGGCACACAGAACTATCTGTTGGGTTGATGGATCTCAAGAGGCTTGCACTCTGAAAGGCATGACTGTGGTGTCCAGAGTTCTGTAGTTGTGGGATGGGCAGACTCAGCTTTTGCTGCTGCACCTGTGGTGGATATGCACACGTTCCCAGTGGTGGCTCACAGGGGCACCTGAGGTGTGTTTGCCAGCGAGGGGCACTGAAGCACTCTGAAGGTCCTGGCACTGAAGTTATGCTGCTGGGATGTCTGTCGGCAGGTATCCAGGATGAGTGAATTCAGAATTTCTACTGCCGGGGGGAGTATGTCCCTGTTTGTCCAAGATCACACCCAGCAAAGACCCACAGCAGCTCCCACAAGCGCCTATGGATAGATGGGCTCAGGGTGCCTGCCCATTGGAAATGTGCATGCGGACTGTAGCAGAGTGTTTGCCAGTGCAGAGCTCTGATACACTTTAAGGGGCCCTGGCACTGAAGTTACACAGCTGGGGTATGTGTGGGAAGTTATTCAGGCAGAGGGAATTCAGAATTTCTACTTCTGGGCAGTGCACCCTTCTCTGTACAGAATCACACCCATCAGGGGCTCACAGTGGCTCCCAGGTGCTGCCCAAGGAGTGGTGCACCCAGATGCCTATGCTGGAAATGTGTGAATGTGGTGTTCGGAGTTCTGCCACTGGGGAGGGGGAAGATGCACTTACTGCTGTGGGAACGCTGCATCTTTGGAGGTGTAGGTCCCAGGGTCCATAGGTCTGCAGCTGGGGTAGCAGGATTTTGGCTGTAGTGGCTGCTGGGTTGTGGGCAGTGTCAAAGTCCTGACTGGGTGGTGGTGCTGATGAGTTTCTAGAAAAGGCCGCTATCTCCTTCAAGATAGTGTGGGCTCCGTGCCCAAGTCCTGCAGTCCAGGGAGTGCCCAGCGTGGTAGTAGTCTCTCCTTGTCCAAGAGAGCCTGGTCTGCCATCCCCAGGAGTACCTGTGGGATTTAACTGTCCCTTACTCACTCACACACACACACACAACACACAACCACACACTCTCCTTTCATCCCCTCACTCACTCACTTCCTCTCCCTCACTTCTGTCCTGCCAGCCGCCATCTTTTTTCCATCTATTATCTTTATTATTTCTTTCCTTCTGCTTGCACTGGGTTTTTCTTATTGCTCTCTTTCTAACTCTTTGAGTTGTAGGGTTAGGTAATTTATTACCATTGTTTCTTGTTTTTTTGCAGTAAGCTTGTAGAGCTATGAACTTTCCTCTCAAGACTGCTTTCACTGTGTCCCATAAATTTTGGATTGTTGTGTTTTCATTGTCATTTGTTGCCATGATGTTTTTTATTTCTTCTTTGATCTCTCTGGTAACCCAGTCATTGTTTAATAGCATGTTATTTAGTCTCCAGGTGTTTGATTTTTTTGATTGTTTTTATTGTAGTTGATTTCCAGTTTATGACATTGTGATCTGAGAAGATGCTTGATATAATTTCTATCTTCTTGAATTTGAAGAGACTTTGCTTGTGACCCAATATATGGTCTATTTTTGAAATGACCCATGTGCACTTGAAAAGAATGTATATTCTGTGGCTTTGGGGTGAAATGTTCTGAAGATGTAAATTAATTCCATCTGGTCTAGTGAATCATTTAGGATTGATGTTTCTTTGTTTGGGACTCTATGCACTTCTTGGACTTGCATAGTTTTTTTCTTGCCAATATCAGGGAAGTTTTCTGTCATTATTTCTTCAAACAGCTTTTCTATTCCTGCTCAGTTTCCTCTCCTTCTGGCACCCCTATTATGTGGATGTTGTTTCGTTTTAGTGTTGTCACAAAGTTCCCTTAGTCTCTTCTCCTTGTTTTTTCATTTTTTTTCTAAATGCTTCTCTGCTTGGGTATTTTTTTATACCTTGTCTTCTAGCTCACTGATGCAGTCCTCTGCTTCTTCTAGTCTACTGTTGATGCTTTCTATTGAGTTCTTTATAGCAGTGATATCATTTTTCATTTTTTCTTGGTTCTTCTTCATTTCCTCTTGGTTCTTACACATATTGTTGAATTTGTCTTTCTTTTTTTTCAGCCACCTTATGATCATTTCTCTGAATTCGTTCTCTGACTGGTTGCTTGCCTCCATTTCATTTACTTTCTTTTCTGGTGATGCCTCCTTTTCTTTCATATGTGGGCTGTTTCTTTGTCTCCCTATAATCTCTCTTCTCTGGGTGTTTGATTATGTAGTTCTCTCTCTCTTGCATTGGTTTAAAGGCACAAAATACAACACAATAAAGCACAATGCACAAAGCACTGAACACAAATGTATTCATGATACTAATAACCCCAAAGAAAGGTGACCATCAGAGAAAAGAGAATTAGGGGATAAGAAAGAAAGTAAGAAAGAAGAAGAAGAAGGAGAAGAAGAAGAAGAAGAAGAAGAAGAAGAAGAAGAAGAAGAAGAAGAAGAAGAAGAAAGGAGTGCAAAAATGAAATTGATAAACGGAAAAAAAAAGTAAGAGAGAAAAGAAAGAAAATAAAAAAGAAGAGGGAAAAGAGTATTTATATGGGAAGAAAACTCCAATAGATCAGCCACTAATCCCAACAAATGCAAGCAACAAATACCTAGAGATGGATTCAAACTACAAACAACAACTAATATCAAGTGAGGCGAGGAAACAGAGAAGTAAAAAAACAAACAAGCGTAAATCATAAAACAAAAAAGAAAAAGTCAAACAATCTCATAAGCAAGCATAAAAAAACAATGTAATCAACAATCAAGCAAACAACAACAAAAGGACAGAGAAAAAAATTGGATAGTGAAGAAAGAGAAGAGAGAGGTGTGTATGGACTTAAGAGCAGGGGATTGGAAATTAGATATATAAGTAGGATGAATTTTTAGCAAGGGATAAAAAGAAGGAATAGGGAAAATCTAAAGCAGGAATAGGGTAAGAGAAACAGGACAACAAAAGGGAAGTGTGAGGAAGAGAGTGTTGGCATAATGGTAAAGTTGAGATAGAGTAAAATGATGCTAAAGGAAAGATGAAAATAGAATGTAGAACACTAATCCCAAAATAAAATAAAGAGAAAATAAAATGACACTTAAAAAAAGGTAAACTAGTAGTAGTAATAATAATACTGATTAAAAATAAAAATGTAACAATTAAAAAGGTAAAATCAAATGAAAAAAAAGAATAAAAAATTTAGTTTCTTAAGTAAAAGATGAAAAAAATAAAAAATGTGCAGTAGTGAAGGTCATTCACTTCCTCTACTGTTCTGTTTGGCATGCCTATTTCCTAGTCAGGACAGTATTAAAGTCCCCTGCGTGCCACTGCTCCTCAGTGTTTTAAGCCACAGTTCTGATTTTCAAGCAGGCAGTACTTTTGTTTCTTAAACTCCTTTATTTGTGTTTACACAAGAGTCAATTTGTTATTTGACCCCTGGGTGACAGTGTTTCTGGATTGACCTCTGGGTCTATAGGTCCTCTCTAGCAGGTGTTTAGATTTTGTTTTCCCTGTTGCACTTAATTCTGGTTTGAGGGAATGGGCTGCCCCAGAGCTGGTTCTCTGATGGTTATTCCCCACTCTGATCTCCAGGTTCTACAAAAACAACTTTCCCCTGCAGTTGTTAGAATGTTCCCAATTGGGTGATCTTTTGTCCTGGGCTTAGTAATCAAAAGCAAGGATTTAAAGAGAAAAAAAAAAAAAAAGAAAAGAAAAAAGAGCCAGAGTAAGTGCTTGACTTTTACCTTCTGGTGCTGCAGCACAAGTCTATGCAATCTTTTTCCCCCTAGCTCTAAGTCGCTGGTACACTGTTAAAATTTTTAAGCTGCCCTTTTGCACCCAGTTCAGCTATGGGTTGCTTTTTAGAGTTTCCTTCTGTTAGCAGCCCTGTGGATCCCCTTCCACATTAGCACATCACACTAGCCCCAATGGCCGTGGATTTTTGGGGGGCGCAGACTTCCTCGGATCCTCTAGCTCCCATTGTGCATGTTTCTCTCTCCTGCCTGGATCACAGACTTCACCTTTTCCTAGGCAAAATCTGACCTTTCCGTGAGAAGGTGCAGAGCTCCTCCAAGTCCACATATTCACGTTCCTTGGGGTCTGGTGTTCCTGGGTTCGCAGCTATTCCCTGGGAGTTGTTGTAGATTCCCAGGATTTTTAGACTTCTGATAACAGCCACTCTCCTCTTCAAGATGGCGCGGTCTCCGAGTCAGAGCTGGTTTGTTCGGGAGGGATTTCAGCAGCAGTAGAGGCTGCCTGGTCAGAGGAACCCTGTCTGGCAATCCCCAACAGTCCCTTGGAGTATAGCTGTCCCTCAACTCACAAATAAACACTCCCTGTGTGACCACACACTCTCCTTTAGTTCTCTTACTCATGCATTATCTTGCAGTCTGCCTTCCTGTTGGCAGCAATCTTCCTCTCCCTTGTCATAATTCTTGCTGTTCTAGCTTTTGCCTCAATAATACTAAAATTTATAAAACAGTTTGTCTCCACCAGGTTACAAGCCCCACTTGTACTCAGGAAATACAACCCCTAGACATGACCACAACCTCCTTTTGTGCCCAGACCTCATTGTTCCTCTGACAAAGAGCAAAGATTTTGGCTCTGAAGGAAAACATCATCCCCTTTTAGCAGGAAGCAGTTAAAAGACCTTGCACCCCCTTCCCCCTGAAATAATTAGTGCTAAAAATCCTTGAGGGGTAAGGGGATATAGACCCTGAGACTCCCAAAGTAAGGACAATGGGCCAGGTACAGGTATAAAACTAATTGGGCCAGAAATCTCCCGATGCCTAGCAAGGGAAAAAACTGGGAAAACAAGAACCTCATCCCCAGGGTAATAATTGAATGCCTAACACCTTCCCCTGAGTAATAATTGAATGGCTAACCCATTGCCCTGGCCGGCCCTGGCCTCCACTCATGGCTACAAAGTTTCAATTATAGAAGATAAATAAATCCCAACAAAAATGGCGGCAGCCATGGAGCTGGAGAGAGCAGGAGGCTTGGGTTGCCCCCGGCGATGGAGGAAGCCAAGCTTCCTGCCCACCCTGGCCAGCCCTGGCCTCTACTCAAGGCTACAAAATTTCAATTATAGAATATAAATAAATCCCAGATACCAAGGCCTCCACTTGGGTCACCAGGGGGCGTGGCTGGCCTGCAAACCAACACAAGCCCCTCGCCCAGTCCACCCCATGCCCCAAGGGAATCCCCACCCTGATCCGGGACACCTTTCAGGGCAAACCAGTTGGCCCCCACCTGTGCACCAGGCCTCTATCTTATCTAATAAAAGAGTAATATGCAAATTGACCATCATTCCAACACACAAGATGGCTGCTTCCATGTGGAGACAAGATGGCCACCACAAGATGGCCAGCAGGGGAGGGCAGTTGGGAGGGACCAGGCCATCAAGGGAGGGCAGTTGTGGGCAATCAGGCCAGCAGGAGAGGGCAGTTGTGGGTGATCAAGCCTGCAGGGGAGGACAGTTGGGAGGGACCAGGCCTGCAGAGGAGGGAAGTTGGGGTCAACCGGGCTTGCAGAAGAGGGAAGTTGGGGTTGACCAGGCCTGCAGGGAAGGGCAGTTGGGGGGACCAGGGCTGCAGGGAAGGGCAGTTGGGGGGGACCAGGCCTGCAGGGGAGGGCATTTGGGGGGGACCCAGGCCTTCAGGGGAGAGCAGTTGGGGGGGGACCAGGCCTGCAGGGGAGGGAAGTTAGGGGTGACCAGGCCTGCAGGGGAGGGCAGTTAGGGGAAAATAGGCTGGCAGGGAAGCAGTTAGGCATCAATCAGGCTGGCAGGGGAGTGGTTCGGTGTGATCAGGTTGGCAAGCAGAAGTGGTTAGGGGCAATCAGGAAGGCAGGCAGGCAAGCAGTTGAGAGCCAGCAGTCCTGGATTGTGAGAGGGGTCCCAGATTAGAGACGGTGCAGGCTGGGCTGAGGGACACACACCCCCGTGCACGAATTTCATGCACCAGGCCTCTAATTAGAAATGAATAAAAAAATTAAAACTACTAGACTAATATATCAGACTATTAGAAGGAATACAAGAGAGAATAAACATAACAAATAATGCCCTGAGAGAAACAGGCAAAGAAGGAAAGTATTTAAAAATAAAAAAATAATAAAGAGATGAAATTTCAAGAGAAAGTAGCAAATATTGATGATAAGCAAACAAATCCAAAATACAGATATAGAAATCCCTAAAGAAGAAAACAAAACAAGGAAATCTAACAAATAACTGAAATTCAAGAAAACTAAAATTAAACTATATGAAAATACATGTGGAAAGAACATCTCACTTACCTAATAAGATCAACCCAGATTGCCCAAGAAAACACATTCTAGTAAAGTTATCAGACTTTAAAGATTAAAAAAAATAGTCCTTTGGATATCTAGTCAGAATAAGTAATTTACAAGGGCAATTAGGCTTTCATCATACTTTTAACATTTATGCTTTATGCCAGAAGAAGGAAGAGGGAAAGAAAGAGAAGGAAGAAAAGGAGAAAGAGGAGGTCACCTTTAGAGAATGATAAAAAATAATTTGCATTTTCTTGGGAACCTGATAAACAAAGAAATGGTTTCAATCATGTATCTTCCCTTTCCTATAAAAACTCTACTACTGTGTAATCAAATAGGTGAAGAGAAGTATCTCCATATAGATTATTTCAATTATTAAAATAAAATGAAAATGTAAAAAGCACTATTTTACAACCTTAAGTGAATTAATGTACTCATTAATAGGCATTGAGCATAATCAAAAGAGAGACAAATAGACATCCTGATTGTTGAAATTGATATATGTTTTAGAAAGAATAATGGCCCCCAAAGATATTCACATTCTAATTCTAAAAACTTACAAAATGTGTTATTTTTATATGGCAAAAATGACTTTGCATTTGTCATTAAGGATTGAGATGCAGAGATGAGCTACTAGTGGGAATATTCTGGAAACAGAATGTTGTTAGAAAAGATTACCTGAAACTAGGATTATGGAGAATTTCAATCATCGATGCAAGCTTTCTCAACCAGAGTTTCCTGAGAGAATTAAGCTTTAATGTCCTGAAATACCTAAAATATGTAATAAATTAACTTCACTCCTTTGAATCTGGAATGCCGTTAGTTATGTACCATTTTAAAGGATTTTAAAAACTATTCACTGAAATCACTTAACAGCATTCTGTGCATCAGATGAAGAGCTCCTTTGAAGAAAGGCTGGAGGGTATGACCATAAGAATCTTGACTTAAGTAGAGGACAAGGTGATTTTAAAAGTTCAAAGAACAGAGAGTACTGATATGATGATCTATGTGTAAATTTAATTTACTAAGAATTAAGACAAGAATAGTATTAGAGGTGAAATTATTGAAAAAAGAGAAGGGATGACCCAGGAGTGGATAGATAACAACAGTGAAAGATGGAGGTTGATGCGATCTAATGATGGATATAAAAACAGGTTTTCTGGAAAAGGAAAAATAGATGGAATGCAGCAACAAGGAGAAAGGAGGAGATGCAGCTCCCCCTCCTCCAGGTCCATAGGTAAGAGGACTATGAAAGGTAAGAAGGGCCTTACAGAAAACCAAAGTGCTCAGAGGAGAGTTGGCCCTTCAGCCCAGAGGTAGAGAAAACAGTCATAAAATAGAGGATAAATAGCATTTTGCTGATAATGGACCATAATATCCAGAGAGTACAGTGGAAAGACTCAAAAATTGAGGAGGGATGAGAGCATATTCAGATCTTAGGGGTATTACAGTGTGGGCACCAAACAGTGACTTGGCAGTCAGGGACTGTGGTGGCTGAAATACACAGAAATAAAGGGTATGATAAGATTGCTCCAGTGGATTCAAGGAAAATAGTGCTGGTTGAATGGGAAGAAAGAGAGGTGGGCTTCAAGGGTTCTGTGATTTTGAGAAAGCCTAAAAGAGGTGTGGTCTTAGATCTAGTGCATACAAGTAGCCTATGTAATGAAATTTTAAAATATTGGAGGATCACACACCTCTTCAAGAATCTTAAGAAAAGGATGGATCATCTCAGAAAAATGCAGATAAACCAAAAATTATGAAAATAATTTCAAGGTAGTGTTTTTAAAACTAAATACATCCATACATCTTTCTCACCCACTCCCATTTTAGATCCATGAATTTGAATTAGGAAAATTATTTCGGCTCTGCTTTTTACTGTAACAATATTATTAAATGACATATTCTAAACTTAAGGAGAATAATTTGTTATCCCTTCAGGGAAACTTATTTGCATTTGAACATAGATATGCTAAGGACAACACTGAATCCAAGGCACTGAGTTGAGACAAGAAGAGAGTTAAACTGAAAGATGAGGAGGGTCCTTTAAAATCCACCATGGAGACAGAGGTCCACATCACCCACACTGAGGCCTAGCATCGTCATTTAAGAAAAAATTTTCTTGCCCTGGCTGGTGTTGCTCAGTTGGTTGTGCATCACCCTGGGCACCAAATTGTTGCTAGTTTGATTCCCAGTCTGGGCACATGACCAGGTTGTGGGCTCAACCTCAGGTACAGGGCATATAGGAGGCAGCTAATTGATGTTTCACTCTCTGATGGATGGATGTTTCTATCTCATTCTCCTATTCTCTCTCTCCCTAAAAAAAAAAAAAAATTTAAGAATCTTTTTAAAAAGGAAACCTTTTAGTAAATGTCATGGATGCTTTATAGAAACTGTACAAAGCAACAGAAACACAGATCCTGCCCTTGAAAAATGGAAAACTCTAAAATTTCAGGTCAGCCTAAAAATGTACCTTCTACCTTCTAGTTTTGCCTATGCCTCTGCCTCTCCATTATGATCTTGGCTCAGTCATTTAATCTTTTTGTATTTTAGGACCTTTAAATAAGAATAATAATATCTACCTACAAGGAACTCAGAAGTGGTAATCTTGGCAATGTTAAATGGAGGTGTTAATTCTAATTAGACTGACCTGTGCAAGAAGCACCTGTATTTTCTTATTTGCCACAAACCTCTACTGAGACATAGGAGAAGGAAGAGCAAAGAAAAGACCTCTGATGGAAAAAGAGCCACAGAAATCCCTGAGAGGAGATAAGTCTGAGCTCCTCATCCCCTGGGACTTGCTTTAGCAGACAAGATTTCAGAAGATACACTCTTCTTAGCTAGGAATGGGGAAAACCAGTTTGCATATTTTAAAGGCCGCTGTTGATGTAGTAATTTGTGAAATGAAATGTTGCATATGAATAAGAAATGGGTCATTTATAGTAAAGAAGAAAGCTAGAGTAAGATGTTTTGGGAAATGCTATCTTCTATTTAATTGAAATTAAAGTATAATTCTGTATTTTAGGACTTAATTGCACATTTTAGAAACTAAGCAAAAGATTCAAAATACTTTTTCTAAACTGAAATTTGCAGTTTATTTAAACCCTGAATTAATATTTGGGTTACTTGAATAAAAAATCATAACATTTACTCATACTGATTTTGTTATTAGTTATATTAGTTTG
Source organism: Plecotus auritus (assembly GCF_963455305.1). NCBI lineage: Eukaryota > Metazoa > Chordata > Mammalia > Chiroptera > Vespertilionidae > Plecotus > Plecotus auritus. Next base: position 104,783,792 of record NC_137772.1, read on the forward strand.
TCATATTTAAATACTAAAGACTCCAAATAGCTAAAGAATTCAAACTCCCTTGGATAGATCACCTAATTTTTAAATGACATGATTGATAGTTGTTCTCTCATTTGAAAAAATACAATTTGCATTTTTTCTTAAGTGTCAAGATTGAAGAGGACTTTTATATGTCAGAATGATAAACTTTGTGTGCAAAAGGTTACAAAGGAAGAAAAAATAGGTGGATTGACATCTTCATTTCATTTAACAAAAGCATAATTATAGGTATAGAAATATGAAATGCAGATAAGTTAAAGTTACGCTTCTGCCATTTTGTATTGTGTTACCATGGGCTAAAAAATATAAATAAAAAAAATAATAATCCATTGACTTGAAAGGGGAGAGATCATTGGGCCTGGAGATCAATAAATGAAGAGCAAAGCTTTAGGGCTTATCTGTGTATGTATTTTTACTAATTTATCTAGATTTAGATTTTTTCTGATTTTGCATTCTAGTTAAGTTGGCTTAATAAACACAACAAAACAAAACCCTTTTCCTTCCTCCTTCTGGATTTTCTTCTTTAATTAGATTTACTGGTTTTTCAAAAGATCCATACTTCACATAGATTAAGCTTGTCAGCCTTTGACACCAACAATCTGTCATGTAGATTCCAGATGAACCTAGGAAATTTGTTATAAAAGGCATGGGGTGATTGTTGCTGAGTGATTATCTCTTCTATTGACATCTGCACCTCTGGGTCTCCAAGGACTGGATTTTTATTTCTAGCTAGAGATCCTGGATTTTCTCAACTCAAATTTGCTAAGATCAAGGAAACTCAATATCCAGAAAGAAAATGTTCTAAATTATAGCTGGAATAATCTTATGAAGTAGGTGCATTATCTTCATTTTAGATCTTGGAGTTCTTTAAAAAGTTCATAGTGAGTATTAAATGGAAGAGCTGAGATTCTAAGCTTGGCGAATTGGACTTGAACAATCAGTTAAGATAATCTATATCTGATATCTATTATCCAGCCTTATATCAATCATGTATATATAGATTATTACATAAGCCATTTATATTATACACATACCTTATAGTCTTTTTCATATCATATATATTTTATATTATATAGCCATATGTAAAACCAAGATGAAACTAAAAATTAAAATCAATAACAAAGTGACATGAGTTGCAATTTTTCAACATGGATCTAAAATGGAGGCTATTTCACCTAAGGTTATATTTTCTGCATACTACTTTGACTCTAGCTTGCACATGGCTTGGGGCTGAACAGAGCAGAAAATTGCAGACTGGGGACAGAATAAAGGCACCAGCAGGAGTGGGAAGAGTTATGGCAGAAGCCCTGCAGAGCAGTTCTTGGGAACTAGAAGCACTCTTCCCTGTGTACTCAGATTGCAGATCCCATGAAGAAGTCTGGCTGGAAGGACAAAATATGATTAATATCCTGATTTATACCTTGATAGCTAGTTAAGCTGAATCAACTCTAGTCCACTAGGGACTTCATCTGAAGATTTAATCACTTTCCTATTAAATTTCTAAGCTCTCTAGGAACTGCTTGGCTTCTCAGCAATAATTGGCATACACAAGTTCTACAGGCAGTGTGTAAGTAGGAGAGAGTTTTGCCAGGCACACCACATGGCCTCCATGCTGCCTGGCACCACTGGGATACCTGGCCTGGGGTAGTAGGAACCTTTGTGGATGTCTGGCCTTCCCTCTTGTAATACCACCTAGTGGATAAGTGTGCAGCGCCTGGAGTTGGGTTGGCTGGATTCAAATTTCAGCTCTACCATGTAGTAACCATGTGACTCTGAGTAAATAACATAAACATTATCTCTGTGTCCTTATCTGTAAAACAACGAGGAAAATAATAGAGCCTGCTTCTTAAACTTATGAGGATTAAATACCATGTGTAAAGCTCTTTGGAGAGTGCCTAACACATAATAAGCTCTCAAAATATGTCAGTGATAAATATATGCAAACTTTATAGAATATTCCCTCTAAAAGTTGTAATATCCTATAGTGTGTCTGATAGTATGAAGAACCTCTTATTTTTCTTAGTAAATTCCAGATGGTATTTTCCCCAAAATATAAGACTTTTCTTAACATCCTAAAATCATTGTCAATTAAAGTATTTGTTACTCCTCTCCTTCAAATATTATCTGCTAGAGTTACCATAATTGAGATAAGGGGAACAAAGGATTATATTATCTATCCTGCAGTGGTAGAAAGAACAAAATTGTGATTGCACAAGCCACAAAGTTTTGGTATACACATTTGCTTTTTTTTTTTCTCAGTTGAAATTCTTTTTTTTCTTTATTGATTAAGGTATTACATATGTTTCCTTTTCGCCCCAATGCCCCCCATCCCCACTCATGTACTCACCTCCCTATTATCTGTGTCCATTGGTTAGGCTTATATGCATGCATACAAGTCCTTCCGTTCATCTCTCACCCTTACCCCCACCCTCCTCTACCTTTCCTCTGAGGTATGAAGGTCTGATCCATGCTTCTCTGTCTCTGGATCTGTTATTGTTCATCAGTTTATGTTGTTCATTATATTACATAAATAAGTGAGATCATGTGATATTTGTCTTTCTCTGACTGGCTTATTTCGCTTAGCATAATGCTCTCCAGTTCCATCCATGCTGTTGCAAATGGTAAAAATTCCTTCTTTCTTCCGCAGCATAGTATTCCATTGGGAAGATGTACCACAGTTTTTTAATCTACTCATAGGCTGATGGGCACTTAGGCTGTTTCTAAATCTTAGTTATGGTAAATAGTGCTGCAATAAACATAGGGGTGTATATATCCTTTCTGATTGGTGTTTCTAGTTTCTTGGGATATATTCCTAGTAGTAGGATCACTGGGTTAAATGGGAGTTTCATTTTTAGTTTTTTGAGGAAACGCCATACTGTTCTCCACAGTGGCTGCACCAGTCTGCATTACCACCAGCAGTGCACGAGGGTCCTTTTTCCCTGCATCCTTGCCAGCAATTGTCTTTTGTTGATTTGTTGATGATAGCCATTCTGACAGGTGTGAGATGCTACCACATTGTCCTTTTGATTTGCATCTCTTGGATGATTAGTGACTTTGAGCATGTTTTGATATGTCTCTTGGCCTTCCTTATGAATTCTTTCAAAAAGTATTCATTAAGGTCCATTGCCCATTTTTTTATTGGGTTGTTTATCTTCCTTTTGTTAAGTTGTATGAGTTCCCTGTAAATGTTGGAGATTAAACCCTTATCAGTGATAACTTTGGCAAATATGTTCTCCCATGCAGTGGGCTTTCTTGTTGTTTTGTTAATGGTTTCTTTTGCTGTGCAAAAGCTTTTTATTTTACTGTAGTCCCATTTGTTTATTTTCTCTTTAGTTTCTTTTTTTTAATATATTTTATTGATTTTTTACAGAGAGGAAGGTAGAGGGATAGAGAGTTAGAAACATCGATGAGAGAGAAACATCGATTAGCTGCCTCCTGCACACTCCCCACCGGGTATGTGCCCACAACCAAGGTACATGCCCTTGACTGGAATCGAACCTGGGACCCTTGAGTCCGCAGGCCGATTCTCTATCCACTGAGCCAAACAGGTTAGGGCTCTTTAGTTTCTATTGCCTCTGGATTTATATCTGTGAAGAAATCGCTTTGGTATATGTCTGAGATTTTGCTGCCTGTGGATTCCTCTAGTATTTTTATAGTTTCCCATCTTATGTTTAAGTCCTTTATCCACTTTGAGTTTATTTTTGTGTATTGTGTAAGTTGGTGGTCTAGTTTCATTTTTTTGCATGTATCTGTCTAATTTTCCCAACACCATTTATTGAAGAGATTGTCTTGACTCCATTGTATGTCCTTGCCTCCTTTGTCAAATATTAATTGAGCATAATGGCTTCGGTTGATTTCTGGGTTCTCTATTCTATTCCCTTAATCTATATATCTGTTCTTGTGCCAGTACCAGGTTGTTTTGAGAACAGTGGCTTTGTAATACAGCTTGAAATCTGGTATTGAGATCCCTGCTACTTTGTTCTTATTTCTCAGGATTGCTGCAGCTATTCAGGGTCTTTTTTTATTCCAGATGAATTTTTGGAGAGTTTTTTCTAGGTCTGTGAAATATGCCATTGGTATTTTAATGGGGAGTGCATTGAATCTATAGATTGCTTTGGGTAGTATGGACATTTTAATGATGTTGATTTTACCAATCCATGAACATGGTATGTTCTTCCATCTGTTTATGTATTCCTCTATATCTTTTTTTCAGTGTCCTGTAGTTTTCTGAGTATAGGTCTTTTACCTCCTTAGTTACGTTTATTCCTAGGTATCTTAATTTTTTTGATGCAATGGTAAATGGGATTTTTTTTTTTTTTTTTTTTTTAGTCTCTCTTTCTGTAAGTTCACTATTGGTGTATAGAAATGCCATAGATTTCTTGGCATTAATTTTGTATTCTGCTACATTGCCAAATTCATTTACTAAGTCTAATCATTTTGATGGAGTTTTTAGGGTTTTCTATGTACAGTATCATGTCATCTTTGAATGACAGTTTTTCATCTTCTTTTCCAATTTGGATGCCTTTTATTTCTTCTTCTTATCTAATTGCTATGGCTAGCTCCTCCAGAACTATGACAAACAGGAGTTGTGAAAGTGAGCATCCATATCTTATTACTGTTCTTAGGTGAAATGGTTGTAGTTTTTGCCCATTGAGTATGATGTTTAGGTTTGTCATATAAGGGTTTTATTAAGTTGAGGTATGATCCCTCTATTTTCATTTTGCTGAGGGTTTTTTCAAGAAAGGGTGTTGGATTTTGTTGAATGCTTTTTCTGCATCAATTGATATGACTATGTGATTTTTATCTCTCAATCTGTTTATGTGATGTATCATGATTATTGATTTGCAGATATTGTACCATCCTTGAATCCCCAGGATAAACCCTACTTGGCCATGGTGTATGATCTTTCTGATGTAATGCTGGAACCGATTTGCTAGAATTTTGTTGAGGATTTTGGCATCTATGTCCATGAGTGATATTGGCCTGTAATTCTTTTTCATTGTGTTATCTTTATCTGGTTTTGGTATTAGGGTGATGCTGGCTTCATAGAATGATCTTAGAAGTATTCCTTCCTCTTGGATATTTTGGAATAGTCTGAGTAGGATATGTTTTAGTTCTTCCTTGAATGTTTGGTAAACCTCACCTGTGAAGCCATCTGGACCTGGGCTTTTGTTTGCTGGAAGCTTATTGATGACTGCTTCAGTTTTGTCCATAGTTATTGGCCTATTGAGATTTTTAGATTCTTCCTGATTGAGTTTTGGAAGGTTGTATTTTTCTAGGTATATATCCATTTCCTCTAGGTTGCCTAGATTGTTGGAATAAAGTTGTTCATAGTATTTTTTAATAATCCTTTGTATTTCTGTGGGTCTGTTGTTATTTCGCCTCTTTCATTTCTGATTTTGTTTATTTGGGTCCGCTCTCTTTGCTTCTTGGTGAGCCTGGCTAGAGGTTCATTAATTTTGTTTATCCTTTCAAAGAACCAGTTCTTGGTTTCATTGATCTTTTTCATTGTTGTATTTATTTTTATTTATTTATTTATTTTTTTGGTCTCTATGGCTTTTATTTCTGCTCTGATCTTTATTATCTCCTTCCTTCTGTTCACTCTGGGCTTTTCTTGCTGCTGTCTTTCTAATTCTTTAAGTTTTAGAGTTAGATGATCTCCTACCATTTTTTTCTTGTTTTTTTTTTGAGGTAGGCCTGTAGAGCTATAAACTTCTCTCTTAGGACTGCTTTCATTGGGTCCCATAGATTTTGGATTGTTGTGTTTTCATTATCCTTCATTTCCAGGATGTTTTTAATTTATTCTTTAATCTCTTTCATAAACCAATCATTGTTTAATAGCATTATTCATCTTCCAAGTGTTTGAATTTTTTTATTGTTTTTATTGTTGTTTATTTCTAATATTTTGTCATTGTGGTCTGAGAAGATACTTGATATGATTTCAATCTTCTTGAATTTGGAGAGACTTTTCTTGTGACCCAGTATGTGGTCTATCTTTGAAAATGTCCCATGTGCACTTGAGAAGAAAGTATATTCTGTGGCTTTGGGGTGAAATGTTCTGTAGATGTCAATTAATTTCAACTGGTCTAGTGAGTCATTTAGGATTGCTGTTTCTTTGCTGATTTTTTTGTCTAGAAGATTTATCCAGTGATGTCAGTGGTGTGTTAAAGTCCCCCACTATGATTGTATTGTTTTTGGTCTCTCCCTTGATATCTTCCAGGAGAGGTTTTATGTATTTGGGTGCTCCTGCATTGGGTGCATATATGTTTATCAGGGATATATCCTCTTGTTGTCTTGATCCCTTTAGTATTATGAAGTGGCCTTCCTTATCTCTTGTTATGGCCTTCATTTGAGGTCTATTTTATCAGTTGTAAGTATTGCTACCCCAGCTTTTTTTCTTTTTTTTTTTTTTTTTCATTTCCATTTGCTTGGAAGATATTTTTCCATCCCTTCACTTTCAGTCTGTATGAGTACTTTGTTCTGAGGTGGGTCTCTTTTAGACAGCACATATATGGGTCATGTTTTCTTATCCATTCCACTATTTAATGTCTTTTGATTTGACTGACCCTTTAGTCAGTTTACATTTAAAGTTATTATTGATAGGTACTTGTTTGTAGCCATTATTATTTTTTGTGCCTGTGTTCCTTCTTCCCTTTTTATTTCTTCTTTTTACACCAGTCCCTTTAGCATTTCTTGTATTGCTGGCTTGGTAATGATAAACTCCCTTAGCCTTTTTTTTTTTTTTTTTTTTTTTTTTGTCTGTGAAGCTCCTTATTTCCCCTTCAGTTTTGAATGAGAGCTGTGAATGCCACATCCATTTGCAGCTAGGGTTCAAGGTCTGGAGAAGGGGCTGTGCACAAACGGATACACTATACAAGAAATATAAATTTAGAAGGCATGTGGAGCCAGGTGGATAACTTCCCTCTAGCAGAGAAGCTCCCTGAATGCCTGGACCCATTAGCTTTTATTTACTAAAATACACATTTGCCCTTTAGCAAAGCAAACAGGCATATCAATGGTAATGTTTGGTAAACAATAAAGGAATATCAGGTTATGGGATTGCCTTCAGCCATTCGCCCAAAGCAGGGCAATATTATGATGATTTTCAGCCCTTATGAATATCAAAGTCCATTAGCCTTCCAGAGGACTTCTTGCATAATTATGCTAACTGCTTATTGGTCTTATCTTCCAACATTTTCCCCTTTTTGTTTTCTTAATAAATTTAGAAAGGTGTGTGCCATTTTCAGGGCTTGAGTCCTTTTAAGACTTTTAGATTCAATGAAAAGGATTGAGTTCTTTCATGTCCTTTTAAATTGCTGCCAGGCATCAAAAGAACTAGTTTTCAGTTGGCTCCTTTCTGGGTCAACAGTTCTTTATGGGTTCCCTTCTCAATTACTGTTCCCTTGTGACATGATAGCAATGATATTCGAGTTCTTGATGGTGGACAAATTGTAGGCATTGGCAATGCAGGTCCAACCTTTTTTGGCTTTGTCCAGGCAACCTACACTGACACACAGCTGATGACTGCTAGCATGGCGAGGTGTCTTTACCATACCCATCTCTGGACTGTTTCTCCCCTGTCTCATCAGTGTGTTGCTTGGGGCTACTGCTATCTGTGGTTGGAGTAGTAGGGTCAGTTACTCTTTCAGATTCATTGTTGAAGTTTCCACATGGCCTGGAGTAGTTTTCTGGAAATACACAAGCATATCTTCCCCCAAAGGTTAATAAAGGGACCCTTCCATAAACCAGACTCGGGATCTTTCCATTTAACCAAACCATTTTCCTTTGTCTTATTCTGACACCAGTGTAATTCCATGCGTTTTGCCATCAGCATTACAAGTGAAAAAATTTAAAGTGAAAAAATTTAAAGTAATTAAGGCTTGATGTAGTTTACTTATAGAATGTTTCTCCACTATTCCCCTTTTTTTGTTTTAATATGTAAGGGGGACATTTTTTGCTTGCTGTACAATATTTTGGCTTTTGAAAATCCTGCAATGCAACCTTGATAGCTTTTAATTCAATTCTTAGCACAGATGTATGACTGGTCTGGATGACTTGGCCTGAATTTATGGCATGATAAGAACTTTACTATGAGATGAACCATCAGTAAAAAATAGTTAGGTGAGCCCAGTTAGCCTGCCCCCAAAGGTCCTATGGGATCTAACTATGCCTCACACATACACACACACATATGCCCCACATAACCACACACTCTTTTTTTGCTCCCTCCCTCACTCATGCTCTCTCCCTCACTGCCGCCTTCTTCCTGACTCTGTAGTTGGGTCTGGAGTGTTATTGACCCATTTGTGGATGGAGTCTCCTATCCAGGTGTCTGGTTATGTGGCTTGCTCTCTATCACATTGTCCTAACAGGATAAAATTCACCTTGACAAGACACAACACCAAGAGAACAAAATACAAATGTACTCATGACACCAATAACCTCAGTATAAGTGACCACCAGAGAAAAGAGAATTAGGGGAGAGAAAAGAGAGCACAAATGATAACAAAGAGAGAAAAAATGGTATGAGAGAAAAGAAAAAGAAGAAAAAGAAAGAAAAAGGAAAAAAAAAAAATATATATATATATATATATATATATATATATATGGAGAAAACACCAGAGAACATACAGGTAAACCAAAACATACAAACACCAAATACCCAGTGAAGAGTGTGGCAGCAGAATCTTATATACAGAAAGTAAAGGTTAAGGAATTAAATGAATATGGGGAGGAGCTCTGTTCAGTATAGAGGAAGTAGAAACAGGATGTGTGGATAAGAAGAAAGAGAAGAAAATAATAATAATAAATTATTTAAAATAGGATAAAAATAAAATAAAATAAATTAGAATGATGGAAAAATAATGCAAAAAGAAATCTATATATACAATGGAGGAATATGCAAATTTGTCCAGGACGCTGTCACACCATGACCCATCACAGGGTGGTAGGGGCTGTGGGGTTGCGGGGCGGCACTCCATGTCTAAGCGCGATTTTTGTCCTGCCCAGGCAGACTCCCCCGAGGCCCGCAGCTGAATCCCAACACCAACCTGGGGTTTACTAAACTTTACTGGAGCTGCTCCCCACACGCCCACCCCCTCCCTGCCCTAGGATTGCACTGTCCACAGCATGGTGCCCCGGCAGCGTCCTGATAGGTGGGTGGCCTGGGAGAGCCGAGTGGGGCAGGGAATGCAGGGAGCCACATGGGGTGGAGCCGCGGGAGCCAAGCTCCTGGGGATCTGAGGGGAGTGCCTGAAGGAAGAGGAAGCTTCAGGGAAGCAGCCGGCCAGGAGCCACAGCTGGGGGCGTCTGGAGGCACACGGACAGGCCTCCGCCTGAGAGGCAGCTCCTAGGTGAGCACTGCAGCTTCAGCGAAGCGGCAGGCAGGAGTCGAGTGGCCTAAGGGGCACAGAGCTGTGCTGAGGCAGAGTGCATTGGAGGGGGCTCAGGCTGGGGCAGGGGGCCAGTGGGCGGGGATCTGCCTTGCCTGCAGAGAGCAAGGTTCTGCAGTGGCCCAAGACATGGTCAGCCCAGCGGGAAATGCTGGCATGGAGGGATGCCTGGGCAGAGGGGCCTGAAATCACAGAGTGGGGGCAGTAAAAAATGGGGACAGGGGGAGGGGGAGAGGAAAGAATATGGAGCATCCACGATGAAGAGGTGCTTGAGAATGAGGCTTGGAAGCCTCAGGGAGAGGTTTGTTCTGTTTGCCCTGTGGCTATCCCTTAGGAAAGGCGTAGAGCACAGCTGTGAGGCCTCCCTGCACACTGAGTCCAGTTGCACAGCCAACTGGAATTGGCTTCAGTTTCCTGGTCTGTAAAATGGATTAAGTGTGTCCCAGTGCCTTCACTGAGCATTGAGGGCCAATTGAGATACTATATAAAGAAAATGAGGGAAGAAGTGATAAAGAAAAGGAAAGGCGAACAACACAAAAGAAAGACTGGAAGGAACCTGTAAACCCATTGTCACTTAAATAGGGAATATAGTCAATAATGTTGTAATGACGGTATGATGCCAGGTGGGTACTGGAAATATTGGGGAACACTTTGTAAAGTATATGATTGTCTAACCACTATTCTGTAACTAATATAAAACCAGAAACTAATACAAAATAATATTGAATGTAAAGAAATGAAAATAGTGACATTTTTATAAATTTCAAAGTTTAAATAAAGGCTATAAAAGAAGGAAGGGGGAGAATAAAAATAGTGTTTTCATTTTACCACTTTATTGTCTTTTCAGTACATGAAAAAGACAGTTGTCTTTATATGGTCTTTATACTTTTGTAAGTCCTTATCTCATTTGATGTTCAGGGCAACTTAAAGACAAGATAATTATTCCCTCCACTATTCAAAGAAAGGAAATTTTGGTGTCTGGCCCCAATGATTCAATTGTCAAGCCCTTATTGTAAAGCAGGATTAGTGAAATTTTCTGTGAAGGATCATATCTATAGCAATAAAAGCCTTGGGGGCGATCAGGCCAGCAGGGGAGGGCAGTTGGGGGCGATCAGGCCAGCAAGGGAGCAGTTAGGCATCAATTAGGCTGGCAGGGGAGTGGTTAGGGGGCGATCAGGCTGGCAGGCAGAAGTGGTTAGGGGCAATCAGCCAGGCAGGCAGGCAGATAAGTGGTTAGGAGCCAGCAGTCCCAGATTGTGAGAGAGATGTCTGACTGCTGGTTTAGGCTCAATCTCCTAAACCGACAGTTTGACATTCCCTGAAGGGTCCGAGAGTGGAGAGAGTGCAGGCTGGACTGAGGGACACCTCCCCCTGCCCCCGTGCAAGAATATCATGCACCGGACCACTAGTAGCAAATAAAGAAGCAAATGAAAAAAGGAAAATAAAGAAAAAAGAAAATAAGAGATAACAAAGTAATAATAAAATAAATAAAATAAAATAAAATAAAATAAAATAAAATAAAATAAAATAAAATAAAATAAAATTAAATTAAAAAATGAAGTGTCGTTCCTTTGGCTGGTTTAAGATCCCACTCTTCTGTACTGTCTGTGGCTTCTCAGTTTCCTGTTGCTGGGACTGAAGGCCTCTCTTTAGGCTAGTCCCTGTGGACTCTCAGGGACTATTCAGATTTTTTTTTTTATCCTTTGTAACACTCAGGGTATAGTCTCAGTGTGGCTGTATTGGTTGCCTGGAGACTGCAGGGAGGGACTATCTCTTCAGGAGAAAATGGCTACCTAGGTCCCGCATATCAGGTATGACTCAGCGCCAGACTAGTGACCACCTCTCCCATGCCCTCTCCTCACCCCACCCTCTCCTCAGACTCCTGCACCTCCTCCTGCACCTCAGCCACGGGTGAATGTCCATGTCGGAAAGGTCCTATAAACTAGGTTCAGTGAAGAAAAGCAAAGACCAAAAAGAAGGAAAAGAGCTATGCCTTTGCGTGCCCCTCCTCATGGCACTGCGTGGTTTGGGCAGCCATCCAGGCTACCCCCTCTGGGCTCAGTCTTTCTTGACTGTGGACCCAGATATAGAATCCCCTGCCACCAGCAGTCCTGTGGACCTCATTTCCACAGTCATTTCCGCGTTCCACAGGGACGCGGCCTCAGTGCCGTGTGGCTTCCCTCTGGCCCTCAGGGCTTGGAGGTCTTGCAGTTCTCCCCAGTGCAGATCTCTGATTTTACTGTTCTCCAGGTGTCCTCTGTCCTTCCTGGCTGTGGATTGTCTCACCAGCAGTGTCTACTTTGCCAATTCGGAGTGGATATTATTCAATGTAGTTGCTTGTTCTATCTGCTCCGGAACAAGGCTCAGGACACGTCCATCTATTCTGCCACTATTTTGTCTCCTTGGACAGTGGACAGACTTTTTAGGTGCCTGCATTTGGGAAGGCTGGAGTCCCAATGTTTGTGGGTTCACAGCTGAGGCAGCTGGTCCCTGTGTACTGTGGTTGTAGGGTCTCAGGAGGTATCCAAGGTCTCCTCGATTGAAAGTAAGGCTGGACTCTACACATTTGCTTTTAAAATGTTATCCTTGAATGTATAATTTCTTACTATATCACCTAAATTTTAATTATAATACTTTTAAGATCCTAAAAAATAGAAGAGCTGTATTCAAATAATGTATATTAAGTTGGGTAGAAAAGACATGCATGAGTGACAAGTTAAACAATACATACAAACAACAGTTTGACAGATATAGTTTCAAGCTAAACAATACATACAAACAACAGTTTGACAGATATAGTTTCAAAAATATTTAGTGAGCATCTATTGGTTAGGCATAATATATAGGAAATGTGGAGGGTGCAACACAGAGAAATAAATAGCAGAAACTGTACTCCAAGAACTCAGTCTGGAGAAAGGTGTAAATGAGCATGAATACTACTATGTGACCCAAAATGAAGTACGAAATCCTTGAAGGTTTTTAATAAGAACAATAGCATATAGGCAGTCCTCGGGTTATGTTGGACTCGACATACGTCGTTTTGTGGTTATGTCGCCATTTCCCATTTATTTATAAAAAAAAGAAGTTCCGTCATTTCGACTTATGTACATATGTGCTTTATGTTTTTCATTATTTATTTACCACAAGTAAAGGTCAGGAATTTTTATCTTTTAATTTTGTCTACTGTTTCACTTCATTACTGCTGTGTATGTGCTCCATGTGAGTGATGTAAGTGCTTATGTAGGTTCCGACTTACGGCGAAAATTGTGTTATGTTGCATAATAGGAACAGATCTCTGACGTAACCTGAGGACCTACTGTAATCAGAATTTTGAGGGAGTACAACGGAAGTATAGGGTAAGCAATGAAGACAAAACTATAAATCCAAACATTTTATTTCTGGCCTTGGTTTGAACATTCTTTGTGTGACCCTGTCTCCAATCACTCTAAGCTTCAAATAAGATAATAATCCCTGCCCTGCCTTCCTCCCACAGCTCTTGTAAGAAGGAATTCAGAATGAAGTAGGGTATGGTCATTAGGGTCACTTGGTCGTGGGAGAGATTGGAGGCAGGGGCACTTCTTTAAGACCCTATTTACCAGAAGCAGTGAGAACCTGGATTGGCAGCAGAATAATATAGGATATCAAGGATTGTGGTCCTTTTATCCCCTATTCCCAGATAATTTATTTAGTCATTGCTATTTTTTTTTCAGTCTTAGAGTTTTTTGTTGGTAGGTGTTAATATTACCTCAAGAACAGCATTTTTGTATCACTTTCCACTACTTCCTCATATGTGTGTAATTGTGACATGACAGTAGATAGCAATTGAGTAGTTTTATACTTAAACTAGGGCCTGGTGCACAAAATTTGTGCATGGGGGGTCCCCTCCACCCAGCCTGCACCCTCTCCAATCCGGGACCCCTCCAGGGATGTCCCACTGCCGGTTTAGGCCCAATCCTGAGGATTGGGCCTAAACCAGCAGTCAGACATCCCTCTCACAATCCGGGACCACTGGCTCCTAACTGCTCACCTGCCTGCCTGCCTGATCACCCCTAACTGTCCCCCTGCTGGCCTGGTCACCCCCAACAACCCCCCCTGCTGGCTTGGTTGCCCCTTACTGCCCCTACTGTTGATCTGGTCACCCCCAACTGCCCCCCTGCCAGCCTGGTTGCCCCTTATTACCCCCACTGTTGGCCTGGTTGCCCCCAACTGACCCCCCCTGCTGGCCTGGTCTCTTCTAACTGCCCCCCCCCTGCCAGCCTGGTCACCCCTTACTGCCCTCCTGCTGGCCTGGACACCCCTTATAGGCCCCCTGCCAGCCAGGTCACCCTTTACTGCCCCCCCTGCTGGCCTGGTTGCCCCTAACTGCTCCCCCCATGCTGACCTGGTTGCCTCTAACTGCCCCTTCTGTCAGCTTGCCCCTAACTGCTCCTACTTTCAGCCTGGTTGCCCCCAACTGCCCCCCACTGGCCTGGTCACCTCCAACTACCCCCCCCACTGGCCTGGTCACCCCCAACTACCCCCCTCACCGGCCTGCTCACCCCTTACTGCCATCCCTGCCAGCCTGCTCACCCCCAACTCCCCCCTCTGCTGGCCTGGTCACCCCCAACTAACCCCCTCACTGGCCTGCTCACCCCTTACTGCCACCCCTGCCAGCCTGGTCACCCCAACTGCCCCCCTCTGCTGGCCTGGTCACCCCTAACTGTACCCCCTGCCAGCCTGGTCACCCCTCATTGCACCCCCTGCCAGGCAGGTCACCCCCATACTGCACCCCTGCTGGCCTGGTTGCCCCCAACTGCCCCCCCCCCTGCTGGCCTTGTCACCCCCAACTTCCCCCTGCTGGCCTTGTTGCTACCAACTGCCCCCCCACCAGCCTGGTTGCCCCCAACTGCCCCCCTGCCAGCCTGATTGTCCCACACAGCCTGCTGTTTGGTCATCCATCTGATTGTTTTGGTCATCATGGCCCCTGGCTTTTTATATATTAGGATTTTCCTCCTGCATTCCATTAGAAATCAAATGAAATCTTTCACTCTATGAAAATGAGAATGAATATGATTAAATCTTGTCATATTTTATAATACTATGTTATGTGATTTTTCTTTTTATCCTGAATCTCTCTCTCTCTAAATATATATCTTTGATACATTCTACTTTTTTACAGTACTTAATTTTTGGATCTGATTTCTTTGGATCCCCTTTCTATCAATTGGATATAGTCTTCTACTTCTTATTAAAAAATACAGAATGCTTTCAGAATCTGTATTCTTTTCTCTTCTTTTATAACTCCTAGGCCTTTATTAATGCCTTCAGAAGGGGATCCAACTCTAGAGCCAAGCTCTGTATGTCACACATAGTGATGGTTTGTGCTTATTACATATGCTAACAAAGAGGCCCTTCTTCCCAATGGACTCTGTCATAGAAACCTACACCTCTTAAGCAGAAATAGGAAGCTGGCTTTACAAGCTGAATCTGTAGATTTCTAGGTATCTGTATCTTGTATAGCAATCCTATTCTTACTCCAAAAGGTTAGGGTTTGTCCTACATCACCAGATTAATTGTATGACAATTCCAGCTGTTCCAATCGTAGACAACCCATCCCAGGACTTCTAAGCATCCTGCAAAGAATACATGAGGATTTCTTCTCCCACATCTTTGGGAGAAAAGAAACACTCAAGACTTAGTTAATCTAGAAAATGTGCAAAAACAATAGATTCCTTAGGCTTGCAGCAACTTAAATTGAACAAAGATATTATGCCTTTTAAGACATTTATCATAGCAATATCTTTACCAATACAGTTCCTAGGTTAATGGAAACTAAGAAGAAAATAAACAAATGGGACTACATCAAAATAAAAACCTTCTGCACAGCACAAGAAACCATCAACAAAACAACAACAAAGCCCACTGCATGGGAGAACATATTTGCCAATGTTATCACCAATAAGGGTTTATCCTCCAAAATTTACAGTGAACTCATACAACTTAACAAAAGGAAGATAAACAATCCAATCAAAAATGGGCAAATGACCTAAATAGACACTTTTCAAAAGAGGACATTCAGAAAGCCAATAGACATATGAAAACATGCTCAAAGTCACTAATTATCCAAGGTATGCAAATCAAAACAACAATGAGTTATCACCTCACACCTGTCAGAATGGCTATCATCAACAAATCAACAAACAACAAGTGCTGGAGAGGATGCAGGGAAAAAGGAACCCTTGTGCACTGTTGGTGGGAATGCAGACTGGTGCAGCCATTGTGGAAAATGGTACTGAGTTTCCTCAAAAAATTAAAAATGGAACTTCCATTTGACCCAGAAATAACACTTCTAGGAATATATCCCAAGAAAACAGAAACATCATTCAGAAAGGATATATACACCCCTATGTTCATAGCAGCACAATTTACAATAGCTAAGATTTGGAAACAACCTAAATGCCCATCAGCAGATGAGTGGATTAGAAAACTGTGGTACATCTAGACAAGGAAATACTGCCGGAAACCAATCATTGTCTCACTAATAGAAAGAGGCTGGTCAACCTTGAAGCTCTGAAAGGTCAGAGCCAACCACTCCCTATCTAATTGAGACAATGGTAACTGAGGCAACTTCCCCATCTTGTAATCATGTAAGTCCTTACTGATATGATAATCCGCTTATTACCTGCTTAAGGGCTATGGGTGTTTCCCAAAGCTGCTTAAGGGTAATGGGTGTATCCCATAGCCTCAAAAAAGGGATAGCAAGGCCAGAGCCTAGCGGTAGTCCTCCCACTAGAGGTGGGCTTCCACCTGGCCCCCATTTCCCAAATTAATACTTTTCTAGTCTCTCTCTCTTCATTTTTGTGTGCGGCCTTCTCCAGAACCCGAACCCTGAACCGGAACCCTGAACCACGCGGGACGTGAAAGGGGTTCCCACAAATACTATGCTGTGGTAAAAAAGAAGGAATTCTTATCATTTGCAAGAGCATGGATAGAACTGGAGAACATTATGCTAAGTGAAATAAGCCAGACAGTGAAAGAAAAATACCCCATGATCTCACTCATTTATGGATAATAAAGAACATTATAAACTTATGAACAAAAATAGATAACAGAGGCAGAGAAGCATCGAACAGACTGTCAAACTACAGCGGGAAGGCTGGGAAGATTAGTGGTTGGGGGAGGTAAGAGATCAACCGAAGGACTTGTATACATGCATATAAACATATCCAATGGATGCAAGACACTGTGGGGGGCAGTGAGGCATGTGCTGGGGCATAGGGGAGGCCGGGGGAATGTCAATGGGGGAAAAAAGGAGATATATATATATACTATTATTTGTAATACTTTAAGCAATAAAATAAAACTTAAAAAATAAAAAATAAAATAATTTTTTAAAAGATTTTAAATGGATTTTTAGAGAGAGGAGAAGGGAAGGAAGAGAGAGAGAGAAACACTGATCTGAAACCAAAACATCAATTTGTTGCCTCCTGCACACCCCCTACTGGTAATTGAACCAGAAATAGAACCAGCAACCTTTTTGTGGACAAGACGATGCTCAACTAACTGATCACACCAGCCAGGGCTATTATGCTTTTATAATGTACAGCTTGAAATATTAATAAATGTCATCAACAGTGACATGGCCCTCATTTATCAATCCCTGCACATTATTACACTATAAATTGGCAGCTGATGATTACTACATTATTACTTCGATGACATGCAAGTTGACATCTGATTATTGTGTGAGCTAAACTCTTAAATATATATTTTCTTTATGCATTGTTTTAGTCTATATTGAAACACTATTTTTAATGCATTCTTCTGAGGATTCTGTCAAGGCCTGAGGTCTGATTGCTGCTGGGATGGAAAAATGGTTGCAGAGATTTCAAGTCTGTTGTTCAAAATCTGTAACTGTTCAAGAGTCTTAGATAGAATTTAGATCAGTAGCCTGTAATATTGGCCAAGGTATGTTCCACTCATGTTCATGTAGCCTTATTATCTGCCTGTTCTGAGAGCCATAACTCAGAATATTTATCTCCAAAAGTAAAAATCATAATAATAAGTGGAAATGTAAATGGCATAATGTAAATTCAGTGCCAGTGAGAAAGTAGTTACTATATTTGTAAGTAGGTTCCTTTCAATTTGGCATTAGGATTTCTGCTTTAGATATCAAAAGATACTCTATTGTTATGCTCATGGCCTTTTCTCCAAAAGCAAGATTAAGACATATTCACATAAGTGAGAATATTTTTGTTTTCCAAAGAAGAGGAAGTAAGAAGTGCTTTTGAAATTTTCTAATTATGAATTCCATGTGAATTATTGATAAAAATAAAATGTAGAAAACCTAAGTGAAAAAGAATAATTGTCTTTGTTAGTACTATTGGGCATATTGGGCAGTCTATCTTTCTTTTTCAAATTTTACAGTTGCCTCTTAATTAATGAATATTTCATTAATATAAAGTCAAAGTAATAAAGAATTAAGTTTATTCTGCTATCTTAAAAAATGACTTACAGATTTCACAAAATAAAATGATAAGTAAAGAATTACCCTTCTAAAGTATGTTTTGGTGGAACTATTTTTCAAAATGTAATTAGAAAGTTATAGCTAACTTAACAGTTATGACATAATTTGAACATATTTTTAGAAGAATATCTTTTTCTAACAAAGCCATATTCTTTAAGATTAATGTGACAGAAAACATGCTCTATTTCTGTCCTGCCTCTGTCAGAGAGAAGTTTTAAGACTGGCTGCAGCCCAGCTGGTGTGGCTCAGTGATTGAGCATTCCTCTATGAAACAGCATGTCAAGGTTTGATTCTGGTCAGAGTACATGCCCAGGTTTAGGGCTCAATCCCCAGTAGGGGGCATGCAAGAAGCAGCCAATTAATGATTCTCTCTCATCACTGATGTTTCAATCTCTCTCTCCCTCTCCCGTTACTCTCTGAAATCAATAAAAATATATTAAACAAACAAAAATGTCTGCAGTGAGTTTCCAAGATAGATGTCAAACATATGTTGTTAAGTATTTGTTGAATGAAGCTGCACATCATGATGTGGCCCCCAGCAGAAAGAGTGATGTAAGGGAACTTTCTTCAGTTGACAAGGGGGAAAAAATATAGAAGAAAATTTGTTTTTTATTAAGAGAAGTTTCATACATCATTGAAAACAGAGAGAAATAAAGTGAAATAGATTGGGGTGGAAACTCTTTTTTTTCATTCATTTCAGTCCAAAGCATTCCAGTCAGTAGTCTGAACACACTGCTAATGAGAGCAGATTTACCACTTGATTTCAATGAATAACAATCTCAAACCTTAAAGCAATCTTTCTGAAAGGGACATAGTGAAGGTTAATGCATTGTGATTTTTTTCTAAAGGTAATATGTTGCTTAAACATGAATTCTCAGAATGTAAAATGTAAAGATAAAGAACACTATCTTGCATATACAATGAATTTAGAAGCAAGGGAAGAAATCTGAAATAGTGCCTGGGAAAGCCAGGATTCTTTCTA
Source organism: Plecotus auritus (assembly GCF_963455305.1). NCBI lineage: Eukaryota > Metazoa > Chordata > Mammalia > Chiroptera > Vespertilionidae > Plecotus > Plecotus auritus. Next base: position 104,802,699 of record NC_137772.1, read on the forward strand.
CAAGAATGCAGAATAAAAGAAATGCTAGGACTTTAGCTTGAAGTTATGTCTTTATAACAAGACTGATTCAGTTATTCTGTGGCTGTTTTTGTTTTGTCTTGCTTTTTTTTTTTTTTCATTTACAATAATCCAATAGCTGAAAAATCAATCAGAGACATTCATGGTTTATGTGATCCAGCTTTCAAGACAGAAAAATAAATCATAACCAAACTACATTTTCTGATAAGCCATTTCTGTAATCAAAATTTCTATGATTAAGATAAGTAGGGAAAGATTTGTTGTTGTTCTTATTTAATTTAAACTCTTTTCTATTGAATTCACCTAAGTACATGCATACAATAAACAAATGATACCCACTTCTGTTTTAAAATGCTGTTCTAGAGAAACTGTCACCTTATATGAAAATTGTAAAGCTGACTGCTACCTGGAATTGGAACTTTATTTTCCATGAATAATTGTAGCATAACCCATAATAAGAAGAATTAAATAATAAAGTTGTACCTTTTTTATTAATGGAGTATATATGTTTCATATAACCTGTGAGTGTGAAGGAGGAAGGGTCCTGTGGGTTATAGAACCAACCATAGGTGAAAGGGTTCTGCAAAAGAAAGTAGGTATTTCCAGCTAACTCATAACTTGGCTGTTCATCTTTTTCCAACAAAGTGTAGGAAAGTCTAGGTGAATCTTTCCCAGCAGCCATGAAAAATGCAGATATTTTAGCTAAACGCACCAGCCTAGCTCTTACAGTGAAGAAGAGCCACACCTCTCATTCTTTCCATCATGCATTCAATCTTGGAGATTAGTCATTAAAAACAGGAGTGATACAAGTAAAATGTGGTTGATGAGATTTGGATGATACATTGCAAGACAGAAGGCTCTTACAAATTTAAACAATCATTAAAAAAAGCATTTGCATTAGTATATATACGTATCTATATGATTCAAGCCTTAAAGTTTATAACATAACATGGGATCATCATGGCATGTAGATTAACATGGAAGTAAAAAAGGACCAAGGAGAACCTGGTGCTGCAAAAGAATAAAGGGATCAAGTGAGACTTGTGAATCAAGCCATTAGGGACATAGGATATTATTAATATCAATCAACAAAAGACTATTAATTTGCTATTATACCCATAGAACATTTACAATTGCTGTGAAGCTATATAAACTTGAATGTCTATATTCCACTCTAGTTTTCTGGCCAAATTAGTATCAGCAACAACTGTACTAAAATTTAGCCAGTTCGAAGTCCCCACCAACATCAGACCCTGTCCTTCATGGCCTCAGTTGTTCTTAGGAATTTTTAAGCACACTCGTCATCTTATTTTCTGGCCTCATCCTTTCAGTTGCTATCCAAAGATTTTGTAAGGTGCTCCCCTTCATTACTGCTGCCATATTCTATAAAAATGAAATAATAAAGTTTTATTTTATTATTTTATCTTGTTATTAAAATTTCATAAATAATATGAATTTCTGCAGAGATTACCAGCACCTCCACTCTTGAAGACCTTCGGTTGTGAGCAAGGGAGCATCTTCAGAAGAAGTCACTCATACGTTTGTCTTCTCATAATGCCAGGTTTATTAGGGGAAACCTCCCCAATAAGCCAAGAGTCACATGCAGGCTAACACAGAGATAGGAAGCTTCCAAGATAGGAGCGAGCAAAACGAGACTCTGAGCACTCTGGCGCAAAGTCCTGGTCACCCACATGTGGAGAGGCAGAAATTGGTCTCAAGCTAAGTGACTACAGTGACAGCACACGTGTGGTGGGGTGGAAGTCCAACTTGTTTTCAAAAAGTTGATTCTAATTAGGTGTTAGTCTCAGAAAGGCAGAGTACTTACCTGTGACAAGGCACATGCCAATTATTTGCTTGTAGATAATTCTATGTGTTTTTGCCCCAAGAAAAAGCACTTTCAAAAAGCCAGAGGCCAGCACTACTGCTCATTTTCAAGGAGATAAGTGGTTTTTGGGTTGACCATGATAGATTTACCTGCAATCACCTGACTCCAAAAGTCTCCAGAAAGCTGGCTTCTTTTGCATTTGTTGTTTTTAATAAGATATGTATACAATAAAATCTTAAGCATTTAATGTAAATTAAGCAAACCAGGGAAGAGCAGGAGCTCTGGAGACATACAGTCCTGAGTGTGAATCCTGGTACTGCCATTCAGTAACTGTGTGATCTTGGGTAATTTGTTTAACTATTCCATTCAAGCCTCAGTTTCCTCATCTACAAAATGGAAAGAAAATTGTAAGTAATGTTGTCAGTGAAAGTTAGTGGAATAATGTTTATCAAGGGTCTGCCTCAGGTATAGTAAGTGGTCAGTCAATAAGTGTTGGCTACCAATACTGTGGACTTAAACACAGACAAGCCTGGAGCTGATGCAAACATTAATGTCTCCTCTAGGAAATTTGTTCCTTAAAAGTCACCTTTAAAGGAAATTAGGAGGAGGCATTAAATACTGCCACCTACAAAGAGGGAAAGAGAGATGATACAGGCATGGCAGTAAGTTGCCTGAGGGCTGAGGATTCTAATAGAAGAAGCCTGCTGGAGCTGGACCTGGACTGCCCTAGAGCATCTGATATGGAAGAAATTAAAAAGTTGATAACGACTCTCTCAAAATCTTTTATAAAGTTTAACTTTATGTGAAAGCAATAGAGATCTAGCTATATCTGGAAGGCATAAGCAGGTGTGATTCTAAGTCAATGAATATATAGGGTCACATGAAACACAAAGGGAACTACTGACTGTCAGGTGGTTCTGTGCTGTGTGCTTGAAGGGGGAAAGCAATTCACTGACACTATAAGGATTCTCATAGACATAACTTATTGGCTTGGTGAGGCCCACATCATCTTCTAAGGATGATTATGGAAATATGAGCAGAAATATGGAAGAAACACACAGACTTCAAGACCTCACTGAATGTCCCGAGGGAACACAATCTTGCACACTTAAAGGCACTTCATGTGTTGTGCAGGTGCTCCAGCTGCCCAAGAACACCAAATTAAGCTTAATTGCTCATCAGCTCAAATGAACTTTAAAATTTGATACCCTAGTGCCTGTGGAAAATTGGATTCTCTATGTGGATAGAAAGTAGGTAGAGGGGACCCCAGGGAGAAGATTCATGAAGTCTTTTCTGATGCAGTTAGAAGACAAATGAAATACAGTTGAATTAAAATCAAGGGAGTATATGCATACCTATGTTCAATGCAGCATTATTTATAATAGCCAAGATTTGGAGGCAGCTCAAGTGCCCATCAGTAGATGAGTGAACCAAAAAAAACAAAAACAAAAACTGGTACATTTACACGATGGAATGCTACTCAGCTGTAAAAAAAAGAAGGAAATCTTACACTTAGCAACAGCATGAATGGACTGGGAAAGCATTATGCGACATGACATAAGCCAATCAGAGAAAGACAAATACTATATGATTTCACTCATATGTGGAATCTAATGAACAAAATGAACTAACAAGCAAAATAGAAATAATTATAGATAGAGATCAGGCTGACAGCTGTTTTGGGGAGGCTAGATATGGGCAGGTGGAGGGATTGAGTGAAAAAGAGAAAAAAAACTCGTGGGCACAGACAACAGTTTGAGGATTGCTGGAGGGAAGGGGTTAGGAGGAGGTAGAAGAGGGTATAGGGGTGATAAATGGTGATGGAAGGAGACTTGGCTTGGGGTGGTGAACACATAATACAGTGTACAGGTGATGTGTTGTAGATTGTGCACATGAAACCTGTATTATTTTGTTGACCAGTGTCACCCTAATAAAATCAATAAAAATAGGGAAAAATAAATAAAATCAAGTGTCTACACCTTTATTTTGCATATTACAATTTATAAATGAACAACCAATGATGGAAAATAATAATAAGAGACAGATATAATGGGGTGATATTTTGAAAACTATGAATATGAATTTTTCTTTTCACTTTCTGAGTTCATAATCTTCACTCAAGTTGGTCCAATTAAAATTGGGAAATAATTTGTTCCAGAAAGAACAAGGAAAGGCTAGGTTTATACTTGGCTTCTGACACTTTAAATAGAAGCATTTAGCAACACAGAGCCTTACTAATATTCAAAATCCCTTTATTCCTTGTACTGGAGGACTCTACTTGGTTTATTTCTCCATGGCGTAAAGAAAATAAACTTTGTAGCTAAGTTATGGTGAGGTATCAAATCAATAAGGCTTACAGTTTTATGGTTGACTCACGACATTACATAGGATAAAAGGGGAGGAACCCAGAAGATAAAAGAGACCAGAGAAAATGGATGAGATACAAGGAAGGCCATTATATTGTGTGACAGACATTGTTCTCTCTGGCTTCAGTCTAGAGTGGGTGTGAATATCAGATAATCAACATTCAGGCTGAGTGCAGATGCGGGCTCCAGGGACTATAGAAGAATGCTGTCTTGTAGATTTCTTATACAAGCCTTGTTCACTACCTCACCAAAATTCAACTTGATTGTTTAGCAAAGTTAAGCAGAGGCAGGCCTTTAGCATCTCTTAATTCCAAGCAGCACTGACAAGTACCAGATATATCTGAGAATCTGGCTGGGGCCATGGTAGAGAGCAGCACCCTCACTGGGGTCAAGTGGCTCTGCAGTGAGGGTCATGGAGGGTGTGGCACAGACAGGAATCAAAGAGGCATTAACTTTCATAACTCAAAAGACTTCATAGCACCCATAGGAGAGGAGTTTGGGAGTTAAAACACTTATGCAGCACAGCATGCACTGATCAAGACAAGGGAGAGGAAGCAGCAGCTGGACTGCAGCCATGAGGCACACAGGACAAGACACATCTCTCCTGAAGCCAGGAAGTCAAGGAAGACTATGTCTAAGGGCCCTGAATTTGCCTCCACTATAATATCTTGTAAGAGTCACCATAGCTGCCACATACTCAGATTACTTCTTGAAATGAAACCAGGTGCTAAATAGACAACTGAAAAATCTGAGCTATGAATAGTTTGTTGTTTTTTCTTAAAGGACTGAATTGAAAGTATTTTTAGCCCTGGCCTGTGTGGCTCAGTTAGAGTGTCATTTCATGCACCAGTTGGTCACCAATTTGATTTCTGGTCAGGACACATACCCAGATTGTGGGTTCAGTTGAGGTGCATCTGGTCACTGTTCCTCTCTCTCTCAAATAAAATTTTTAAAAATTACAAAAAAAATGTTTTTTTTACATTTCAAATCAGAGTATGTTTTAACCAAAATATTAAAAACAATTGTCAATTGTTTCAATTCCTTGCTTGTTTCCAAGTAATCAGTGGCAGGAAAACCCTATTAGTTATAGATAAAATAAAAAGATACTTTTTCCCTGTATATCTCAGCTAAAGTGTGAGTGAAATTTTCAGTCCTGCTCTGTAGCTAAATCATGGGAGAACTAAGAAAGCATAGATGAGGGAGCAGAAATACTGATCAAGTGTGCCTCACCAAGATAAACCCCAGAATGGAGTGATTCATGGAAAGAATAAGGAATGATAATGTTAAATGATGAATCTGTTCCAATACTCATTTTTGAAAGAATACATAAAAGTAAAGGGGTCATTGGGGGGAAAAGGAGGACGTATGTAATACTTTCAACAATAAAGTTTTTAAAAAAAGAAGTAAATGATACTAGTTCATGCCGAGGCAAAGCCAATAGCATTTTAAAAATCCTCATGTTGGAGTCAATGACTAAGCATCTACTACCTGACTCATGGGCTCAATTCAGCAAGTGATATTTAATAATGTTCCATAGTCATTAGATATACATAGACTCCTGCCTCAGGTATATGTTTCTACACAAGTACTCCAAAACTGGCAACTTAAAATAAGCATTTGCTCTCTTACAGTTTGTGAGGATCAGGAATTCCAGAGTAGCTTAGCTAAGTAGATAGGCAGTTCTGGCTCAGGGCCTCCCATGAATGACATGGCAGGTAAGATTTTGGCTGCCTGAAGCATCTGCCTCTAAGATGACTCATTCACATGGCTGTTGGCAGAAGGCCTTAGTTCCTCATAATGTAAGTCTCTTAACAGGACAGCCAAAGAGTCCTTGTAAAATGTCAGCTAGCTTCCATAGAGTGAGTGATCAGAGAGAGAGAGAGAGAGAGGAGATGTCACATGTATTTTATGACTTTACCTAAGAAATGACTTATCATCTCTTCTACAGTATTCTGTTAATCCAACAGACCACATGGGAGGTGATTACACAGGGTGTGAATTCCAGTAGATAGGATTATTGGGGCTATTTGGAAGAATGCCTACCATGACTCCTTTTAAAGAAAAACAAAAAACAAAAACTCTGACTTTCAGTGTTATATAAATTATTTATGTTACTTGAACTTTCAAAAACATGAAACTAAGTACAAATCCCTTTGGCATAAATAAGTTGTACAAAAAATACTATAACATTTTAAACCTTTGTTTGCTAGTTCAGAATAATCAGGTCTCATAAAATTTAAAACTTTGTCAATCCTGGGATATAAATTTTAGTAAGGTGTCCCTTGATAACTCTGCAATTGTCTTGTTTGTCACTTGAAGATAAGTTTCACATTGAAATGTTATTGAAATCTGCATTAAAAAGATATCTAATTCACTTACTGCTAGAATCAACAGAAAATTCTGCAATGCTTTTTTTTATTTCTATGCTTCTGTTGATGAATGGCTACCAGTTTGCCTGTGGACAAATGGAATCTGCATAATACATCTTCCTTGACATGAATATGGTCCTGGCCACCACAGCACAAATTCTTGGGGTTTTGGCATGCCTATATTCTGTAGCCCTCAAATAAATCATTTCTCCTATTCCCTTTCTGATTTGAACTACTGTATAATCTTCCTTTTCAAAATGCTGTGATATTATTTGCCTTCTCGTGGCATAAGAGAGATAAGAAATGGATGTGCAAAGCCATCATTGAAATTATGTGGTCATGCTCAATTTTAAGGCAAATCTAGATGATACACGTTGTGCTTATATTAATTATTTATAATCACAGAAATTTTTTAAAAAATGTGACCACATCTTGCAACATACTGCTATAAATGTTTCCCAACATGTAGCTGTGGCCTGAGGCCTCAATTAGGCTGAGATGGTCAATCAAATGAAAAAGTGCAGCCACATTACCCTTAGAAAGAGGAGCAAAGAGCTATCACTAGAGAACACAGCTGTGTCTCCACAATCAGTATATCTCCATCAGTCCTGCAGGTGTGAGGCCCATGTTAAGACCCAGGTGTCTTTTGACTCTTTTTCTCAGGTTCTTCCTGCTTTCTAGATTGTGAGACACTCCCATGTCAGTAAGATGGCAAATTACCATTTCAAAGGAATAAACAAAGGGGCAGAATGATAGTTGGTATTAGAAAAGTAGGCATTGAAAAATAGTATCCATATGTTTAAGGAGATTTTTTAACCACTTGGCACTTCACATCCTTCTGCCCTCAAAGTACCCTTTGGGGCTGAACAAAGAATCCCCTGGCTTTGACACTGACTTTGGCTTTCAAAGATGATGTGGAGATTCTGACCACAGGCATCTGATCTGTCAGCCACAGTGTTTTATGCTCTAACAGTGTATCATGACTCCTTGCCCATCTGAGCAGATAGAATGTTCAAAAAATGGGTCCCCTTCAATGAAGGAGGCCCCTTGACTCTCACCTCAAATCAATTGTGGAGAAAGCTCTGGCATTCCATCTCCAGCTCTGTTTTTTGGGTTTATCATAGCTGACACCAATGTCAGCACTGGAAATATAGCACATGGGGTCTTCCTGCTCATCCTCTTTCTTGCCTATTGTTTGGAGAGAAGTGGCCACTTACTCATTGAAAGAGACAAACAAATAAAATCTCTTACACACAGAGCTGAGTGTGTACCCACTTTGGGCCTCTGTCAAAGTGCAGTGGCAGATGGAGAAAGACCCCCTGCCCTTTTCTCTGGCTAAGCAGGATTGGCCTGTGGGCACTTTCAACAAGGATGAGAAAAGGCAATGTATGCAGCATGCAGATGTTTACTTCCCTCCAGTGCCTTTGCTATTTAAAAACTCTAAAAATTTTTAGGGCAAAACCAGGCTGAAAACAAAAACTACTTTCCTAAGAAATCCCTTGGGATAATTCTATGCTATACTTGGGGTTTAGTGCAATTGGAAAGTTCCCAGAAATCCATCCTTCTGAGAGTCACATTCAATTTTACTGCTGAAGTGCTGCAGGAACTAAAGCATAATAAGGAGAATGAGAAAAGCCTCACAGCATAACTAGACTGGGGCACTTACAGCAAAAGCCAATCTGCCAGCATTAATCTTGGGTCCCTGGGCAAAAATTTCATATAGCTGGGTGACAGTCAGACTCCCCTTTCATTGTTAATGCAAATGCAGCCTATAGATATCAGAAAATGAAACATTAAAAGTGAGCTATATGCTCTTACTTTAGCTGCATGTCACCTGGTTGGAAGAAAGTGTCTAGAATCTCATTAGACTGGCAGCCAAAAAGGAGTTTAAAGCATTACATCATAAAATTGTCAAGGTAACTGGCTGGCCAGGCTGCCTCCTAGAATCTGGAATCCTGTAGCCCATGATGACAGGTTCTCTAGACCAGGACTGAGCCACACTGATGAGCAGAGGAGTGGCCTGCAGCCTGATCCACAGCTCGCAGCTCACACTCAGAAAGGTGGCTTTCATGCTGAGATATTGTTGCTGGACTGGATCCTTGGGTGGGGCCCAGCAGCCCAACAACCCTTACTGTTCAGTGTACAATGTGAAAGAGTATTACTGGTGTTACCACCTGCTTAGAGTCCCAGAAAAGTGCTCCCTGGCTTGACATCACCTTACATCTAAAAGTAGCTATGAAGCTCATAAGGGCACCTTTCATTCCCCAAGAGCTTGAGCTCCAGCTTCCTGTCTCTCTGGAATAGGAGGTAGCTCCCTAGACATGTCTAAAAAGTACCACCAACTGTGGCTTTAAACAACAGAAATATGTTCTCTTACAATTCTGGAGGCTAGAATTATATGATTAAGGTATTGGCAAGCCCATGCTCCCTTCAAAGCTTCTAGCAGAGGATTCTTCCTTGCTCTCTGGCTTCTCATAACCCCAGGTATTTTTTGGTTTGTAGCAGTCTCTGTCTTCACAAGGGCACCTTCCCTCTATGTTTGTGTCTCTTTGTGTATTTATATGACATTCTCCTATTTATAACTGTCTATGATGTCTAAATTTTCTTCTTCCTATAAGGACACCAGTCATATTGAATTGGGTTCCACCCAATGCTCTCATCTTAAATGGATTACATGTGCAAATTCCCTATTTCCAAATAAGGTCACATTCACAGATGCTGTAGGTGAGGACTTTAACATATTTTTTTCTTCCCTCTTTTTATTAAATTAAATTTTTATTTAGGTATAGTTGGTATACAATCTTATGTTGGTTATATTAGTTTCAAGTGTACAATATAGTGGTCTGACATACCTTACAATGTGATCACCCACCAATTCCTACAGTCATCTGTCACCATGTAAATAACTTATCCTTTTGACAAACACAATTCAATCTGTAATAGGCCCACTCTTCACTCTGCACAAAGACAGGTAAACACATGACTTTCCCAGGTTACTCTTGATTATAAGCTTCCAACAGTTGCTCCTGTCTCCTATCACAAGGCTCTAAGGGAAAGTGTATGGGACAATGAATTCATCAATAAAGTCAACTGGAAGGGACTGCCCTTCCACTATTCACCAGAAAAAATGACATCATTCTGGCTTTATCTTTAGTAATACTCTCCAAGAAGACTTGTAGACCAGGTAAAGTTTTCTCAGCCCTGTGAATCATTCATCCTGGGAGAAAATGTTCTTGGTGAGATGTTCCTGCCTTTGCTGTCTTAGGATTGAGCCTACAACCCATGCATAGGTGCATAGAGGATGTTCCTTTAGGTTCAGCACAGAGATTTTAAATTGTCTCAATGTCAGGAGCCTGCCAGAATTCTTTAGAAAGGTATTCTTCCTTTGAATTGAAGCAATAAGGTAGAGAATTTTACCCTTAGAAACATAAAAGATCTAGAGACTACATCACTTCATTCACGTGCTCTCTCCAAGGTATACAGAGCAGGAGGCTCCCAAAATGTCACCAGAAGCTAATATTGTGTGGTTTAAAACATCATCCATAACAATTGCATTAAGGCTACTAACTCGGAAATAGAAATTTTCTTTCTGAAGATAAGGATATGGTTAATTTCAGGTGAGAAAAGGTCAATGGGCAAAAATAGCAGGGTTGGGAGAACACGCTTCCCACAGCCAAGAGTAGAAAATAGGAACACGAAGAGAATTTATGTTTGTCCCCAAATTCTAATATTATTTTTCTCTCATCGTGAAGCCAACTTGGTCTAAGAAAAATTATGCTTATATCTATTATCTCACAGGCCCCTAAGGAGATGGTATAGCATAATAGCAAATAATACAAGCTCTCGAGTCAGATAGTTAGACTCAAGTCCATATAATCCCACCTCTCTATTTGATTCTAGGCAAGTCAGTGAGTCTCTTGTTATGAAATGGCAGATTCAAATTCCAACTTCATAGAGTGATTGCAAAGATTAAAAAAATATAACCTATTGAAATACTCCTATTATTATGTATTGTAATCATTCCTACTTTATGTAAAAGAAATCTGAGATTCAGAACAGCTAAATCACATACTCTGCTCACCCAACTAATTGTGAAGAACAGGACTCAACCTAATATTTAGCCACCTGATAGCTCCCCCCCTCAATAATTTTATGCCCAACAGTTACCCTGACAATTTAGGCCAACATTACCTTTGGGGTTCCCTGACCTCTGTTTTCAATTCAGTCTCCTGCCTTTCAGTTTCTTCCTGGGAATCTAGTACCCTCCTAGATTCCCCATCTTCCAAGATCCCAGGGCTCTCCTTTGGAAGCCATCTTTCCTAATGAGAGCACCTAATAATTCAAAGCAAACATTTCCCCTCATTAAGATGCTTTCCTTGGCACTGGCTGGTGTGACTCAGTGTTGAGCATTGACCTTTGGACCAGGTGGTCGAAGTTCAATTCTAGGTTAGGTTGTGGGCTCGATCCTAGAATTGTGAGGCATGCAGGAGGCAGCCGATCAATGATTCTCTCTCATCATTGATGTTTCTATCTCTCTCTCCCTCTCCCTTCCTCTCTGAAAGCAATAAAAAATATATTTTTTAAAAAGGATGCTTTCCTTGGAATCCCCTTCTGTTAGCACAGTCCTAGTCTTCACAAAGCCTATGGTCCAGAAATGAAGGAAGACATGTAAATATTTAACTCTCATGCTCTGAGTAAAGTGGTTAGGAATAATGAGCTGGGAATGCCAAGGTGAAGATGCTTGAACTGGGTATGGAATATTTTTTTAAAAATATATTTTAATCATTTTTTTACAGAGAGGAAGGTAGAAGGATAGAGAGTTAGAAACATCGATGAGAGAGAACCATGGATCAGCTGCCTCTGCACACCACCTACTGAGGATGTGCCCGCAACCAAGGTACATGCCCTTGACCGGAATCGAACCTGGGACCCTTCAGTCCGCAGGCCGACACTCTATCCACTGAGCCAAACCGGTTAGGGCTGGGTATGGAATATTGAGTCATAGTTTGCCAAGAAGACATGTGGCAAAGAATCCTGGAAAAGAATAAAGAACAAACAAGGAGAATATGTACAAACATGAATAACCATAGGGATAGGAGCCAGTTGGCTAGAATTTGCTGAGCTTAAGGGAGAATGATGGGATAAGGCTGGAGATCCAGACAGAGTCCAGATGGAAATATCCTTAAATGGCTACTGAGTAACTGCTTTGTAATTTTTCCAGCATGCTACTGGTTCTCAAAGTTTAGCCTGCATTAGAATTACCTGAAGGCATGATAAAAATGCAAACTCTGGCCCCCATCAAGTGTTTTGATTCAGCAAGTTAGGATGGAGCCTAGAAATTTACATTTCTAACACTCACATGACATTGAATCTTCTCAGTGTTATTTTGAAAAGTAGGACCATGCTTTAAAAATTATTTTGGCAGATGGTGAGTTAATAGGAAAGCTACGTGGAAACATTTGCATTCTAAGTTCAGAACTGTGGTTTTCTTTAGGGAAAGTTATTTGGGAACCAGTGAGCATGCTCAGCTCATCCTCACTGTCTACTGTCTCCTCTGCCTCTGCCCAAGGCTAGGCCACCACAGATGTTGGGCTAAGCTCCAGATTGGAGTACAAGTATAGCACCACACTTTGTTTAGCAACAACTCATCAGAAAAGCCAGAGTCATTTCCAGTTATTGTGTCTCCTGTGAAATGATGTTCCAGGCCATGTCCTAATGCCACTTGCTGGCTGAGGGCCACTGGTTTCCTCTACTGTTCCAGAGTAGTTGTTACAATTTCTGGATGTTCATTGCTGTTGCTGCTGCATGTGAGAGTGAGAGTGAGAGTGCCTAAGTTCAGCTCTTCCTCTCATAGCTACTGGAATCAAAATTAACTTTGCTTAATTTTGTCCAATGAGAAATAACCCATGTTCCACCTGGGGTCTAAAAAACTTCTTGCAAAGGCAAAGAAAATGCCATGTTGAAAAAGACATGTCACTGAGAAGTTGGAAATCAAAATTTAATGACATCCTTTGCCAGGTGGCTCAGTTAGTTGGTGCATTGACCCATACACCAAAAGGTGGAGGGTTTGATTCCCAGTCAGGGTACATACAAGAGGCAATCTATTGATGTCTCTCTGTCTATCTCTCTTTTCCTCTTCTTCTCTTTAAACATATCCTCAGGTGAGGGTTAAAAAAAAACTTTATGACCTCTTCAGATCTTTCTGATCTCATATCTTTTTTCTTCCTCATTCTTTCTATCCTAGTTACCATGCTATTCATCTAACATTCCTGGCAAGCCTTGGGGTTTTGCAGTGCCTATTCCTCCTGCCTGGAATGTTCTTTCACAGTATCAACATGGCTCATTCCCTTGAAATTTTCAGGTCTTTCCTCATTGAAATCTTTCCTGGAAACCTGATTAAAATGCCAATGCAACCCCTATCCCAACACACACACACACACACACACACACACACACACACACACACACACACACACACACACACTGTTGTAGGCACACACACAATATCCCCCTCATACTGCTTCATTTTTCTCCATAGCACATATCACCACATCTCACACTATATATTTTACTCATCTATTTTTTTATAGTATGTGTCTTACCTATTAGGATGTAAGCTTCATGAAGACAGGAATTCTAGTCTAGTTTGTTCATTATGGACCATCTAATGCCTAGAGCAGTACTTTGAACACATAGTAATAGATACCAATATTTCTTGAATGAATAAATCAAATTTCTTCTCTCACACCCTGGTTTCAAGATCTGGACTCTTTTAGTAACTTTCTCGCTCAGGATAGCCAATAAAATTAATTTATGTTTTTTATGAATAAAATAAGAATGATAACTTCTGCCTCACCCAGATTTCTGGGTCTGGGAAGGATAAAATGAGATCTAAATTAGGAAAGGGCTATGAAACATTAACAAAATACAAATGTAAGCTTTTTATGATTTTTCAACTCCCCCCAAAGAACATAACATATACATTCAAAGAACTCATAACTATGACCAGTACTTTTTTAGGCATACTTGAATAGGCAGATTTTTTGTTTCATAAATAATTTTGCATACGCTAGAAAAAGAGAAATAAATGTGAAAGCTTCTAACAGTGATAAATAGAAATAAGTCAAGTGTAAGATTATTCAATTGTGTGTAAAAATGGTAATGAGTAGCATTAAGATACAAGGCAATTCAGAGATTGTTCACTCAACATCATCTGAGTAAAGTAATAGGAAAAAGGACATGCTCATCAATGTTATTAATACATATAACTCAAATATCCCCAAGCCACCCCAAAGTATAGATTTGGTTGAGATATTGTTGATTTCAAAATCTGCTGGCTTACATGATTAGTTTTCCTATATAACTAGAGGTCACCTACAAAGACTTCTCCAATTATTTTGAGAATCTCTAGGGTATTTTATATTTGCTCATAATTATTTCTCTCAGGGTTTTCTGTCACACTCTGCTTGCTGATGCACACTATCCACAGCTCCTGTAGAGTGCCATGCAATCATCACTTTAGAGTCTAGGAAACCATTTCTCAGTGCCCCAAAGTTACATAACTTCCAAAGAACCTGAGGGCCCTACCTGAACTGGATCATGCTGGGTCAGGTTACAGAAGGGGAAGATTGTGCCTTTCTTTAGGTCTTGCACCTAGACCCTGGGGATATGATAAGAAATAACAGTTAAAAGCCAAAAATCTTCTCCCTTGCCAGGACTGACCAGCAGACTCTGAGCAACAGATGAATGACTACTCTGACACATGTTTCTGTGAAAGAAATGGCTAAGAGACTGCCTGGCTAAAGGAAACAGACAGCCCCATTCGCTTGCCTCCTTAAGCTTTTATTGTAGTAACATTTGAACTAAAATTAACCTGTAAATACTATTAGCAGGGTAAGTATCCTTGAGAAGACACATGCATCTGCAGTGTCCTTTCAGGAAGGACGTCTAAAGACTAAACATAAAGATTCCAATAAAACACCCAGGGGCTCAGACTTGTTTGGAAAAGTCAAGGCAGGGTCTGCACCTTCGGCAACAATCCCCTAGATCTAAATTTGGAAAGGGCTATGAAACATTAACACAATACAAATGTAAGCTAGAGGTCTCCAACCTTTCAGAGAATTCTCCTTACAGACTTTCCAACCAAGTCCCATGCTTCCCCACACTCCTTTACTTCCTGTAGTTCAGTTTAAGGCAAGTCTTATAAAATAGCCATTATCAAAAAGTGTGCCTTCACATGACCACAAAAAATTTTTTACTGCTTTACAAGCCTGATCTCAGATTTCTTGAAAATTTTGTTGCACTTTTAGTGATGACTCTGGTGAATTAATTCTCTAAAAATGTAGAGAGGGTATTAAAAAACAGGAAACAGGTAAAATACATTCTTCAACTTCAATTCAACCAGCCACAATTACACTTGGATTATGATTAGTAGCACTACACCCACAGCTACTTTCTGAAGCAATCCTGACCTCCCTATTGCAAACTTTGTACTCTTGACAAGTTTAGCTCAGCTGTACTTACTTTCTGCTTGCTTTTCCCTGGCAATGAGACATTTTTGCAATTCTCTATTCAAGCAGTAAAGAATAACTCTCAATTTCTCTGCATAAAAATCAGGATACCCTGTCTTCTAGAGAAGCACAATGGAGGAACATTTCAGGTAACAGTTGTTATGACAATGCTCCCAAGAAGAATGCTGCTTCTGCCCCATTTCCCTGCTGTATAGCCTGCAGTGCCTTCACTTCATGTCTAAGCACATGGAATTAGTGAACCTTTATGTAGTATATGGTTGTGGGGTTTTCCATATTCTAATAAATGATTTTTTTTCTCACCTAACTCATTGGAAGATTCCTCAAAATTAAATGTTGTGGAACCTCTCCCTTGAAAAGAGGATTAAATTTTTATTTTTTTCTAGTTTTTTCTCTCTCTCTCTTTCTCTCTCTCTCTCACACACATACACACACACACACACACACACACACACACACACTGTAAGTGTTTATCTGTGCAATGCTCATGAACTGAATGGTAACAAGACCATTCGGCCCAGACAGAAAAGTCAGTATGAAATCCAGCCACATGCTGCAGACAAATGAGTTAGTATAGTCAGGTGAGTCCTTTTAAGTTTTCTCTCTACCACACTTTTAATAGAGATACATAATGCAATTGGCATTACTTACTACAAACTGAAATTCAAAATTTGTTTATTGTAAATATTTGCACACAACTTTACATCTTGTAAATGTTTTTGTTTTTTTTAAAAATATATTTTATTGATATTTTACACAGAGGAAGGGAGAGGGATAGAGAGCTAGAAACATCGATGAGAGAGAAACATCGATCAGCTGCCTCCTGCACACCTCCCACTGGGGATGTGCCCGCAACCAAGGTACATGCCCTTGACCGGAATCGAACCCGGGACCCTTCAGTCCACAGGCCGACGCTCTATCCACTGAGCCAAACCGGTTTCGGCTCTTGTAAATGTTTTTAATGTGAAAACAAGAGAAGGAAATGACAAAATTGAATCCAAGTCATTTTCTTTGGTTTTTACTTTGTCTAGCAATTCAAAACAAATGGACTGGGCTTAATGGAGATGCTGAATTTGGAATTAAAAATAAACTGAAGAAGATAACATGTGCAAGGACTCTTTCTCATCCACAGCTTTGTCTTTCCCTAGGTACTATTACCAATTTGCTCAAAGGTCCAGCATTTTGTCTGGAGCCCATGGAAGGAAACTCTAAGCTGTATTTACTAGTATACTCAATTCTAGTCTGAAGAAAGAACAAGGCACATATAATGCAATCTAGCTCTTGAAGAACATCAAAGGGAATTTTCAAGTCATTTTTGTACAACCCAGCTCTTCAGATTAGCATATAATCATTGCAGCCTTTCTAAATAAAAGGTCTTTTTTTAACCTTCAAAAACAAGAAAATAAAAAAGCCAGGCTTATGGATAATTTAGAACTCTTGTGAAAGTGTAACATTGATGTGTTTCCTTTCAATTCCTTAATACTCATGGAAATTAATTTCCTTTATATTTTGAAAATTTTCTTTTAATATAAACATATTTAATTGCAAAGTAATAAATAATTATTTAAAAAATTATTCCATTTAGTTAAGGCTCTTATAAGTAAAATTTACTGATATAAATAAAAGTTAACCTTTAAGTTCTTTACTTATAATATAAAAATGTTCACTAAAGTAATCACAAAGTCAATAGAAGTTGAAGAGCACTTCTGCAAGGAAGAGAAAGCAGTTTAAAATTTGGCAAAAATGAGCATCAGCACCTTAATGTTTAAAAAATAAATTGCATTACTAAGTATTCACCTGATATTAGTTAGGATAAAGAAACAGAACCAATAGGATATGTATGGAGAGCTAGATAAATGGTCGATAGTTAGATGGACAGATAGATGGATAGATAGATGATGATGATAGATGATAGATAGATAGATAGATAGATAGATAGATAGATAGATTTTAAAAAATGAGTTCACAGGATTGTGCAGGCTAGTAAGTCTAAAATTATTAAGCAGGCCAGCAAGATGTAAATACAATTAAGAGTTGGTGCTGCAGTTTTGTTTTATTTTTTAATATGTTTTTATTAATTTCAGAGGGGAAGGGAGAAAGAGAGAAAGATAGAAACATCAGTGATGAGAGAGAATCATTTTTAGGCTGCCACCTGCAACCTGGGTATGTGCCCTTGACTTTAATCGAACCCAGGACCCTTCAGTCTGCAGGCCAACGCTCTATCCACTGAGCCAAATTGGCTAGGGCAGTGCTGCAGTTTTGATTATGAAATCTGTGAAGCAGATCCTTAGGCTGTAAATGCAGGTAGGGTTTTCATGTTGTAGTCTTGAGATAAAATTCCTTTTTCCAGAAACCCCAGTCTTTGCTCAAAAGGCCTTCAACTGATTGAATTAATCCCACACACAATCTGAAGAGTAATCTACTTTACTTAAAGCCAACTGATTGAAAATGTTAATCACATCTAAAAAATATCTTCACAGCAACATCTAGATTGGTGTTTGACCAAAGAGCTAGAATCCTTAACCTTGCCAAATTAGTACACAAAATTAAACCATTACAATCCTAAATGTAGCTAGTGTGCTGGGAATGAAGCATGGAAATTCCCTTAACAATTACTTCCCACAAGAAGCACCATCTACAGTTCATTTAGTCCTCACAGAAATAAATCTCTGATTTCAAAAATATGAGTGTGTGTGTGTTTGTACTAGCTAAATAAAAAAAATGATTAATAATGCCTTTAAGCTATAATTTCTGTTTGATTATAAATTTCAAAGGGAGTATCTATATTCACTTGGACTTTTTAGCCTGGAGACTTCATATATAAATAGATTTATATTACTGTTAAAAATGTATAGAAAATACATTAAAAACTATAGAAAATTAATATTTTTAAATTAAATGGCAGTCTGATAATGGTGATTTATCTTGTAACTAGAGGTCCAGTGCATGAAATTCGTGCAGGGGTGGGGGCATCCCTCAGCCCAGCCTGCACCTTCTCCAATCTGGGACTGTTTGGGGGATGTCTGACTGCTGGTTTAGGCCTGATCCCTTGATCCGCAGTCAGACATCCCTCTCACAATCCAAGACCACTGGCTCCTAACCACTCACCTGTCTTCCTGCCTAATACCCCTAACTGCTCCCTGCCTGCCTGATTGCCCCTAACGGCCCTCCCTTGGTCTCCCCAAATGTGCATACAGCTGGGGTCCCTCAGCCCAGCCTGTGCCCTCTCACAGTCTGAGAGCCCTCAGGGGATGTCCTCAGGGGAGCAGGCCTAAGCCAGCAGTTAGACATCCTTAGCTCTGCTACAGAGGCAGGAGAGGCTCCTGCCACCACTGCTGTGCTTCCCAGCCATGAGCCCAGCTCAAGGCTTCTGGATGAGTGGCACTCCTCCTGTGGGAGCGCACTGACCACCAGGGGGCAGCTCCTGCATTGAGCATCTGCCCCCTGGTGATCAGTATGCATCATAGTACTGGTTATTCCACTGTTTGGAGATTTGCATATTAGCCTTTTATTATATAGGATGAGCTAATCACTGCACATATAATTATTATACACTAGAGGCCTAATGCATGAAATTCATGCAAGGGGCTCAGCCCTTGCAGCCCTTGTTTGTCCAGAAGGTCATCCGGAAGGGTATCTGGAAAGACATCCACAAGGTTGTTCAGCTGTTTGGTCTAATTAGCATATTATGCTTTTATTATTATAGATTCTGTTTAAAAACATAATACTAGAGGCCCGATGCATGAAGATTTGTTCAAGAATGGGCCTTTCTTCCCCTGGTTGCCGGCACCGCCTTCGCTCCGGCTGGAGCCACCTTTCTGCCTTCCCATGCTGCCCAGAGGCTCGGAGTGGCAGAGGGCAGTGCCTGTGTATGCAAATTAACCCATCATCTTTGTTGGGTTAATGTGCATACTCACTCCTGATTGGCTGGTGGGTGTCACGAAGGTATGGTCACTTTCCATTTTACTCTTTTATTAGTGTAGATGTGAAGGCCCTGAGAACACCTAAAGCAGACAAACTCTAGAGCAGGCATCCTCAAACTACAGCCCGCGGGCCACATGCGGCCCACTGAGGACATTTATCTGGCCCGCCGGGTGCCGCTGCCTGTCCTGCTTAGCAGCCAACTTGTCCCGGGCCCGCAATGCACATAGGAATTTGTTCATAGTTTTTTTTTTAAACTATAGTCCGGCCCTCCAATGGTCTGAGGGACAGTGAACTGGCCCCCTGTTTAAAAAGTTTGAGGGCCCCTGCTCTAGAGTGTGGGGTGGCAATGGTACCTGAAAGAAAGGAATGCACTGAGTGAAATCTACATTTATATAACTTCTCTCTTGAGGACATTGCCTTGTAGGTGAAACACAAGATGTTTAGGACTTAAGCAGAAAGCAAAATTCTTATGGAATGATGAGTTCCAAAATGATGGCATCTGAGGTATTAGAAGACTGACATCTAGTATAGACAACATGACTTTTTTGTGGCTTTTTTTTTGTCCAGGAAGATCAGATCAGTATTAAAGTGGACAAATGTGATCTAGACCACTTCAAGTGTAGGATTAATGCATTCTCATTTGGTGAACTATGATGAAGAATAATTATTAGTGGATTCCCAGTCATGATCCATCTGTGTCAATGATGATAAAGTATTTTCATCAAGATACTATGAGATAAAATAGGCAGTAGCTCCTTTCATTTTAGAGTGATCAAACTAGAGGAAAGAGAAACAGTGAATGTTTAATCATAAAGATCTGGATTCAAATAACCTTGTTAAGTTGAAGAAGTGATTAGAATTCAATACAGTGCAATTTAGTGGGCAAATGCTTTGGAAAGTAGACCGGAAAAGAGAAATAAATATGGCAACAAAGCAGCTAATGGACTAGTAGGTTCTTAAACATTTGGCCTCAATCCCTTCATCCCCTTGTGAACTTCAAAGAGTTGGGTATTTTTTGGTAGGAATATATATATATATATATATATATATATATATATATATATATATATAAAATACAGAGGTAATATGCAAATTGACCATCATGCCTTCACACAAAATGGCCACCACCATGTGGTCACAAGATGGCCACCATAAGATGGCCGGCAGGGAAGGGCAGTTGTGGGTGATCAGGCAAGAAGGGAGGGCAGTAAGGGGTGACCAGGCCCGCAGGGGAGGGAAGTTTCTGGCAACTGGGCCTGTAGGGGAGGGACAGCACTTGGGGGGGCCCAGGCCAGCAGGGGAGAAAAGTTAGGGGTGACCCGGCCAGCAGGGGAGGGCAGTTGGGGGCAACCAGGCCTGTAGGGGAGGGCAGTTAGGGGTGACCAGGCTGGCAGGGGAGGGCCATTGGGGGCAATCAGGCTGGCAGGGGAGCAGTTAGGCATCAATCAGGCTGGCAGGGGAGTGGTTAGAGGGTGATCAGGCTGGCAGACAGAAGCGGTTAGGGGCACTCAGGTAGGCAGGCAGATGAGCAATTGGGAACCAGCAGTCCCAGATTGTTAGAGGGATGTCCGATTGCCAACAGTTGGATATCCCCCAAGGCATCCCAGATTGGGGAGGGTGCAGGCTGGGCTGAGGGACACCCCCCTCCAGTGCATGAATTTCATGCACCGAGCCTCTAGTGTGTGTGTGTATATATATACATATACATATACATATACATATACATATACATATACATATACATATATATTTAGATATAGATATATAAATGTGAAAGAAGAAATTGAAATACATTTAATTTATTTTAAAATAATAATCCTGTTTTATATTAACATAACACTTTCATTAAAAATAAAATAGTGGTTGGCAAGCATGCCATTATTTTACATTTTCTAAATCTCTTTAATGTTTGGCTTACTAGAAGACAGCTAGAGTTTTATATCTAATTTTACGGTCAATACATTAAAATATTACATATTATGTAGCCCCTAGAAAACTGCACTTTCCACTCATGTAAGATTGCAAATAGTATCGTAGTATTAATATAAATTAGTTTTGAATTTGTGGACCATCCAAAATTATCTTAGGAACTCCTTGAATGGCTTGTATTTGTAGCAGCTGCACAGTAGGAGAATATGCATGGTGACATTCCCTGTAATGGTTTCTCTGTAGCATTACTATGTGATCTATATGTGGTAATAAAGAGGTTTCCATAAAAACAAAAACAAAACAAAAAAAACCTGGACATTCCCTTTGCAGAGAATTCACATGGAAAATGAATATTCTCAACTCTGGGTCACTTCTGATACTTCCTTTAACATACTTCTTTTCTAGGCCTCCTTATCACCAATCTTCCAATCTTCTTCACTACAAATTTCAGGCCATCCCACCTAATCATTAACAGCTTACCATGAATCTATATAGTGCCACACCTCTAATCATCTTCCTTCTAAGCAAAGTGGGAAAACAGATGGGTCACTTGAAATTCTGATCTCTGGGAGAATCTCTCTTCTTAGTCCCTTTTGAGGGGTAACCCTCAAGTAAGGTATAAAACTGCAGCATCCCACTTCAAACTAGTTCCAGCATACTGAACAGAAATATCTTTACATCAGGCTTGAATATTCTCCTCAGTTTCGATTAGGCCAAATTTGTAGGGTGAGGGAGAAGTAAAAATAAACACTGTGACTATGAGCCACCTGCTCATAGGACACACTGGTGCCTTCAGCATTTTCTCAAATCTGGTTTCATAATCAATGATGATCAGCTACCCAGAGAGTTATGGCTCAGTGGGTCATACACACCCTGCCTATGATAGAAACCCTATTTGCATAGTCACTTGGTATCTCTAGGGCTCAATAACAAACCAAGGGTTATTTCTTTAAAAGAATAAATATTTTCTGAAAAAAAGTACAGCCTCTGCTGCAAAACTCGAAGGGCTTGCATTATGATTCTCCTAAGGGGCTTTCCATAAGATTCCTGGAGTATCCCAGTCTATCATAGTAGATTTTGAATAATGATAGATTCATCCTATATAATCCTATATAATAAAGAGGTAATATGCAAATTGAGCATCACTCCAACACACAAGATGGCTGCCCCCACGTGGTCAAAGATGGCCGCCCCCATGTGGACACAAGATTGCTGCCACAAGATGGCCGGCAGGGGAGGGCAGTTGTGGGCGATCAGGCCAGCAGGGGAGGGCAGTTGGGGGGAACCAGGCCTGCAGGGGAGGGCAGTTGGGGGGAACCAGGCCTGCAGGGGAGGGCAGTTGGAGGGGACCAGACCTGCAGGGGAGGGCAGTTGGGAGGGACCAGGTCTTCAAGGGAAGACAGTTGGGCGGAACCAGGCCTGCAGGGGAGGGCAGTTGGGGGCAACCAGGCCAGGAGGGGAGAGCAGTTAGGGATGACCAGGCCCACAGGGAAGGGCAGTTGGAGGGGACCAGGCCTGCAGGGGAGGGCAGTTGGGGGCAACCAGGTAGGCAAGGGAGGGCAGTTAGGGGTGACGAAGCTGGCAAGGGAGAGCAGTTAGGGGTGACCAGGCCGGCAGGGGAGGGCAGTTGGGACCAACCAGGCCTGCAGGGGAGGACAGTTGGGGGTGACCAGGCCTGCAGGGGAGGGCAGTTAGGGGCAATCGGGCCAGCCAGGGAGCAGTTATGCGTTCATCAGGCTGGCAGGGGTGTGGTTAGGGGGTGATCAGGCTGGCAGGGAGAAGCGGTTAGGGGCAATCAGGCAGGCAGGCAGGCGAGCACTTGGGAGCCAGCAGTCCTGGATTGTGAGAGGGATGTCTGACTGCCCGTTTAGCTGGATCCCACTGGGATCGGGCCTAAACAGGCAGTCGGACATCCCTGAAGGAGTCCCAGATTGGAGAGGGTGCAGGCTGGGATGAAGGAACACACCCGCCCCCATGCACGAATTTCATGCACTGGGCCTCTAGTTGTGACATAATGATCAAGTGGTAGTGTTGTTTCTAATGTGAAAATTAATAAACAGAAACATCATTTAAAGTGGAGTTGGAAAGCAGAAAAGAGAACTTTCATGCACTCTCACTCAGAGCACACTACTGACCCCATAAGGAAGAGGCAATACCTTACATTTCAGACAAGAAGTGATAATACTTTGCTACCTCAAGGGGAGGAAGAATATATTCCTACTTATCCAATAACTACTCAGTCTATGGGAGACTACCACAACTCAGCCATTGAAAAAATCACTATAATATATAAACTTTCAATTTCTTCCAATAGACTCTTCATTTACAACAGTTCCTCTCAAGTCCAGAAAGGAGCATCCTTCTCTTTTGTCTGGACTTACAGTGTTTTGTCATCTGACCACATATCCCAAATTACAATCCTTTGTTGTTCCCTAATAAACCCATTTTTCTGGAGAAATAGCTGGCTATTTACTGAAAATCAGTACTCCTTTGTCGTCCTTTCAATGTTTTTTTAAAGCCTTGATGGAAGTACTGTTTCAGTGAGAGAAGAAGGATGAGGTAAGAGATGAAAGATCTCGACAAGAGCCTGGTCAGTAACAGCCACAGTAGCAGCAAGATGCTCAAGAGAAAAGCAGAACTCAAAGTCCTGGCCTGGATCAGCAATGGGTTCCCTACCAGTCCCAGCTGTGGAGCTGCTGGATTGAATCGACAAAGGAGGCACACAACCTCACAGCCCCTGCCTGGTTTTTTGTTTGTTTGTTTGTTTGCTCTGTTTTTGTTTTTTTGTTTACTGCCGTTTTTTGGGGGGGGGGTTTTGCCTTCTTTTGTCTTTGATACGTGATCAAAAGATTGGGAGAAGTGGTGTTCATATCTTCATGCAGAAGAAAATAAACCTTATAAAAGCAAAGAGAAACATTAAATTTGACATTTGCTCCTAAAAATGACCCAGTGAAAGAACTTTGAACAAAACTTTGCTTCATTTAGGAATTCACTTTCTCCAAAGAATACCTCTTGGAGAGACTCATATCAGAAATTTCAGCATGATTAAGTCAACATTACTGGGTACCTGTTAAGTACATGGCTCTGGAGTAGGCAAAACCAGACATAGCATTTATGTCCTGATTCTCAGGAAGATGCTTTCTAATTGATATAAACTTGGAGACTGCATTTCTCTCAGCCCCTATAAGGAGATATTATATTCTTAAGTAAAGACTTAGTCTTTCCTTTGAGATATACCATAACTTACTTGGGAAAGAGCTCACTTTTACACTAGAGATAAACTGTGGGTCCCCAGTGATTTTGGAGTAATCATTAAATGAATAATTGCCAGTTGATCTGTGAGCAGATCAATTCCCATTAAAAACTCAACAAATTCTGGGGCTAACTGACATGTATCCCTCAATCCTGCTGCCAGTAGTATCACCATTAAAGGTATGGTTATGTCAAAATGCTGCTATGTTGTTTATTCTCCATTTCCTCTTTTGGTGGTTTTAATTCAGGTGCACCACCCAAGGTCCTACCTGTAGACACAAAAGAACCTGCCCTTTTGAGGTAGTCATTTCGATGGCCTCAATGAGCAATGCAGGTTGATATAGGCAAAACTGTCGCAATCAGTTGCAATGACTGGATCTTCTATTGTCTTGTTTATTCACTCACTCTATCTAAACTCCAAATTCTGGAGCTTTTAGTGAACAATTTTTTAATAAAATGCAAGTAATTTCACTTTGCTTTGCCTTAAACTCTATATAACTTAGTATTTAATGTGCACTGTGTAATATTACATATACCCCATCAAAAAGCAGTCTGCAGATATCCCAGACTGTCATATCACTTTGACTCTGATCATAATTACATATTAACCTTCTTGAAGTGTTGGTTTTGTGAAAATTTCCACCCCAGAACCTTATTCAAAGATACAGCATTGATTTTTTTTTCGTGCTTGTCTTTTTTTTATTTAATAAATCTTTATTGTTCAGATTATTACAATTTTTCCTCTTTTTCCCCCCCATAGCTCCGCTCCACCCGGTTACCACCCCACCCTCTGCCCTTACCTCCCCCACAATGTCCTCGTCCATAGGAGTACGCTTTTTGTCTAGTCTCTTCCCGCACCTCCCACACCCCTTTCCCCCCAAGAATTGTCAGTCCACTCCCCTTCTATGCCCCTGATTCTATTATATTCACCAGTTTATTCTGTTCATCAGATTTTTTATTCACTTGATTTTTAGATTCACTTGTTGATAAGCTCTGGGTTAGGTCCCAGAGCTTACTCAGAGAAATAAGATAATAGAACCAGAAAAACAGACCTCCCCAAAAGGTGATGTCAAATAAAAAGGTTTCATGGGTGACAGAAGGTAAGAGATCAGAAAGCTAGAAAGTATTTGTTGTTCATAATTTTTATCTTTACCTTTTTCTTCTTCTTCCTCTTCTTAAAGAATACCTTTCAGCATTTCATATAATACTGGTTTGGTGGTAATGGAGAAACCAAGATGGCGGCATAGGTAAACACCTAAACTGCTGCCTCGTACAACAATATCAAAACTACAACTAAAAGACAAAACGGACACCATCCAGAACCACAGGAAAGCTGGCTGAGTGGAAATTCTACAACTAGAAGAAAAGAGGAAAACACATTGAGACTCAGAGGAGCTGCAAAAGGCTGAGGTACAGAGACTCGCATGCGGAGAGGACGGGCAGCTGTGTGCATGGGCTGCTGAGTGCGCGGCTGGCTTTCCAAAGCGTGAGGGAGAAGGAAGCTCCCGACTGCACTAAACTCCAGTCCCGGGCAAGTTGCTGGGAAACCAGACTCATTTGGGGAGAAACTGGACTGTCTGGCAGCGGGAGAAACTCGAGGGCGGCTTTCTCTCAGAGGTGCTTGCAGCGATTACCGAGGGACACTGAGACTCAGGGGCCTCATAGGGCAGGGCTGATGGGAAACCAAGGCAGTCTGCTCTGCCCTGAAACTCTGCCCCATCCAAGCTGAGCACAGAGGCTTTTGCAATTTTGCAAGTCTTTACCCAGAAGAGTGTCTCCAGCACAGAAGTATTCCCAGCATAGACACAGCTGATCCTCACAGCCAATTGGCATGGAGGTCAATTCCTCCCAGTGATACCAACAACAATCAAGACTTAACTACAACAAGGCTGAGCACACAGTTTACAAAGGGGTGCACCAAGAGTGTCCACCTCAGATAACTGGGGAGGCTGAGCCACTGTGCCCTAGAGGACACCTACCACACAAAGCTATTCTACCAACTCAGGGAAGCAACGAAAATGTGGAGACAAAGAAACAGATCACAAATTAAAAAAATGGAGGAAAACAAATGACTGAATATAGAGTTCAAAACCACGGTTATAAGGTTTTTTAAAAATTTCCTAGAAAAGGCCGATAAATTTAGTGAAACCCTCGAGGATATGAAAAAGGACCAACTAGAAATTAAACATACACTGACTGAAATAAAAAATATTATACAGAGACATAACAGCAGACTAGAGAACGGCATGAATCAAGTCAAAGAGTTGAAATACAAAGAAGCAAAAAACACTCAGCCGGAAAAGCAAAAAAAAAAAATAATAATAATAATCCAAAAATTTGAAGATAGTGTAAGGAGCCTCTGGGACAACCTCAAGCGTACCAACATCTGAATTATGGGGGTGCCTGAAGAAGAGAGATAGCAAGATTCTGAAAACCTATTTGAAGAAATAATGACCGAAAACTTCCCCCACCTGGTGAAAAAAATAGACTTACAAGTTCAGGAAGCGCACAGAACCCCAAACAAAAGGAATCCAAAGAGGACCACACCAAGACACATCATAATTAAAATGCCAAGAGCAAAAGACAAAGAGAGAATGTTATAAGCAGCAAGAGAGCCCTAACCGGTTTGGCTCAGTGGATAGAGTCGGCCTGCGGACTGAAGGGTCCCAGGTTCGATTCCGGTCAAGGGCATGTACCTGGGCTGCGAGCACATCCCCAGTAGGGGGCATGCAGGAGGCAGCTGATCAATGTCTCTCTCTCATCGATGTTTCTAACTCTCTATCCCTCTCTCTTCCTCTCTGTAAAAAATCAATAAAATATATTTAAAAAACAAATAAAAGCAGCAAGAGAAAAACAGTTAATTACCTACTAGGGAGCACCCATACGATTGTCAGCTGATTTCTCAACAGAAACTATGCAGGCCAGATGGGAGTGGCAAGAAATATTCAAAGTGATGAATAGCAAGAACCTACAACCAAGATTACTCTACCTAGCAAAACTATCATTCAGAATTGAAGGGCAGATAAAGAGCTTCACAGATAAGAAAAAGCTAAAGGAGTACAGCATTGATTTTAATACCTTCATCAATGCCTTTTATGTATCATATTTGGTTTTCAATAATTTAAAATGCCATAACTTCATTTAGGTTAGTTTTGAGTTGTTTAATGCTGTCTATTTCTCTTAAACCTAACGCATTTCAAATTGTAAATTATAATTGTTTAGGCTCTTCAAATGGTCAGAGCACAGAACCAGCAGCTTCATTATTTTTCCAAAAGCAGCTAACTATAATTGTACAAACACATCATCATGAGAGTTGGCTATGTCATGCTTTCAAACAAGAACATGTAGGTATAAGGTTGGAAACCTTGTTTGATATTATGTCTCTGGGGCTTTTGGGAGAAGAGTCTATCTTTTTGCTGCCTATAGATTGTCAGAGAACTGCAGTCCTTGGCAGACATTATGGTACAGTCACTTTGTCTAGCTCAGTGCAATGTTGTTCTTTATCCACAACTTTCACCATTCTCTCATGAGAAAGTCCCCTTACCTTCATTGTTGAACATCACTCAATAGGCTAATAACTTGTAATATTGGAGTGCATTATCTCAGGATAATACAGAAATTTTACTTTTCTTCAAGACCCTAATTTCTGCTACTTCTGTAAGATCATTGAAAATGTCTGCCCTGCCCTTTTCACATACAACTTTTCTGTTAGCTAACCAGGATTCTCTTAGTTTGTTCTAATAAACCAATATCTTCAATACACTTATTTTTTTAAGTTCCTCATTCCTTTGTCACTTTTTTTTATTCATTATTTCAATATAAGTTTATTGAGGGTCCACTATGAATGAGAAATCATTCATGAGCCAAAGATATGGCAGAGAATAAGATAGAAAAAAATCCCCATTCTCCTGGAGTTTGTAGACTAACAGATAATAATAACTACAATTATCAAGTGCCATTACCTCCTTTAATTCTCACATAAGGCATTATTGTCCTTATTTTACAGGTGAGAAAAGTGAAGGTCTAAACAGCATGCCCAAGGCCCCCTAACAATAAGGATTCTGCTTTAGCTCACTGCTGCCAATTATAAACATCCAACATCCAGGGGACTTTGTGCTACTTTTCTCCACTATTCAAATTTCTTCATACACAAGAGCCTTCTTCTCTTTCCTTTGGCATTAAAATCACTGTCTCAACTATCTTTATCGTCTTTGAGTCTCCTTAGGAGTTCCCATTTATACTGAACAACTACTATATCTATATTCATGGTTACTTTCACCAGATGATTACCAATAGGAGAACATCTGTAACATTACAGGCTTCCTTCCTCTCTTAATTATCAGCATTGCAATCAGAAAAACTTTAATATTTAATATCTAATAAAATACTTAATAATTAATTACAGAGTGAAGTTACAATTCTAATGTAAAATAAAAAGTGAACTCTAAATAAAATAGACTCTATTTGCCTGACACTCTGGCAAGCCAGAGATTGGAAGAAAGAATGCATTTAAAGAATGCATCAGAGATGACCTACGGAATCAACTCACGCCTCAACCCTAGTCCCTGCTTTGCTTTTTGCTCATAAATTATATAATAATTTAAATCACAAGGATACACGAGGTCTTTCACTGTTAATACCCCTCTACACCCCCATGATCCAGATAAGTTGATAAACAGGCTGCTAATTATATTAGCATTTTGCAATGTATGATTCAGTGTTGTTCACTGTGAAAATGAACCTTCCTCACTTTAAATATTTACCTTATTGTCCAATTGTGCTTAGCCTCGGGTAAGTGTTGGAGGGCTGCCAATGTTATTCTCCTATGATAGGTGACAGATTTCAGGAATTATCAGATCACTGAGTGATCTTTTATACATTAAAATAAAATACCAGGATTGCCTAACAAATGACAAGTTAAAACTAAGGGGGAACAATTTCTATTCATAATAAATGATCATAAAGATCCTTGACTATGAATATTTATAGAAGGTCACTGAGAGTGGCTTGACTTTATCCAACTGTTTTTTTAAAATATATTTTATTGATTGTTTACAGAGAGGAAGGGAGAGAGAGTTAGAAACATCGATGAGAGAGATACATCAATCAGCTGCCTCCTGCACACCCCCTACTGGGGATGTGCCTGCAACCAAGGTACATGCCCTCGACCGGAATAGAACCCGGGACTCTTCAGTCTGCAGGCTGAAGCTCTATCTACTGAGCCAAACTGGTTAGGGATTTATCCAACTCTTTTAAAACAAACCATCTTAGTGTTTGATTTGGTTCAGTTTTTGCTGATACATCACCATGTATGACAGGGGAGATTTCAAGATTTCTGGTTAGGTCCCAGAGCTTACTCAGAGAAATAAGATAATAGAACCAGAAAAACAGACCTCCCCAAAAGATGATGTCAAATAAAGAGGTTTCATGGGTGACAGAAGGTAAGAGATCAGAAAGCTAGAAAGTCACAGGCTGCCAAGGCAGCTTCAGATAAAGAATTGAAACTAAAACTATAATGCAGTGCTTTGGGAGTGCATTTTTACATGTTAGTGGTATAAATTTTTGTGCATTGCCCTGATGGCTTTACCTTGATCCGGTAAATGAGCTTATGTACTTTTTATTAGGTGCCAGGAAACCTAACCATAATATTGGTTCTCTACCTAACTAGCTTGGTTGCCTTAAACTAATAAATTCACCTCTCTGAGTATGTTTTCTACCACTCACCAGGCAGAACTGTCTAAGGATAAAGTTATAATGTTGCCTAGTGGCTGACACATGGAGGTGCCTAATTGTAGCTTTTATAATTCACTTATAATTTATTATTATTATTATTATTATTATTATCATCATCATTGCCATTAATACTTGTTTTCTGCAGTGAGTTAGTTTATATGATTTTTCTCAATTATTCTCTATTCTACCTTTGGGAGTATATTTATTTGCCTGTTTGACATTAAGCTTGGTCATGTCAACTATTTTAGCCAATGAAATGTAAGAGAAAGTGATGCGTCCCTTCAGGGCAAAAGTGTTTGAAGTAATCATGTAGTACTTCCATTATTCTTCTTCTCTATCACAAGGCAAGCATATCCCAGATGAGCCAAGTCTTTATACCTGGATCCCAAAATGAAAAAGGCACTTACAAGCAGAGCTATGGTTGACTTGCATAATGTACAATAAGTTAGCATTAAACCTGTGTTGTAAGTCACTAAGAGCTATTTGTAACTGCATCATCACTAAGTAGAACTAACACATGTTTCCAGGGTTGGAGTAATTTGCATAGTAACAAAGTTTTCAGCTACCCACCTACCTTTAGGGATTATTCTCCAAGTTTCCCATTATATTAATACTCACTATTTCCAAATCTTGAGAATGTCATGGTGCTAAAATAATAAAATATCTTTACAAGTTTTTTTTTTTGTATTTTAAAAAGTTTTTTTGTATTTCTTAATAACTTTTCATCGCCCCCAAGTCACTGCACACTAAAACCCCAACCCATCCTATATTTCTATAGAATATCAAACAGGAACATATTTGAGTGTAGAAATGAATTAATACTAAGAATTCTTAAGACAAATTGTTGAGAAAACAATACCTATGAAACAGAAAGAATCCAAAGAAGCATCTCTGACAAATGTATAAGAGCAGAAAAGAAGATATTTTGTTTCAGTGAGAAATTTGAAAAACTTGCTGAGTTCCCAGTGGCTAGGAGCTGTGGAGGATCCAAACATGATTAAGACATAACACCTGTCTATGAAACTATGAATAAAGGAAGATGAGATACTGCACAAATAATCACAATTCAGAGTGAACCATAAAATCACAAAGGAGCAAGTGAGATTCTCCAGTGAGGTCAGAGAAAGCTCAGCAAAGTAGCTGATCTCTTGAATTTTTGCAGGCTAGATAGCATTTAGAGTGGCAGATATTGAGGTGGGGAAGCATTGTGGGGGTGGGGAGAAGAGCAGAATAGAAGTAGGAAATTAAAGTTATTTTCAGAAAAAATGGTGAGCAGTTTAGCTTGTGGGAAGGAAGTCTATAGTTCCACAGTTTGGGTACCAAGTCAGGGAGATCTAATAATTTAGGAAGTGGTAAAGACTTCTCAGGAAGATATTCCATGTCTTTGAACAGAAAATTACTAACCAGAACTGGATTCATTCCAATTTCTATGAAATAAGAAAGAAAGAAAGAAAGAAAGAAAGAAAGAAAGAAAGAAAGAAAGAAAGAAAGAAAGAAAGAAAGGGAGAGAGAGAGAAGAAAGAAAAAAAGAAGGAAGGAAGGAAGGAAGGAAGGAAGGAAGAAGGAAAGAAAGGAGAAATGCCTTGGCTAAAGAATAGAGATTAGAATAAAGGATAAAAATTTCCTTTTCAAGATGGTGGCTCAAGCACAAATGTTTTACACCCTTCCCTCCCAAAGAGTGCAGAAGCAATATGTCCATAATAATACTCAGAATGAGAATGAGTCCATCAATGAGCTAGAGAGTTTAATACATTTTAAAATTTTGATACAATTTTGCAAATTTAATGAAAGTACATTTGTGAATTAAAAAGAATGTAAAAAGTCCCCACTCAGCATCAGCATTAGCAGACTCTCTTTGTGGTAAGGTCAGGTGTAGCTTGAAGCTCCATACTGGAAAGTGAGGAGAATGAGAATAAAAAGTAAAGCAAAAATCTGGTGGTAATTGAAGGTCTGTCTTATGAAACACCTGCCAGTGAATTCCCTGATCCCTTTCCCTGCTTTCTCAAGAGTGGCACTTGCCTCCAGAAAACAAGCTTGGAATCTGCTCTCTAAAAAAGTAATACTCTACCAAGAGAAGATGGGGGTACTAGCCTGCAGGTTGCTGAGGACCTCATCATTTGAGTGGAATGGAATATAAATACTAGAAACTTGGACAGTATAAAAGTAATGGAACTCTTCTCAGGAGGAATGTATGAAGCCGTATTTCCTCTCCTACTGGATATCTGCAGATACCGTCTATAATTGATTGATGAAGAGAGGTCTGAGTACATTATTTAGAAGTATTGATGTAATGAAAACAAGATCCAAAATGTATAACATAACTAACAAAAAGCGGGAAGTAGAAGGAAAATGAGATAGAAGCCTAACTATACTGAATTCCTCATCTTTCTTAAAGAGAAGATACTGGGTAGATTTAAATATTTTTAAATTATAGCAAGAAACATTGCTATAATCACATGGTTTAGATAAATGAAGGTAGCCATAGGAAGATCCAAAATACACAAGATTACATCGCACCAAAAAAATTAAGATACTTAGGAATAAACCTAACCAAGGAGGTAAAAGACCTATATGTGGAAAACTACAGGACACTGAAAAAAGAGATAGAGGAAGATGTAAACAGATGGAAGAACATACCATGTTCATGGATTGGTAGAATCAACATCATCAAAATGTCCATACTACCCAAAGCAATCTATAGATTCAATGCACTCCCCATTAAAATACCAACAGCATATTTCACAGACCTAGAAAGAACTCTCCAAAAATTCATCTGGAATAAAAAAAGACCCCGAATAGCCACAGCAATCCTGAGAAAGAAGAATAAACTAGGAGGGATCTCAATACCAGATTTCAAGCTGTATTACAAAGCCACTGTCCTCAAAACAGCCTGGTACTGGCACAAGAACAGACATATAGATCAATGGAATAGAATAGAGAATCCAGATATCGACCCAAATCAATATGCGCAATTAATATTTGACAAAGGAGGCATGAGCATACAATGGAGTCAAGACAGTCTCTTAAATAAATGATGTTGGGAAAATTGGACAGATACATGCAAAAAAATGAAACTAGATCACCAACTTACACCATACACAAAAATAAACTCAAAATGGATACAGGACTTAAATATAAAACGGGAAACCATAAAAATACTAGAGGAATCCACAGGCAGCAAAATCTCAGACATATGCCAAAAGAACTTTTTCAGTGATACTGCCCCTAGGGCAATGGAAGCCAAAGAGAAAATAAACAAATGGGACTACATCAAAATAAAAAGCTTTTGCACAGCAAAAGAAACCATCAACAAAACAACAAGAAACCCCGCTGTATGGGAGAACATATTTGCAAATGATATCACTGATAAAGGTTTAATTTCCAACATCTACAGGCAGCTTATACAACTTAATAAAAGGAAGATAAATGATCCAATAAAAAAATGGGCAACAGACCTAAATAGAATCTTTTTGAAAGAAGACAGAAGGAAGGCCAAGAGACACATGAAAACATGCTCAAAGTCACTAATTATCCGAGAGATGCAAATCAAAACGACAATGCGATACCATCTCACACCTGTCAGAATGGCTACCATCAACAAATCAACAAACGACAAGTGTTGGCAAGGATGCGGAGAAAAAGGAACCCTCGTGCACTGCTGGTGGGAATGCAGACTGGTGCAGCCACTGTGGAGAACAGTATGGAGTTTCCTCAAAAAACTGAAAATGGAACTCCCATTTGACCCAGTAATCCCACTTTTAGGAATATATCCTAAGAAACCAAAAACACCAATCAGAAAGGATATATGCACCCCTATGTTCATAGCAGCACAATTTACAATAGCCAAGATTTGGAAACAGCCTAGGTGCCCGTCAGCAGATGACTGGATCAGAAAACTATGGCACATCTACACAATGGAATACTATGCTGCCATAAAAAAGAAGGAATTACTACCATTTGTAGACACCTGGATGGAATTAGAGAACATTATGCTAAGTGAAATAAGCCAGTCAATGAAAGAAAAATACCACATGATCTCACTCATTTGGGGATAATGAAAAACATTATAAACTGATGAACAAAAAGATAGTTACAGAGGCAGTAAAGCATCAAACAGACTGTCTAATTACAGCGGTAAGGTTAGGGAGAGGTGGGGGAAATAAGAGATCAACCGAAGGACTTGTATACATGCATATAAGAGTAACCAACGGATGCAAAACATTGGGGGGTGAGGGCATGTATGGGAGTGGGGTGGGGGGGGGGGGTAATGGTAAGATATGTACACATATAATACCTTAATAAAAATTTGAAAAAATAAAAAAAAATACACAAGATTAAAAAGAAGAGTGAAACTGGCATCAGGTGGGGATTATAAGAATTAGAGGAGACATTTTTTATTTTAGTTTATATCCTTCTATTCCAGATACTTTTTGTTTGTTTTTGTATTTTTATCTTTATTTTTATATATGTTTTTATTGTTTAAAGTATTACATATGTCTCCTTTTTCCCAGATTGACCACCCTTGCCACTCCCACCCCGGAGGGCAAATCCCCACTGCCCCAGTGTCTGTGTCCATTGCATATGGTAATATGCACACATACAAGCCCTTTGGTTGAACTCTAACCTCCCCTCCCCTACCATTTATTTCTAGATCTGTTTTTGTTCATCAACTTATGTTGATCATTATATCCCAAATATGGGTGAGATCATGTGATATTTATCTTTCTCCGACTGGCTTATTTTGCTTAGCATAATGCTCTCTAGGTCCACCCATGCTATTGCAAATGGTAAAAGTTCCTTCTTTTTTATGGCAGTGTAGAATTCCATTGTGCAGATGTATCACAGTTTTTTAATCCACTCATCTGCTGATGGGCACTTGGGCTGTTTCCAAATCTTAGCTATTGTAAATTGTGCTGCTATGAACATAGGGGTGCATATATCCTTTCTGATTGGTATTTCTGGTTTCTTGGGATATATTCCTAGAAGTGGGAATACTGGGTCCAATGGAAGTTCCATTTTTAACTTTTTGAGAAAACTCCATACTGTCTTCCACAGTGGCTGCACCAGTCTCCATTCCCACCAGCAGTGCACAAGGGTTCCTTTTTCTCCGCATCCTCGCCAACACTTGTCGTTTGTTGATTTGTTGATGATAACCATTCTGACAGGTGTGAGATGGTACCTCATTGTTGTTTTGATTTGCATCTCTTGGATATTGGTGACTTCAAGCACGTTTTTAAATGTCTCTTGGCCTTCTGTATGTCCTCTTTTGAAGTGTCTATTTAGGTCCTTTGCCCATTTTTTTATTGGATTATCTTCCTTTTGTTAAGTTGTCTGAGTTCCCTGTAAATTTTGGAGATTAAACCCTTATCTGAAATAACATTGGCAAATATGTTCTCCCATGCAGAGGGCTTTCTTGTCTGGTTGATGGTTTCTTTTGCTCTTTGGGACTACAAGTGATCCATAGTTTGTAATTGCCTTTGCTGGGCCTGGGTGTGTATGGAAAGAACCAAGCTGCACACCAAGGCTAGCTTTTACCAGCACCAGGTCTGGGGTCAGGTCAGTAAAAGTCTTAAGGCACTGAAGATCCACCATCCCTGTCTCTGCCAGCCAACTGCCTATTAAGCTCAGTCACTGAAAGAGCCTCTGGTAGTATTCAAGTTGCATGAGCTAGGTTCACAGAGAGTCACCACTTATGGGCAAGTGGTGTTCACCAGATTAATACAGGTTTTAACTCAGCACCAGTGCTGGGTCTGAGCCAGTCAACAAATGTCTCTAGGTATACCAAGTCTAGCTGCCACCCCCTGGGTGCTCATCCACCTTTGTGTTGGGACTATATCTTAGGGAGTTGTCAGGGTGAGGCCAGCAGAGTTTATAAGTCCCCAACAGACCAAGATTTGGCTGTGTAAAGAGAGGATTTCTGCTCTGGTCAGATATTCAAGGAAAAAATGGTCCCCATTATAAAGACTGTCTGTCCCATATTCTACTGGGAAGAGACAGAGCTCAGCAGTTTGTGGGCTGCAAGAAGTCTAGAGGCTAGCATATCTCCAGTGAGGGGAAGGTTCCAGTCAGACTTTGGGGAAGATAGGGTTAATGAAGAAAATCCCTAGGGGAGGGATCAAACAGTGAAATCATGGAATAGTAAGGAAGCCATTGTGGCTTGTGCCAAGTAGATAAGAGCAGGGGATGTGAGACAGGTGATGAAGGCAAGAAAAAGCTGCTTAACCAATTAGGTTGGGCCTCCTCAGTCCTAGTAATGACAGTGGCTGTTAGCAAAATTGTAAGCCAATGAACTTTTTTTCATAAAATGAGATAGATTTTTTAATACATTTTATTGATTTTTTTACAGAAAGGAGGGGAGAGGGATAGAGAGTTATAAACATTGATCAGCTGCCTCCTGCACACCCACTTCTGGGGATGTGCCTGCAACCAAGGTTCATGCCATTGACCAGAATCAAACCTGGGATCCTTCAGTCCACAGGCCAACACTGCACTGAGCCAAACTGGTTAGGGCTGAATGACATGATTTAATGTATAAAGATCTCTCTGCTGCTAGATAGCAAATAGACCAGATATACTGTTATCCATCACATTTTATTTGTTGCAAATATATCCCAGTCCATTGTTTTCCTTTGAATTTATGCTGGTTTCTGTTGAGTATCTATATATAAAAAGCCAGCGACTGTAATGCCGTAATAACCAGAACAACTGGTTGCTATGACACCCACTGCAGCCAGTGAACCAGTGAAATGGGGGATGGGGCCAGCTGGCCAACCTCCCTCGGCCCCTCCCCAGAGCCGGCCCTGCCCCTGATCAGCCTCTCCCACCCCAATAGGGGGTGGGGCTGAATGGCCAACCTCTTGCAGCCCCTCCCCCTGGCAGGCCCCACACCTGATGGGACCCCACCACCCCGATTGGCCCACAGCCCCTCCGCTGGCCAGCCCTGCCCCTGATCACCCCCCTCTACCCCAATAGGGGGTGGGGCTGGCTGGCCGACCTCCCACAGCCCCTTCCCATGTCCAACACCCAATAACCCCCCCAACCCCAATCGGGGGTGAGGTCCGAAAGCCAATCACTCGCAGCCCCTCCCCCCAGCCAGCCCAGCCCTGATATGCTCCAATTGGGGCCAGGCCGGCCAGACCCCACCCATGCATGAATTTGTGCACTGGTCCTCTAGTGAAATATAAAAATAGTAAGTAGTTAAATATGTTTTGATTTCTTATTGTCTTGCTTTGAAAAGATTCTCCAAAACAAAGTTGTGAAAATTCTGAATTTTATTTGATATTTTTGGATATTTGTTTCCATCATTTACATTATAGATACAGTGTTAGAGATTCAAAATCTAACCTGATGCACAAAATATATTCCCTTTTCTCTATGTCAGATGCTTTGGGATCACACTTAAGTATATATTTAACTCTTTGTTTATTTGTTTGGGATGCAAACTTTTTTATTTTTTAGGAAAGGAAGATAGAAAATAAAAATATCTGACTCAGCACTGTTTTCTCTGCTTCTCACACACAGTAAAGGACAAAGTTTAATCACAATGAAACCTTGCACATAAGAATAAGTATTTCTTCTCATTCCAGGCTGTGCATGAATATATAAAGATAAATATACCAAAAGTCATGTTTTTAAGAGATTGTTGTCTATATGTCCTATAATAATGGAAATAAAGGAAATACTCATGTTTGGAGAAACAGGAAAAAAAAGAGTATAATATGAAGAATAATAGTAAAAAATATCTTAACATTAGATTCTCTCAATTATCTACGTACGTTTTACTTTGTGTTGACAGTATTAACACTATGGTTTCAATATGAATCTAAAGTTTGCATAGAAATAAAGGCTAAATATATAGAGCTATAGTCATAATAAATATGATTATTGATTTTTTCTGATTTGTTCATTTAAATAATGTATGAATGACAGAAGTTTAGATAACTCTTATTATTTTGAAATTCACTGAACTATTTTCTTACCTTTAGCAAACACTCAACTATGCTAAAACATTCATTGTAATATTTATTATATTTCAGTCTGACCTAATTCCTCTATGTTGATGTAGACAGGATCTAAATCATAGTAGACATAGTTCTAGATATAACTATGGTCAGTGTTCTTCCTAACAATGGCCTGGATAATAAAATAAAGCAAGTGATGCCTTGCTTCTAAATTGTCTCAGGTTGAATAGAGGAGACAGCCATAAGAGTAAAATAGGTGGGTAGGAATAGTGCCACCCCTGTCGTCCCTGCCCTGGGCTGAATTTCTTCATTCTGAATGTCCAGCTTCTACATTATAGCTCTCTTTCTGTTTCATTTTATTTTCCACTCCATTTTTTTCACACATCCTGCATAGGAGAAAGCTGCCCCTTACTCCTCCTAATAACCTTTGATTGCCTATTCCAGTGGTTGGCAAACTGCGGCTCGTGAGCCACATGCAGCTTGCAAGTCGTGGTTTGCCGCTCTGTTGACTAATGAGTTTGCCGACCACTGCCTTAGGGAAAAACACTTAAAAAACATTTTAATAATGTACTAATGTCTTTAACCTGAAGTCAAAACTTCTGGGTAAGGGTAATACCTTACAGCAGTGGTCGGCAAACTCATTAGTCAACAGAGCGGCAAACCGTGGCTCGCGAGCCGCATGTGGCTTGCGAGCCGCAGTTTGCCGACCAATGGCCTATTCCTAGTACATTAGAATCACACTACTTCCCAAAGCTGTCTTATTAGGGAATCAACAGAATGAACCATGGCATCTGCCTAACAACTAGTGTGAATGGAAAGCTATGGTGATAGGTGATCACAATTCTTTCCAATCACAGCTTATGGGACAAACTATGAAAGACACTCACCACCCAAAGTTTTAAAAATGTTCACAAGCATAGTCTTGCCTTCTTACAGAGCTGTGGTCTGCCTTTCAGCCAACTACCTAGTAGTGCTCACCTCAAACCACAGAAGTATGTCCTTCTACAGCTCAGCTCTGGGTTCACTTTCTTTTCTCTTGTTATGGCTAATATAGCTATAGGACTCAGTCTGCTTTCCTCTTCATTTTGTAACTGACACTGGGCACCTACACACACACACACACACACACACACACACACACACACACACACACCAGGCTCTGCAAATTGCTAAAGTCTCTGAAGCTTCCCTCCTCTTTGCAGCCCCCAAATCAAGCACACATGCCCTTTCTGTTTTCGGACATTTATTACAGTCATTTTAGAAAAACAATCATTGAGAAATCAGTAATGCTACAAAATCTTACAAAATGGTAACCTTCTTGGTCCCCAGGTTGTTGAACCTGCCTCCATTCTATAGCAAAAGCTGTGAGGCCAGGTGATTTCCATCTATACACTGTCTAAATGCTCCTCCATGTGCTTTCAGGTAAAGGTATTCCTTCCTCTAAGATCTTCTTTTAAGATCTACCCTTTAGGCTAAAATAAAAACCCTCTGGCCCACACTGGAAACACCATTTTGGATATCTCTTCAGAGTCTCCCTAAGCTCTAACTGAGTAAGAGAAAAGGCCACCAGATTAAATCATAGTGCCATGTTTCTAAAGGTATCTTTAGAAACACACACACACACACACACACACACACACACACATCTTTGACACATAGCTCACACAGTTGCATATTTTGAAGAAATGACAAAAATAAACTTGTTAAATTCAGGAGTGACCTGGCAGTATATAAAATCCTGAACATATCCTTTGTTCATAATCAGACTTAAGAAAGGACCGTGATGGAGTATAGGAGAGCCACATGGAAACTCCAGATGCTCAGCAGAACCTGAGGCAGTCAGGCCATGGGAGTGGGGCTGGCAGGGGACTCAGATGGTCTAGCACAGCTACAATCATGAGGAAAGAGCAATTGACCCCCAGGATCCTCCTCCTAATGGAGGCCCCCACTCCAGCCAAGGGAGGAACAATCTCTTGGAGAAATTGGTGTCATTAAGGTTGGCATGCTGAAAGGGTAGTTTGATCCACATTCATATCAGGAGGGGCTTCTTTAGTGCTAGCTTCGGCAGCACATATACTAAAAATAGGAGGGACTTGTTTGGAATAGTTTACCCTGATCCTGGCCCTACCTCACTCTCTACCACCACCCATCTGCTAATATTAAGCATGTCCTCCTTTTACCAATTCTGAAAACAAACTGGGGTGCAGGGCAGCTGGAAATCCAGAGGAATAATATCTGTCTGGAATTTCCTTACCATAGTTTCCTTTTGACAACCCTAATTTTAAAGGGATTATGGGAAACTTATTTTAAAAGTGTTATAGGTCATTCAATAATAAAAGGAAAAAAAATCTAACTTTTATTGGGCATCTTCTATGTGTCGGGTGTTGTTCTAAGTGTCATACAAATATTATCAATTGTACATCATTCTCCAAAACCCATCAAAGTTGGTTGCTGTGATTATTCCTGTTTATATATGGGACTAGAGGCCTGGTGCACGAAACTCATGCACAGGGTGGGGGGGGTTGTCCCTCAGCCCAGCCTACACCCTCTCCAATCTGGGACCCCTCGAAGGATGTCCTACTGCCAGTTTACAGTGATCGGGCCTAAACCGGCATTCGGACATCCCTCTCGCAATCCAGGACTGCTGGCTCCTAACCATTCGCCTGCCTGCCTGATTGCCCCTAAGCACTCTGCCTGCTGGCCAACTGCCCCCCACCACCAGCCTGCTCACCCACAAATGCCCCCCTGCCAGCCTGATCACCCTACTGCCCCCCGTGCCAGTGTGCTTGCCCCCAACTACCTCCCCTGACAGCCTGCACACCCCCAACTGCCATCCCATCCTGGCCTGATCACCCACAACTGCCCTCCCCTCTTGGCCTCTAACTGCCTCTACCTCAGCCCCGCCACCATGGCTTTGTCCAGAAGAACATCCGGAAGGTCTCCTGGAAGGTCTCCTAGTCTAATTAGCATATTACCCTTTTATTAGTATAGATAGAGGCCTGGTGCACAGGTGGGACCCAGCTGATTTCCCCTGAAAGGTGTCCCGGATCAGGGTGGGGGTTCCCTTGGGGTGTGGGGAGGCCTGGGCGAGGGGCCTGTGGTGGTTTGCAGGCCAGCCATGCCCCCATGGGGTGAGGGTCCCCACTGGGGGGCGTGGCCAGACTGGGTGAGGCGCTGAGGGCTGTTTTCAAGCTGACCACAGCCCCTTCAGAGTGGGGGGGTCCTGTTGGGGTGCCTGGCAAGCCTGGGTGAGGGGCTGATGCCTGTTTGCAGGCTGGTCAAGCACCCCAGTGGGGACCCTCACCCCATGGGGGTGTGGCCAGCCTGGGTGGGGGCTGAGGGCTGTTTTCAGGCTGGCCACGCCCTCTGGCGATCCAGGCTCCCAGCCCCTCCTTTTCTTTTTTCTTTTCTTTCAGCACCTCCTTGAGTGGAGGCCAGGGCCGGCTGGAAGCAGGTATCTGGGATTTATTTATCTTCTATAATTGAAACTTTGTAACCTTGAGCGGAGGCCAGGGCTGGCCAGGGCAGGTGGGAAGCTTGGCTTCCTCCATTACTGGGGGCAACCCAAGCCTCCTGCTTGCTCCAGCTCCATGGCTGCCACCATCTTTGTTGGGTTAATTTGCATACTCGCTCCTGATTGGCTGTTGGGCGTAGCAGAGTGATGGTCAATTTGCATGTTTCTCTTTTATTAGTGTAGATGAGTTGTTTAGCTCAAACTGAGAATTTCCTTTTCTTCCCAATCACCTCCATTCCTTTGCTCAGATATAAAAATATGTTAAGTATCCACAGGATCTGAGTCCTAGGCAATGGAGTAACAGCTATGAAAGACAGCCTCAACCTTCAAGTAACTTATAGTCTAATGTGGGTTTACTAATAAAAATGAATTTTTAAAATTTTGATTTCTATGTTAGATGAAAGTTACAAAGAGTGCTATGATAAAAGAGGAGGATAATCCAACCAAGATGAGAGTAAGACTTCATTTTGGAAAGGTGTATGGGAGGGGATGTGCAGATGAGTAAGGGAAGATTTCCCAGGGAAGGTGCTACAGGTTGAGCTGAGTCTTACAAGACAAAGTGTCAGGCACTCGGGCTCTGGGCCAGGTGAAAATGACAAGCTGGGGAGATGTGCTGGAGACCATATCATACTTATAAACTGGGATTTTATCTTTAAACTAGAGGCCCAGTGCACAAAATTCTGGCAAGAGTAGGCCTTCCCTCCCCAGGCTGCCGGCACAAGCTTCCCTCCGGCACATGGGACCTGGGTTACTCTGGCTGCCAGCACCTGGGACCTGGGCTTCCCTCGCAGAGGGAAGCCCCGCCCACTCACCACAGCCAGCCTGGCCTGGGCCTCTCTCTTTGGGATGATCATGGAGCCCCCCGATCGACTGCCCCACCGGCTGGTGGCCTGGGCCTCCCTCTGCGGAGTGATCATAGGGTGGTGGCCAAGACTCAGAACTCATCCTATATAATAAAAGCCTAATATGTTAAGTGTCCAGTTGTCTATTCAACCAATCAAAGCATAAAATGCTAATGATATGCTAAGGCTGCTCAACCACTTACTATGACATGCACTGAACACCAGAGGCAGACAGTTGACTGATCGACCAGTCGCTATGACGTGCACTGACCACCAGGGGCAGACACTCTGACCAATAGGTTAGCTTGCTGCTGGTGTCCAGCCAAGGAGGACTGAGCAAGAAGGGATGGACATGCACTGGAGCCCTCCCGTGGTCCTTCCCTAGTTGGCCAACCTCCCATGTCCCTTCCCAGCACCAATCGTGCACCAGTGGAGTCCCTTGGCCTGGCCTGCACCCTCTCACAATCCTGGACCCCTTGGGGGATGTTGTAGAGCTGGTTTCGGCCCGATGGTGAAAACACTGGTCACTATGACATGCACTGACCACCAGGAGGCAGACGTTCAATGCAGGAGCTGCCCCCTAGTAGTCAGTATGCTCCCACATGGGGAGTGCCGTTCAGCCAGAAGCTGGACTTATGTCTGGTGAGTGCAGCAGTGGTGGTGGGAGCCTATCCTGCCTTTGCGGCAGCGCTAAGGATGTCCCTGGGGAGTGGGCCTAAGCCGTCAGTCAGACATCCCCCAAGCATTCCCAGATTGCGAAAGGGTGCAGGCCAGGCTGAGGGACCCCTCCCCCCCTGAGTGCACAGATTTCATGCACCAGGCCTCAAGTTAAATAATAATTTTTCATCCCCTGCTCCCCTCCTAGGCCTCAGTAACCACTACTTTACTTTCTATTTCTATGAGTTTGACCACTCTAGGGACCTCCTATAAGTGGAATTATACAATATTTCTCCTTT
Organism: Plecotus auritus; assembly: GCF_963455305.1. Lineage (NCBI taxonomy): Eukaryota > Metazoa > Chordata > Mammalia > Chiroptera > Vespertilionidae > Plecotus > Plecotus auritus. Next base: position 104,845,916 of record NC_137772.1, read on the forward strand.
TATGACTGGCTTTCACTTAACATATTGTCTTCAAGGTTTGCTGTATGTTATAGCAGAGGCCAGAATTTCTTTCCTTTTCAAGGTTGAATAATATTTTCATTATACATGTACACTGAGTGGCCAGATCATTATGATCTCTGAATGCATGATAATCTGGCCACTCAGTGTATATCCTATATAATAAAAGGTTAATATGCAAATTGTTCCCTCAACCAGGAGTTTGACCAGCAGGCAGGCCAGCCAACCACCCATGTCCCCTCCCCCTAGCCAGGCTGGCCGGACCTCACCCATGCACAAATTTATGCACTGGGCCTCTAATATATATATACTGAGTGGCCAGATTATTATGCGTTCAGAGAGCATAATAATCTGGCCACTCAGTGTACACCAAATTGTGTTTATCCATTCATTATCAAATGGCACTTGGGTTGTTTCCACCCTTTGGCTATTGTGAACAAATACCACTAAAAATGCCACTAGAAATATCTGTCTGAGTACCTGCTTTGAATTTTTTGAGGTATACACCCAGATGTGGAATTGATTGTTTATTTATTTATTTAGGAACACCATAATGTTTTCCACTGTGGCTAAGGCATTTCATATCCCACCAGAAATGCACAAGGGTTTCCAATTTGTCCACATCATCATAAATATTTGCCATTTTCTATTTCATTGACAGTAGCCATTCCAAGTGGTATCTCATTGTGGTTTTGCTTTGTGTTTCTTTAAATGATTGTAATGTTCACAATATTTTTTATGTTCTTATTAGCTTCTGTACATCTTCTTTGAAGAAATTTCTATCCAGGTCCTTTGACCACTCAAAATTATTTTAAGTAGGGATATTATGATCTGATTTGTTTCAGAAAGAGGCTTCTGTTGCAGAAAGAACTATGTCTCAGAGGGCAAGAGTCTGAAGGTTTCACAGGAGAGACATTATGAAGCTAGAACCACACTAATAAAAATATATTTTAAAATGTGTGTTCAATAAGGCAATGAAAGGATAGACCCAGAATGTGTTTAAAGGGCAAGATTAACAAGACTTAGCAATGTGGTGAATGGGGGAGAGGAAAGATCAAGGCTCTGTCCCACTGGAGCTGGGCTTGCAGCAGCAGGCCTGGGAATTCTCTGTGAATGGGAATTATTTGTTCCCCACTCTGTGTAGCTCCCAGCCAGAGCCTCTCAAGTCTTCCCATTCTATCTGTCAATATTTAAGATTATTTTCCCTTTTCTTCCTAACAAAACCCTTATCCATTTTCCCTCCTGCTTTCACTTTATCTGGTTATGAATCCATGTCCTATTCTGGCCTCAGTGCTGCTTCTCTTAGACATATCTATCTGTACCATCACCCCATATTCCTGCAAATCTATATGGCTTCGTTTCTAGCTGTTCAGGGGAAATTGGACTGCAGTGTACTTCTGAATGGGGAGTGAAGGAGGCAGAAGAAAAACAGCCACAACAGGAGAAAACAAGAAAATGAGCATACCTGTCTATTTTGACTTTATAAATACCAGTTCCCTCTCCTTTAATGAAATCAAACATTTCTCACACTGTATTGTAATTGGTGGTTTACTTGTCTATCTTCTCAGAAAATTTAAACTGAAGTATATGTATTATAACATATATCATAGCATATCATGTCATATATATATATATATATATATACACATGTGTGTGTGTGTATATATATATATACACATATATATATACATATATATGTATATATATATATATATATATATATATATATATATATATATAAAAGAGGTAATATGCAAATTAGACAGGATGCTGTAACAGTCACTACTGCTCAGGAGGAGGCTGCACATGCAGGTGGGTGGGAGGGGACTGCTGCGCAGTGAGGCAAACCACGGATGGTGCAGACCCTCAGAGAATAGGGTAGAGCAGAGCCCACAGAGAGCAGGGCAGAGCAGGCCTGCAGAGAGCGGAGAGATGGTGGGCCTGCCTGCCAGGGCGTGGCCACAGCAAGCAGGCAGGCTTGCCCACAGAGAGTGGGGAGCAGGGCCTGCCAGCTAGGGTGTGCTGACAGTCCCACCTCTGCACGTGAGCTGCAGAGGAAACACCTTTTCTGACCGCTCATTGGCTAAGCTTCCAGTACGCCACTCGCAGTGTCCTTGGTAACTTGTGTAATGAGAATCCAAGAAGGTGATCTAGGGTTTTTCCACCTCACTCCTGGAGGAAAAAATGAATGTCCACTGCTGGAGGGGCTAAGAAATGTCATATCCTGCCCTAGCCGGTTTGGCTCAGTAGATAGAGCCTCGGCCTGTGGACCGCAGGGTCCGAGTTTGATTCTTGTCAAGGGCATGTACCTAGGTTGCAGGCTTCTCCCTGGCCAGGCCCAGGTCAGGGCTCATGCTGGAGGCAACCAATTGAAGTGTCCCTCTCACATTGATGTTTCTCTCTGTCTTTCCCTCTCTCTTTCACGCTCCCTAAAAAAATCAATGGAAAAATATTCTCAAAGAACATTGTCATTTTTTTCGTGGGGAAGGGGCTGGAGTCTGTATTGATGAAAACACCTTGGCAGCTGCAGCGGCCAGCAGTGGCAGCCACAGCAGGGTGATGGGGGCAGTGCCTTCCCCTGATCAGCCCGGTCGCCTCCTGCAGAGAGAGGCCAGACTGAAGCTTAGGCCTGCTCCCCATGGGGAGGAAATGTAATAAGGAGTGCTCAGGTTTTGTGATAATTAAAACTAAGGTAACTTTATGAATGTATCTAAATATAAGGAAAATAATAAATAAAAATATTTTATTAGAAAATTATAATTACATATCATATGGGTTATCATCATTAAATTAGCAAGTCTTTGTCAGCAATTAGGATTTCGTCATTGGAATAAAAGTACAGCTGAAACTTTTTTGGCATTTCATAAAGATTTTAACTGAGCAAGCTTTTTTTTTCTCTTACTTTTCTCTTTTTTCTCTCCTTTAGATTATTTTTTTATTACACAGCAATAAAATCTCCTGCCAAGCTTACTCACTGGGTCAATAAAACCAGGTTTTGAAAGTAGAGATATTGTATCCTTAAATTTAAAAGTTTTTCCTCTACCTCTCATCTCTGATAAATGATCTAACATCAAAATATGAGGAAACAACATTTAGAGTAAGAATTGACAAGGTGTTATGCTGTGATTCAGGAAAAAAATCAACACTACCCTTAGAAATTATTCTTGTCTATCTTCTCAGAAAATTTAAACTGAAGTATATGTGTTATATATCATATCATATCATATCATATTAAATAAATAACAGAGAAATATATCAAAGCCCATGTAATCTGATCAGGGCCAGAATATATGCTGAAACTATGAGAAAGAAATGCTTTCTAGTAAATAAAGTTGCAGGCAGATAGATGATAGTTTGTGCGAAGAAAGGGTTGTTCCAAACCCTCTAGCAGGTTATATACTGAATAAATACCTTAAATAAAATTCACATCTGTGAGGCAATGAATATTCAACAGAGTGACAAAGTAAAAATCAGGGTTCCTGTTAGAATTCAAAGTGAAAATTTTAACAAATGAATTAAAAACTGTATTGTTAATATCTTACCCTATGCCTTTTTCTCCAAGTATCAGGTTAGGCCATTTATATAGAACTACAGGCCCGGTGCACAAATTCATGCAGCAGTTGGGTACCTTGGCCTGGCCTGCGGGATCAGGCCGAAACCGGCTCTCCGACATCCACTGAGGGGTCCTGGATTACAAGAGGGTGCATGCCAGGCTGAGGGACTACACCAGTGCATGATTGGGGCCGGGAGGGATGTGGGAGGTTGGCCAGTCAGGGAGGGGCCACAGGAGGGCTCAAGGGCATGTCCAGCCCATCTTGCTCAGTCCCAGTTGGCCGGACCCCAGCAGCAAGCTAACCTATTGGTCAAAGCATCTGCCCTCTGGTGGTCAGAGCAGGTCATAGAAAGTGGTGGAGTGGCCTTAGCATATAGTTAGCATATATTGCTTTGATTGGTTGAATGGCTGACTGGACACTTAGCATATTAGGCTTTTATTAGATAGGACTAGAGGCCCGGTGCATGAAATTCGTGCACGGGGGGGTGTCCCTCAGCCCAGCCTGCACCCTCTCCAATCTGGGACCCCTCGAGGGATGTCTGACTGCCCGTTTAAGCCCGATCCCACAATATAGGACTGCTGGCTAGCAACTGCTCGCCTGCCTGCCTTTCTGATTGCCCCTAACCACTTCTGCCTGCCAGCCTGATCACCCCCTAACCACTCCCCTGCCAGCCTGATTGATGCCTAACTACTCCCCTGCCAGCTTGTTATCCCCTAACTGCCCTCCCCTGCAGGCCTGCTCACCCCTAACTGCCCTCCCCTGCAGGCCTGAGTCCCTCCCAACTGCCTTTCCCTGCAGGCCTGGTCGCCCCCAACTTCCCTCCTCTGCCGGCTTGGTCACCACTAACTGCCCTCCTCTGCAGACTTGATCGCCCACAACTGCCCTCCCTTGCAGGCCTGGTCCCTCCCAACTGCCCTCCCTTGCTGGCCATCTTGTGGTGGCCATCTTGTGTCCACATGGGGGCAGAATCTTTGAAGACATGGGGGCAGCCATCTTGTGTGTTGGAGTGATGGTCAATCTGCATATTACTCTTTTATTAGATAGGATAGAGGCCTGGTGCATGGGTGGGGGCCAGCTGGTTTGCCCTGAAGGGTGTCCCAGATCAGGGTGGAGGTTCCCTTGGTGCGTGGGGCAGCTTGGGTGAGGGGCCTGTGTTGGTTTGCAGGCTGGCCAAGCCCCCAGGCGACCCAAGTGGAGGCCCTGGTATCTGGGGTTTATTTATCTTCTACAATTGAAACTTTGTAGCCTAGAGCGGAGCCAAGCCTTCTCCTTGCTTCCTGGTGGCAGCCATTTCTGTTGGGATTTATGTATCTTCTATCATTGAAACTTTGTAGCATTGAGTGGAGGCCTGGGCCGGCAAGAGCAGGCAGAAAGCTTGGCTTCCTCCATTGCCGGGGAAAACCCAAGCCTCCCTCCTGCTCTCTGTGGCCATAGCCATCTTGGTTGGGTTTATTTGCATATTTGCTCCTGATTGGCTGGTGGGCATGGCTGATGGGCGTGGCTTTTGGGTGTAGGGGAGTGACAGTTAATTTGTAATTACTCTTTTATTAGGTAGGATGACTCCATTATGTTGCCTTGTTTTTTTGATGTGTCAGAGAGACAGGGTGAGAGAAGAAGAGAGGGGGAATGGCACAGACTATTAACTCTGTCCTGCCTTATTTGGTGATACTGGTGACATTTGCCAATTTGGTAACATAACTTTCACTATTTTAGGTTGAATTTTATTTCAAATGTAATGTTCTAACTTATTCATAGTCTGCTCATTTTTTTCAGTACCAATAATTTTGAAATGAAATGCACACTTTTAATCCTTCCTTCACTTACCTGGGTGATTTTGGTGAGTACAATCTTACTTTGCCTCATGAAGATAATTTCTTTTTGGAAAAAACACTTGTTAAGTAAATTCTCATAAGTAAAAAACCTAATTACCATTAACTTTTATAAATAGTGGTTTATGCTACAACAATACCAAAGCCTTAATCTCTTTAATTTCTTTGTCATATTAGTTAAACAACCTAACTAGGCCTGTTTGCTTCATTAGTTATACCAAATTATGCTCGTTCACCTATTCTCACTGAGTTCTTGCAGAGCTATTATGCAATATGCACTTAAGGTTATTCTTACAAACTAGAGCCCAGCACGCAATATTGTGTGAGACCGAGACCCAGACTGACTCCCACCTTGAGGACGCAGAACCCAGACTGACTCCCGTCATGCTGGGTGGGACGCAGGACCCAGAGTCAAGTCCCTGCCCATCCACGTGTGCCTCGCTGCTCACACAGCCTCCTGGTGACCAGTCTTTGGTCATTCTGCATTATGGCTTCACAGACACAGCCCTTTTATTAACATAGATAAACATATGGGATAATTAATTTGAATATAATTGAGTCTGTGAGTAAAAATAAAACTAATAATGACCAAAATTTTCACTGAAAACAAGGGCAAATTATTCTACACTCACCAAATAACTTGGCATTTTTAAGGCATGATATTTTTATTCCTGTAAACTCCAAAAGACTTGGCCTCTAAAAAATGTATTGGATCATCCTTCATCAATGACTATGAAATGGCTACATGATGCTTTTGGTCTGGCAAGTTTCAACTGCCAAGTGATATAGAAAATCCAAATATGTCCTTGTAAATGAAAAGAAATGCCTTGGAAGCCAGAGGTGGGCTGCATTATGAAACAACAATAACAAAAAAAATCCCAGTCATTCTCCATTCCATGTCATATAATCAATTCCTCAGTGCAACTGATGGTATGAGGTTTAGATTGCTTATGTGATCATCACAAAGAGCAAGGAGCATTATCAATATCTTTTGAAATAATGTCTTATTAATGTTTTGTTTACCTGAATTTGTTGAACATATTTGTTTTCCCTTACTCTACAAAGTATCTCAATTTCCACCCCATTTTTGATCAATGAAAACACTTTAACGATACATCATCACAATCATTTCCCTATCTGAGGAATCTGCTGAACTTGAATGTCTACAAAGGTGACTGTTTAGTAGCTGTGCAAAGCATTGCTGTGTCACATCCCACCTTCTCTACAACTGTTCTAGAGGTTGTTACTGATGCCGGTGGTCTTGATCCGGCATCTAGAAGGATTCAGCAATCTGGAGAAGGGGTTGTGCATAAATTAATAAGAGTCCAGAGACAAAACATAATTTTGAAAGGCATATGGGGGGACAGAGGAGCTTGGCTGAAGAAACCAAGTTCTCTTTGCCTCAGGACCCCTTGTTTTTTATTAACACAATTTGTCCTAAGGCAAGGTGGAGATATACACATCGAAGGGTAGGGTTTCGTACAGAATCCATTGTCAGATTGGGGAATTACCTCCCGCTGTTCTGGTGTTTGGCTAGGAGGAGGCAATAACATTAAGATGCCCTGAGCTATCTGGCAGCAAACAATCAATTTATGTATTCTTTTCAGGTTTGGGGAAATGCCTTTAGCCATACCCAACAGACGATAACATATGTGACTCGCCCTTGTTGAGCCCCCAAATTCCATCAACCTTTCGATGAGACTCTTGCAATTATGACATGCTGGAATTGGCTTCTGGCATGTTACCTCATCTGCACCTTCTAGTTTTTTCTCTTCACAACTACAAATTATTTGTCAGTCCTTTTCCCATATTTATTACTAAGGATACTCCTGAGAAAACAGAGCTTAAGGACAACATCATCTAAATCTGCAGTATAACCAAAAGCACTTGAATCTTTTCTCCTTTATAAAAATAGCATGTAAAACAGAAATGCATTTAGCCTCATCCTGAGAAAAGTTCAATAAGAAGCTAAAACTGAACCATGCTTCACATTTTAAAGGTAATAAATAAATGCAACAAGGTAGCCCTCAACACTATAGAAGCAACATCAGCCATACTAATAACATTTCAAAGAAATGGACCATACTAGCATCAAGTGTTCTGTGTTTTTTTCACCCATCTACAGTACATCAACAGGCTTTTCTAGAAGTGTGTGGACAAAAATAAAATGTGTGGGCAAAAACTTTGCCTTCTAAAGATGATGTTCACAAGTTGTCATGGTAATTCACAGAGTGCCATCTTTAAAAACATTAAATTGTGAGGAAAAAATTTACATAGAAATTTTAGCCCTAAAAGCTATTCCCCTGGACAAATTGTTGATTAGCCTTCATATCTCAGCCCTTTTAAAGCTTTTTGAAAATTTACATTTTCTTTCCACCATTCAATGAATACAGAAATCTGACACAAGTGAAAAAAATATTTAAGGTCTTTCATCATCGAAATTTGTGCATGGAGCGGGGAGGAGGGGGTTGTCCCTCAGCCCAGCCTGCACCCTCTCCAATCTGGGACCCCTGGGGGGATGTCCGAAACCGGCAGTCAGACATCCCTCTCACATTCTGGAACTGCTGGCTCCCAACTGCTCGCCTGCCTGCCACCCTGATCACCCTCTAACCACTCCCCTGCCAGCCTGATCAAAGCCTAACTGCTCCCTTGCTGGCCCAATTGCCCCCAACTGCCCTCCCCTCCTGGCCATCTTGTGGCAGCCCTCTTTGACCACATGGGGTGGCCATCTTTGACCGCATGGGGCAGCCATCTTGTGCGAGGGTGTGAGGGTCAATTTGCATATTACCTCTTTATTATATAGGTCTAGAAGCCCAGTGGATGAATTTGTGCACAGGTGGGGTCTGGCTGGCCCAGCCCCAATCAGGATGGATCGAGGCTGGGCCTGTAGGGAGGAGGAGATGGTGGGAGGTTGGCTGGCCTACCTGCCCTGATCAGGGCTGGCTAGCTGTGGGAAGGGGCTGTGGGCAATTGGTCAGCGGGCCCAACCCCAATTGGCGTTGGGGAGCCAATTGGGGGTGGGGCCAGCCATGTGGAGGGGTTCTGGGTGGTGGACCAGCCAGCCCCACTCCTGAATGGGGTGGGTAGGGGTGCCAATCAGGGACCAGCAGCCTGGGGGAGGGGCCATGGGTAGTTGGCCAGCTGGCCCTGCCCCTGATCAGGGTGGGGTGGCCAATCTGGGGTGGGGCCAGGTAGGGGGAGAGACTGTGGGCCATTCAAGATGGTGGGGCCCATTTGGAACAGGGCCAGCTTGGGTGAGGAGCTGTAGGAGGTTGGCTGGCCAGCCCCGCCCCCTATTGAGGTGGGGTGGTGATCAGGGGTGGGGCTGGCCAAGGGGAGGGGCTGCAGGCTGATCAGGGTGGTGGGGGCCATCAGGGGTGTGGCTGGATGGGGGAGGGGCTGAGGAGGTTGGCTGGCCAGCCCTGCCCCTTATTAGGGCTGCAGGCCTATCATGGTGGGGCAGGCTAATTGGGGGTATGATTGGCCAGCGGGGAGTGAGGAGGTTTTTGGCCGGCAGGCCTTGCTTTTGATCAGGGTGGGAGAGTCCGATCAGGGGCAGGCCAAAAGGGGGGAGGGGCCACAAGGTTGGCCACCGACTCCCACCCCTGATCAGCCTTGTTCGCTGGCCACAGTGAGCATCATAGCGACCGGTTGTTAGGTCATGATGGCTGTTAGGGTAGCTGCCTTTATATATATATATATATATATATATATATATATATATATATATATATATATATAGATATATATATAGATATAGATATATATATATAGAGAGAGAGAGAGATTTTCCATCTTAAATTCTATAGTATTTTTATTTTTTATTTTTAAAATATGTTTTTATTGATTTCAAAGAGGAAGGGAAAGGGAGAGAGAGATTGAAACACCAATGATGAGAGAAAATTGGGCCTGAGCCCATACCCTGGGCAAATGCCCTGAGAGGGAATTGAACATGCGACCTGCTGGTTCATAGGCAGGTGCTCAACCTCTGAGTCAAACCTGCCAGGACTAATTTCTATAGTAGTTTTAATTTGAATAAGCACTACTCCCACCACCCCACATTCTTTTCCTTTCAATTGACTTTTATTTTAGTTTTCCCATCTTATCAATATATCAATAGATAATTTTTGTTCTTTGCTTTTTGTTTTGTTTTGTTCTTAATATTGACCTGTAGCCAATATTAAAGAGAAGGACTTCTTTTTGCTTGGAAACCACAGGGCCAGATGACAATTCATCTGTCCACAGTTGAGTGATATACTAGTAGTAACTTTCTTTTCTCTCCTACAGAACTTATTTTTGTGTGTCAGTCATGGGTTTAGCAAGTTTGACCTTGAATGCTTATTTATCTTCACACTAGGGGCCCGGTGCACGAAATTCGTGCGCTTGGGGGTGGTCCTCTCAGCCCAGCCTGCCCTCTCTCACAAACTGGGAGCCCTCAGGGGATGTCCTACTGACGGCTTAGGACCGCTCCCCATGGGAGTCAGGGCCACCCTATGCATCTGGTTAAAGTGGGGTATGAACAAACTTTGCTAAAAGGAGACATTTTGCATTATCGTCAAGGGCTTATAAACCAACTTAAGGAAATTGATAAATTAGTAGCTGATTCATTTCACAGTGCACTCCCAGGAGATAAAGATTTCAAAGATCATGGCTTACCAGCAGGAGATTGGTGTGTAGTCTGACTGAGGACAAGCCGCAGTCTGTCCTTCCTCTGCAGGAGGCGACCAAACTGATCAGGGGAAGGTGCCAGCTCCATCACCCCACTGCTGCAGCCACTGCTAGCCATCGCAGCTGCCATGGTGTTTTCATCAACATGGACTCCAGTCCCTTCACCATGAAAAAATGACAGCTTTCTTTAGGCATTTTCAAGATGTGTCTTTCATAGGATATTACATTTGTTTCTTTCTTTTTTTTTTTTTTTTATCCTCACCTGAGGATATGTTTCCATTGATTTTTAGAGAGTATGGAAGGGAGAGAGAGGGAGAGACAGAGAAACATCAGTGTGAGAGGGACACTTTGATTGGTTGCCTCCTGCACGAGCCCTGACCTGGGCCCCGGCCAGGGAGGAGCCTGTAACCTAGGTACATGCCCTAGACCAGAATCAAACCCAGACTCTGCGGTCAGCAGGCTGAGGCTCTATCCACTGAGCCAAACTGACTAGGGCAGGATATGACATTTCTTAGCCCCTCCAGCAGTAGACCTTTGTTTTTTTCTCCAGGAGTGTGGTAGAAAAACCCTAGATCACCTTCTTGGATTCTTATTACCCAAGTTACCAGGAACACTGCAAGTGGTGGCGTACAGGGAGCTTAGCTCTCCTGGCGTACAGAAAAGGTGTTTATGTTAGAACTGGTTTGGCTCAGTGGATAGAGCATCGGCCTGCATACTGAAGGGTCCCAGGTTTGATTCCTGTTAAGGGCATGTACCTTGGTTGGGGGCACATCCCCAATGAGGAGCGTGCAGGAGGCAGCTAATAGATGTTTCTCTCTCATTGATGTTTCCAACTGTCTATCCCTCTCCCCTCTTCTCTGTAAAAAAATCAATAAAATATATTTTTTAAAAAAAAGAAAAGAAAAGTTGTTTCCTCTGCAGCCCATGCACAGAGGATCCCCTGCGTTGTCCACTGGGCTAGGGGTATGTCCCTGGCCACCGGGGGCACACCCCAAAGCCCAGTGGCCCTGCATTCCTTGTGTCCTCGGGCTGGGGGGCATGGATTCCAAGGGCACAGAGCATGATGGGCTTGGGGCACCTGGCGGCCACAGTGCTCTGTGTCTGTAGGATCCACACCCCCCAGCTCTTGGACACAGAGCACGGGCTTGGGGGTGGCCGCAGTGCTCTGTGTCCATGGGATCCATGCCCCCCAGTCAGGCGGCTGTGCATTTGCTATGTCCACTGGGCTGGGGGGCGTGGGCCCAGACCGCTTGGCGCTGGATCAAGTGGCCAAGGGGCAGGAACTTCTGCCACGTCACAATGTGGCAGAAGTTCCCGCCCCATCCCACTGCCGCTTGCATTTGGCACCCCTGGCTGCTTTTCCCGGGACCTGGGCAGCTTGGTGCCAGCGTCCATAGGCCACTCCTGGCCAGGAGCGTTCTGGGACCCCAGCTGCTCAGGGCCTATGTGCAGGCCTACAGGCTCAGAGCGGCCTGGGTCCTGAGATTATTCCCAGGACCCAGGCTGCTGGGCACATGCAAATTAACCTGCCATCTTTGTTGGGTTAATATGCATACTCACTCCTGATTGGCTGGTGAGCCTAGCAGAGGTACGGTCATTTACATGTTTCTCTTTTATTATATAGGATTAGCATCTGTGAATTCTCCAGCTGGATCATAAACTATAAGAAAAGAGGGAGGGTACCTTATAACTCTTTGTATCTCTAGAATTAGAAGTATTACACACCAAATCTCCTATTGGTAAGCCATGATCTTTGAAATGTTTGTGTCCTGGGAGTGCACTGTGAAATGAATCAGTTACTAATTTATCAATTTCCTTAAGTTGGTTAATAAGCCCTTGACAATAATGCAAAATGTCTCCTTTTAGCAAAGTTTGTTCATTCCCCACTTTAACCAGATGCATAGGGTGGCCATGACTATTTCATAAGGACAAAGCTTCTGTTTACCAAAAGGAGTAGATCCCAGGTGGAGATCTATAGGTAGAGCTTTTGTCCAAGGGAGATTAAAGGCTTATGAAATTTTGGCTAGTTAGACTTTGATTATACCACTGGTACTTTCCACCAATCCAGAAGACTGGGGGTGACAGGCACACTGGAAATGCAATAGTATAGACCAAATGTTACAGATGGATTTTATTATTTGCCCAGTGAAATGAGTTCCTTGGTCACTATGTAACTCAGAGGGAATTCCCCAATTAGGAATTATTTTTTCTAATAACAATTTACCAACCATTAAACCTGTTGCTCTCCTGCAAGGGAATGCCTCAACCCAGTGAGAAAACATTTAAATCATAACTAATATATATTTGTATCCCTGAAATGATGGCATTTGGATAAAATCCAATTGCCATATTTCACATGGACCCAAAGAATGTGGGAAATGTCCTTGGGATCCATGGAGTGGTTTTCCTGGATTATATTTTGGACAGATAGAGCATTTGTTGCACACTTTGTGAGCTACCATAGGAGAAGGTTTCCAGTTATATTGTTTACTCCATGAAATTATCTTTTCAGGACCCCAATGTATTAGCTCATATATATGTTGAAGTACAGGGAGTTGGGCCCCTACAGGTAAAATATATTTATGATTGGGTCCAAGCCATATCTGTCTGTCTGGGTCAAAAGTCCCCCCTTTTTGTTACCATAATCTCTTTTTTTTCTTCTATATCTGTGTGTTGAAACTGTAAAAGGCAATCTTTTATTGGTTTAATAGAAAGTAAAGAACATTCTCAGGTCTGAATAACTTGACTGTTCATTGTTGCCTCCTTAGCTGCAGCATCAGCAAAATGATTTCCATTTGCTTCCATGGAGGTAGCTTTAGAATGCCCTGGGATTTTGATAATTTCCAGTTATTTTGGTTGCTGTATGGCTTCTAAAAATTCTGCAACCAGTTTTCCATTTTGTATGGGCTGACCAGAGGAAGTTAAGAAGCCTAGTTGCTTTCATAACATTCCAAAGTCATGAGTACACCAAATACATAGCAACTATCAGTGTAAACATCTTTGGCCAATTGACAATCCCAGAATTAGAGCAATTAGTTCAGCTTGCTGGGCAGAACTTTTGATTATGTCTACCATGGAAGTTATTGCATATCCAGCTCAGTTATTTCCCTGTTCATCTTTCAGATAAGATCCATCTGTGAACCAAGTTAAGTCAACATCATCAATAGGAGTTTTGTCTAAATTATTCCTAGGAACAAGAATGTGTTCAGTAAGCAAAATACAATTGTGGGTGTCTTCATCCTGTAAATAGGGTAACAAAGTTGAGGGGTTAAGGTGATTATACTAAGTTAAAGTAATAGATGCAGAGAGCAGGGGTGATTCATTAGAAGCCAGCTAACTTACAGAGGAGTGTTGAGTATAATGACAGTTCAGCCAAGATTTAACAGAATGAGGAACATAAATAGTTAAAGGAGAGCCCTTATCTCTGTCTGTTTACATAACATGGCTGTAGCAGAGATTGCCCTCATAGAGGGAGGGAGACCTTTTGTTACTGAGTCTAGTTTGTGACTATAATATCCTATGTAGTAGGTCTGTGATGATCTTCATGTTCCTGAATTAATACTCCTAAAGAATTTTTTTTCCTTTCATGTGTGAAAAGAAAGAAGGGAAATTTATAATTTAGATGTTCCAGAGCATGAGCTTTAGACAATACTTCCTTTAGGGCCTCTACAGCTTGTTGCCCTTTGGGGTTCCATTTAATAGGGCATATAGGGGCTGGGCTATTAGTAAAAATTTTGGAACCCAATCTTGACAATATCCAGGCAAACCCAGGAATACTTTCATCTGCTTTCTTGTTTTTGGATGAGGAAAATACAGGATTTCTTTAAGTCTTTTAGGGTTAATCAGTAGTCCATTTTTTAAGAAATGAGATGGCCAAGGTATTTTACTTGAGGTAAGTAAAATTGATGCTTAACCTTTGAGACCTTATGTTCTTTTTATAGCTAGCTCTCATCTCTCAAGTCACAGTCAACCTTCTTACATGCTTCAGTTTCTCTCCTGGCTATAGCTAGCTGCTGCAATAGGTAAGTTGTGTCCTTTTGGGAGTCTAGTAATTTCTTAGAGCATAAAAGTAAATCAGCTGGAGAAACCAAGATGGCAGCATAGGTAAGCACCTAAACTGCTGCCTCACACAACAATTTTAAAACTACAACTAAAAGACAGAACGAACACCATCCAGAACCACAGGAAACCTGGCTGAGTGAAAATTCTACAACGAGAAGGAAAGAGAAAAGCTCACAGAGAATTGGAGGTACGGCAAAGGGTCTTTGTGCGCACAGAGGGAAGGGTGGCTGAGAGCCTGGCTGACTTTCTCTGGCGGAAGGGGGAAGGAAGCCTCCGACTGCACTGAACCCCAGTTCTGACTGCACTGAACCCCAGTCCTGGGCGAAACCCCGTGGACCCAGGCTCATACAGGGGGAGTCTGGACTGTCAGGTAGAGAGAAAGGCACCCGGAGACTCGGACCGGGGGGAGACCCGGGAGAGCCCCGGCAGGCAGGGTTCCGGAGGCGCGCGCGCCAGTGTGTACAAAGGGTGCGGAGGTTGCCACAGGCTTTCCCTAGCATAAGGGAGTCCGAAGCTCCTGACTGCACTGAACCCCAATTCTGACTGCACTGAACCCCAGTTCCAGGCGAGCCCCTGGGGACCCGTGCTCTTACGGGGGGGAATCTGGACTCTCGGGCGGAGACTCGGGAGCCGGGAAGACAGTGGTCTGCAGGCGCGCGCATGCCAGTGCGCACAAAGGCTGCGGAGGTTGCCACAGGCTTTCCCTAGTGGAAGGGAGTCAGAAGCTCCTGACTGCACTGAGCCCCAGTTCTGACTGCACTGAACCCCAGTTCCAGGCGAGCCCCTGGGGACCCACGCTCTTGTGGGGGGAATCTGGACTCTTGGGCGGAGACTCAGGAGCCGGGGAAGGCAAAGGTCTGCAGGCGTGCACACGCACAAGGGCAAGGCTGACTGGAAGCTAAGACTGTCTGCTCCGCCCTGAGACTCCACCCCATCCAAGCTGAGCACAGAGGCTATTGCAATTTGGCAAGTCTAATCCTATAAGGCTGTCTCCAACACCGAACTTCTCCCAGCGTAGACACAGCTGATCCTTATAGCCAACTGGCCTGGAGGTCAATTCCTCCCAGTGATACCAACAACAATCAAGACTTAACTACAACAAGGCTGTACACACAGTCCACAAAGGGGTGCACCAAGAGTGTCCACCTCAGGTTAACTGGGGAGGCCGACCCACTGGGCCATATAGGAAACCTAGCACGCAAATCCACCCTACCAACTCAGGGAAGCAGTGAAAATGCGGCGTCAAAGAAACAGATCACAAACGAAAAAAATGGAGGAAAACAAATGACTGGATATAGAATTCAAAACCACGGTTATAAGGCTTTTCAAGAATATCCTAGAAAAGGCCGATAAATATAACGAGACCCTCGAAGATATGAAAAAGAACCAACTAGAAATTAAACATACACTGGCTGAAATAAAAAATATTATACAGAGACCCAACAACATACTAAAGGAATACAAGAATCAAGTCAAAGAATTGAAATACAAAGAAGCAAAAAACACTCAACCGAAAAAGCAAAAAGAAAAAAAAATCCAAAAAGTTGAAGATCGTGTAAGAAGACTCTGGGACAACCTCAAGCGTACCAACATCAGAATTATGGGGGTGCCAGAAGAAGAGAGAGAGCAAGATACTGAAAACCTATTTGAAGAAATAATGACCGAAAACTTCCCCCACCTGGTGAAAGAAATAGACTTACAAGTCCAGCAAGCACACAGAACCCCAAACAAAAGGAATCCAAAGAGGACCACACCAAGACACATCATAATTAAAATGCCAAGAGCAAAAGACAAAGAGAGAATATTAAAAGCAGCAAGAGAAAAACAGTTAGTTACCTACAAGGGAGTACCCATACGATTGTCAGCTGATTTCTCAACAGAAACTATGCAGGCCAGACGAGAGTGGCAAGAAATTTTCAATGTGATGAATAGCAAGAACCTACAACCAAGATTACTCTACCCAGCAAAGCTATCATTCAGAATTGAAGGGCAGATGAAGAGCTTCACAGATAAGGAAAAGCTAAAGGAGTTCATCACCACCAAACCAGTATTATATGAAATGCTGAAAGGTATTCTTAAAGAAGAGGAAGAAGAAAAAAGTAAAGATAAAAATTATGAACAACAAATACATATCTATCAACAAGTGAACCTAAAAATCAAGTGAATTAAAAACCTGAGGAACAGAATAATCTGGTGAATATAATAGAATCAGGGGCATAGAAAGGGAGTGGACTGATAATTCTCAGGGGGAAAGGGGTGTGGGGGGGTTCAGGAAGAGACTGGACAAAAATCATACACCCATGGATGAGGACAGTGTGGGGGAGGTAAGGGCAGAAGGTGGGGTGGGAACCGGGTGGAGGGGAGCTATGGGGGGAAAAAGGAGAAACAATTGTAATGATCTGAATAAAGATTTATTTTTAAAAAAAAGTAAATCATCCACAACCTGGATTAGAGTAGAATCTCTAGGAAACAATATCATTTAATTCTTTAAATATCTGGGAGAAATAGTGTGGGATTTTCTTTTATTTTTAAATGTATTTTTATTGTTGATAGTATTACAGATATCTTCCATTTTCCCTCCCTTTATCCCCCTCTTCCTAGCCCCTAACCATGCCCCCAGGTCTTCACTACCCTATTGCCCATGTCCATGGGCTATGAATATAAGTATATAAGTTCTTTGGTTTATCTCTTCTCGTGCCCCAACCCCATATCAAGTTATGTCTGTTACATGCCTCCATGCTTCAGGTCTTATTTTTTTGGTCAATTCATTTTGTTCATTATATTCCACAAATAAGTAAGATCATGTGATATTTGTCTTTCTTAGATTGGCTTATTTCACTTAGCATATTTTCCAGGTCCATTCTTGCTGGATAAAAGGGTAAAAGATCCTTCATTTTTACAGCTGCATAGTATTCCATAGTGTAATGTCTCACAGCTTTTTATCCATTCATCTGTGGTGGGACTTTATATCTCTGGGGCATTATATTCCTAATAAATTATTGATCTTCCCAAGAGAAGGGAAAAAGATATTGACTGTCTTTTTCTACTGGAATGCTGAACAAGGCACTACATATACCTATTGCTGAAAATATTGACAGTCCACAAGAATGGCTGATAATAAAGTATGTAAATTTGGAACCACAGGATGTTTGGGAATAACTATCTTATTTATAACTCTGAGATCCTGTACAAATCTTCATCCTTTCCCATTTGGATTATTTACTCAAAGGACAGTAGAATTAGATGGGATTGTAGATGGAATCCACTTTTTTGTTGTTGTTAATCTTCACCAGAGAATATTTTTCTATTGATTTTTAGAGATAGTGGAAGTGGGGGAAGAGACAAAGAGAGAGAACAATCAATGTGAGAGAGACACATTAGTTGCCTCCTGCACACACCTGACCTGGCCCAGGGATTGAGCCTGCAATCGAGGTATATGCCCTTCATTGAAATTGAACCCAAGACCCTTCAATCTGAGCACCAATGCTCTATCCACTGAGCCAGACCAGCTAGGGCATAGGACCACTTTTTAAGTAATCTTGTATAATGGGTTTAATTAAAGGTAGAGCATCAGGTCTTAAAGGATATTGGCGAATATTAGGAAGAGGCAGAGTATTATCAATAGCTATTTTAATAGGAGTGGCTGACTTGATCTTGCCAATATCTGTACTGGAAAGAGCTCAAAGTTGCATTGGAATGTCCTGCAACAAACATTCACTTTCAAAATTATTTTTCTTTGATGGAAGTTCCTCTAAAGTCATTATTTTTTTCATTTGGTTCAGTATCTAATTCATTTAGTTCTAAATACATTTCACGCTTCTGGAAAAAGGATATGTGTACATCATGGGTTTCAAGAAAATCTCCCTATCAGGTGAATTGGGGCTGATTTGATCAGTAAGATATATGTTGACCCATAACCTTCCCTAGTTGAAAATGGACAGGTTCTGATTTAAATGCAGTCATTGGTTGGTTAAATACCCTATGATCTGCACTGAAGCTTTACTCTAAAGAGGGAGAAATTTAATTTGGTAGGATAAGAACAGATAAAGTAGCCCCAGTATTTATAAGGAAGGGCCTTAGGAACTTTCCCTTTTATTATCATTTTAATTTCTCCTAAAATATTAGTAAGGATGTTGCAGAAGACCAAAGAAATACCAACCACACTTCCTAGAGAAAGGGAGGGACCCTGTTTATTAATACTAGTGGACTCCGGGAATAATTTCCAAATCAGAGGGAAGAAACACGCAGAGGGCTTCACTTTTTATAACCTTTTGGGGTCTTTGTCTTGAAGATATGGTTCAGCTCCCTTTTGTGGGCTTACAGGAAGGCTCCCAGGTGTTGGGGGTCCCCAGGCCATATCTGATGATCTGTCCTGGGGCCAGCAATAATGACCCTCCCCCTGCAGGGCAGTGCATTGTTAATAGTTTTTATGGCCTGACACGCCTTGAAAGACCAGTTTTCTCCTTGTTACCCTCCTCCCCCTTGTCCCACAAGCTTCTTTTAGCCTTGTGGAGCAAAGACCATGGGATGTTATGGTGAACAGGGGTGACGACCACTCTTAGCTACTTCCTGCTGGAAAGGGACGATGACCAAGGAGTTAGCATTCCGCTTCTTCCTCTCAGAGGGGTTTGTGAGGAGTTCTTCTGGTTTGTAGGACCATCTGAGGTTTAAAGGCATTCCAATCCAGTTTGCAGGCAGGCAGAGGTAAGCAGTGGTCCCACATGCGTAGAATATTCCCACAGGGGGCACCAGAGGTAGGTGGTGTTTTCAGCCTTGGGGGTAGAGTTGCATAGTTCACCTGGGAGGTGACCTATTGGATGTTGGCCCTGCATACTGTTGAAACAAATAGGAGCAACATTAGTTAGCTGCACATTGGCCGTGACAGGGCCTATTATTATTTTTTTCCATCCAATACAATCCCCGTCCCCCCCACGTGCATTTGGTAGTAGAGTCGTAACATGCCATAGGCTGATAAGTATAGCTAACAAAAATCTGGCTTGATTGGGTTTTCTCGTGGACTACCTGGTCTAGCATATTTGGGTAGCGAGTTTCTAAGCAAGGAGCAAAGGATGGCATGACAAGGTGTAATCCAACAATTTATGATAAGACCTTTGTTTCCTTGCTGTGTGGGGAGCAGTAATTTTTTGGTGCTTCTGTGTCCCAGCAAGAGCAAATGAGTTCTCCTCCTGGTACTAGTCTCAGATTCCACTGGCACTCATAAAAAGACAAAATAAGAATTATTAGATAAAACCAGTGATTATCCAGAAATATTAGAGCATGTTACTTTAGGAGGAGGTAAGAAAGAAAGAACAGTGTTAGGGAGAATTCAGCAGGGTGTTATCTGAATTCCTTGGAGCATATTGGTCGGCCAGATCTGCTGTATTCTTGAGGGTGATCTGCAGGGGGTGTTTCTGGTCAGGGGTCACCTTCCCCTCAGACTGGATGTCACTCGACTGGTGGGCTGCCTTCACCTGGGAGTGGTGGATCCAGGTGTTTAGTCCTGCAACCTTAAGAGATGTGGGGATGGTTAATATGACTGGATAGGTCCCTTCCAGGTAGGCTTGAGGGGCTCCTTTTTCCAATCCTTTACACAAACCTGGTCTCCAGGTTTATAAGGATGTACAGCTGTTCCTAGAGAGATGGGTAGTCAGTCAATAACCCACCTGTGGACCTCAAAGACAGTTTTTCCAAGTCCTTGTAGTTGTTTCTGGATTTCTAAGTTTCCTATTTCCCCCAAATCTCCCTTTGGCCGAATTAAGGGAGTGGGTTTACCATATAGAATTTCAAAGGGAGAGAAACCTACCCTGGCCCTTGGGACAAAGCGTACCCGCAGGTATACAAGAGGCAAGATATCTGTCCAGGGTAAGGTTGTGTCTTGGCATAGCTTAGCCATAGCCTGCTTTAGAGTCCAGTTCATGCGCTGCACTTTCCCTGAACTCTGAGGCCTGTAAGCTGTATGGAGATTCCATTTAAATCCTAAAGCCTTGGCTATCTGTTGTACTATTTCTGCTACAAAGGCGGGGCCATTATCAGACCCTATGGTCAGAGGCATTCCATACCATGGAATTATATCCTTCAGCAATGCCTTAGTGACTTCTCTCGCCTTTTCAGTGTGAGTGGGATATGCCTTGACCCAACCTGAAAAAGTGCAAACTAAGACTAGCAGGTAGTATTTATTTCCTCTGCTAGGCCCTATTTCTGTAAAATCTACTTCTAAGTCCTCAAAAGGAGCTTGCCCACAGCACTGAACTCCTATTGGTCCCATAGGACCCTGTTTAGCATTGTTCTGAGCACAGAGGAGGCAACACTGAGAGACTGAGGCACACAAGGAGGATAGACGGGCAATTAGGTAGTACCTGCCTAACAAAGCTTCTAGGGCAGCCTTTTCTAAATGAGTGAGTTCATGCTGCTGGAGGACTACCTTATTGGCTAACTGTTCTGGGACATAGACCCTATGATCTGGGAGTATCCACCAGCCTTCCATGGTTTTCTTGCCCCCTTCTTTCTGGGCCCATTTCTCTTCCTGAGGAGTGTATTTTGGAGGTTCAGGTAATTCGGGGACTAACGTGATCTGTGCAGTGCTGCTTGTTCTTTAGCAGCCAACTTGGCTGTGGCGTCAGCATGCTGGTTTCCTTCTGATACTGAGTCTTTCCCTTTCTGGTGACCTTTGCAATGGATGACAGCTATTTCCTTAGCCTCCCAGACTGCTTCTAGTAACTTTAAAATCTCATTCTGATTTTTTATTCCTTTTCCTCCTACTGTCAAGAGCCCCCCTTCCTTATATATGGCCCCATGGACGTGCAGGGTAGCAAAGGCATAGTACAGTGTAGATGTTGGCATGCTTATTCTTACTGAGTTCTAGGGCTCTTACTAGGGCCCAAGTTCTTCCCTCTGTGCTGACCATCCTTCAGGCAGGGTCTGTGCTTCAATTGTCTCAAAGTTTGATACCACTGCATAGCCAGCTCATCTTTATCCTTCATCTAAGAAGCTGCTGCCGTCTGTGAACAATACCAAGTCCGCGTTTTGCAGGGGCCTATCCCTTAGGTCTGGCCGGCTGGAATAAACCTCCTCTAGGACTTCCAGGCAATCATGCTCAGGAGCCCCCTCAGCGATGGGTAGAAAGGTGGCAGGATTAAGTGTTCTCACTGTTTCTAATCGTACCCATGGATTCTCACACATAGCCCTTGATACTGAGTCATTGGAGCATGAATCAGCCAGTGCTGCCCCCTTGCTTCCATCAGGGTGACAACAGCATGAGGTACTTTTACATTTAAGTTTTGTCCTAAGGTAAGCTTATCTACTTCCTTGACTAATAATGCCGTGGCTGCAAGGGCCCTGAGGCACGGGGGCCACCAGGAGGCAACTGGGTCAATTCGCTTGGAGAGATAGGCTACTGGTCTTTGTCAGGGTCCAAACTCCTGGGTTAGAACTCCTAGGGCTACCCCGCTGTTCTTGAACAAAAGGATTAAAGTCTCACGTCACATCTGGTAGCCCTAGTGCCGGGGCCTCAGTGAGCTTTGCCTTTATGGTGACATAGGCTTTCTCCTGTTCGGGACCCCAGTTGATGGGTGCCTTCTCTTCTCCTCTTAAAACTTCATAGAGAGGCTTGGCCAGGTCTGAAAACCCTGGGATCCAAATTTGACAGAATCCTGCCACTCCCAGGAATTCCCGAATCTGCCACGGGGTGCTAGGGACTGGGATGGCACATACTGCCTGCTTCCTTTCAGTCCCTAGCCTTCGTTTCCCTTGGGTGATCTGGAAGCTTAGATACTTGACTTCTTTCTGACAAATCTGTGCCTTTTTCTTAATCACCCGAAAACCTGTTTAAGTTAGTACTCTCAGAAGGGTTCGTGTTCCCTCCCAGCACTGAGCTTGTGTGAAGCTGGCCAGTAGGAAGTCATCTACATACTGGAGTAGAACACACCCCAAGTCCTGTCCTGGGAACATAGACAGATCAGATGCTAGTGCTCCACTAAAAAGAGTAGGGGAGTTCTTGAACCCTTGTGGCAATCTGGTCCAGGTGAACTGCTCCTTGGCCCCTGTAGTTGGGTATTCCCATTCAAAAGTGAAGAGAGGGTGACTGGAAGGCACTAATCAAAGACAGAAAAAGGTATCTTTCAGATCTAGGCATGTAAACCATTCTGCCTCTGATGGGATGAGTCCCAGAAGAGTGTAGGGGTTCAGCAGTGCTGAATGCAGGGTCTTAACAGCCTCATTAACAGCCCTGCATCATTTAACAAGTCCCCACTGCAGCAGCCGGTCTAAGTGGACCTAGATACCTAGGCGTGCTTCCCTTGGAATTGGATATTGGTGGATTTTAATAGTCTGTGCCCCAGGCTTTAACTCGATTAGCACCGGGGTGTGGTCCTTAGCCAGGCCTGGAGGATTCCCTTCTGCCCAGACCAGCGGGAATTCCTTCTCTAATTCAGGTTCTAATGGTGAGGCTTTTGTCTGGGGGGTATAAAGTCTCCATTATTCCTCCCTCGACACTGCTAAGGACAGGATCATTGGGGAGGTCTCCTCACCTAGGCGAAGCTGTGCTGAGCCATCTGGAGCAAAAGTGATTTCTGCCCCCATTTTGGCTAAAAGATCTCTACCCATTAGAGGCATTGGATAGTACAGGAATTCATGAATTACTTGATGACCACCAAGCTGGCATTGGCGAGGACGGCAGAATGATCTACGGGTCTGGTCTCCAGTAGCTCCAATAATGGTGACCTCCTTTCCTGAGAGAGGCGCTACTTTCTGAGTGACTACTGAGTGCTTAGCTCCCATATCAACCATAAAGTCCACAGTCTGGCCCCCAATTTTCATTCTGACCATGGGCTCGTGGGGGCCTAGCTGAAGTGAGCCCGGTCTGTCCTAGTCGGAATCAGCCATTGCTAGCCCAATGAGATCTGCTTCAGGTGGCTCTGGATGATAGCCACTGGGAGGAAAAAGGGGCCCAGTCTTTTTACTTTGCCATTTGGGACATTCATTCTTCCAGTGTCCTGTTTCCTTACAATAGGCACACTGGTCTTGTCTCAGGCTCGCTCTTCCTTTTCCCCCTGGTCTGCATCCTTGCTGATATGTCTGGGAGCCTGAGCCTCTAAAAGCCACTGCTATTATATTGGCCCTTCTTTGTATTCTCTTTTCTTCCTCCTTCCTTGCTGCACTGTCTCTGTTGATGAAAACTTTGTTAGCTATCTCTAGCAGTTCAGTAACATTCTTTCCTGCAAACCCTTCCAGTTTCCATAATTTTCTCCTGATGTCAGGCTGGGCTTGGCTCACAAAAATGGCATTTACCATGGTTTGATTTTCTGGGGCCTCAGGTCTAAAGGGGGTGTAGATCCGGTATGCCTCACATAGTCTCTCATAGAAAGCTGCTGGACTTTCATCAGGCTTCTGGAAAACCTTAGAGATTTTAGCCATGTTGGTGGGCTTCTTGGCTCAGGCCCTGACCCCCTGGAGGAAGGCCAGCCATTATCTTTCTAGCCCAGTCCTTCCATCTTCTGAGATCGGGTTCCAATCGGGTTCCTTATTTGGGAAGGCCTTCCTGGCCCATCTGTCTGTATCTAATATTCCTGCCAGGGCCTGGGTCTGGAACCACTTCTGAACCTCTGTTACTACTCTCATGCACTCCTCAGTGTTAAAGAATGTGAAAAGGAGCTGCTTGCAGTCCACCCAGGTGGGCTTCTGGGTCTGGAAGATCATTTCTAGGAGGTCTATCATGGCCTGAGGTTTTTCAGAATAAGCTGGGGTGTGATGTTTCCAATTCAAGATGTCACTTGTGGTAAAGGGCTGATAATAATAGACTGGCCCTCTCTCCTGCAAGGTCCCATCTTCACCAACTGCTTTGGCATGCCGAGTCTCCCTTAGAGGCATCTGACGTGCTGGTTGTGGCCTAGGCCCTTGATCAGCTGAACACAAGCACCACCCAACTGGCTCTGGAGAGCCTGGTTGAGGAGAAACGGAATGGGGTGGTGTTTCTGGACCTTTCAGACCAGCTGGGGAAGCAGTTGGTGCTGCCTGTGGCACATATGGAGATGGTAAAACTAGCGGGACTTCCTCAGGGGATCCTGGCAGAACAAGGGGTTGGGTTCCCTTCTGAGAGACCTGTTTCTTTTCTCCTACTACTAAAACCTTACAGAACCGGACCCAAGGCGGCAAGGTTTGAGCAATTCCTAACCAGCTGTCTATGTAAGGGAACTGATCTGGGTGTCCGGGGTCTGTGGTGACTACATTCCAGACCACCCTGACCAGTCCTACATCTAAAGAGCCTTCCAGGGGCCAGCCAACCCCAAAGGCTGGCCATTCTAATTCACAGAATTTCCTCAGTGTTTTGGGGTTCATTTTAATACCATAGTCCTCAATAAAACCCTTTTCAAAATTTTCCAACATGCAATTGAGAACAGTGGGTTTACTTTGTCCCAACCCCATGATGATCGGTGGCGAGAGACAGACAAGGGTGCAGGGAAATTTATTAAAAGCCTGGAGGATCTCCTTAAAGAAAAGATCCTTAATCAGCACAGGCAGGGGCAGAGCGGGTAAAATCTCTCCACCTTATGGAGCTGTGAGCCCTGCCCCTGAAAGTCCCAGCCAGCCAAAAGAGACAAGAAAAGCTGCAAATACCTTTAAATCTACCCCAGAATTCCAAAATTTCAATATAACACAGCAAAATCACAGAGCAAACCAAAGCCCCTAGTACATAAATATAGACAGAAATTTTTATCAACTATCCCTCCGTTATAGACAGCAAACTTCTCTGAGAAAACTAACTCAACAGTGCTGCTTGAGACTTTTGCAGACCATCACAGGTTCAGCCTTCAGTAAACCAAACGTTTTAACCAGATGAGCAAACAGAAAATCAAAGTAGCTTCCGCTTTCACACAGACCAGTTAATCAGCAGATAATTATGCCAATACAGACAAACATCCGTACTCACACTCTCTCAGTAGACTAGCCCAGACTGGAGCTGAGCAGATAATGCCCAACTCCCCAGATGGGCATGGGGGCACTCCCGGCACCCACACCCCAGAACAGAATTCTCAACCGTCGTCTCAGTGAGAACCTACCGGAGGAGTTAAAACTGTGTCCAGCCCTCCTTCTCAGTAGCAAATTGGCTAGTCCCACACACAAACAAACAGAAGAGTGAACCCTTGGCTCACAAAAATGGAGTTGCCATCATCCCATGGCAACTCCATAATTCCTTAATCGAATCTGAATTCACTCACCTTTGAAGTCCTGATTCCTGATTTACCTGACGAAGTCCTATGACTTCCAGGGAGGTGATCAAGCTCCCCTTCCACTCACTTGGAGTGGGCCTGACTGACAGGGGCCCCTACCTTACCGATTCTGTCGACAGGTGCAGAGGTGTCTATCCACTTTCTCCAGATTCCGGCTGAGGTCTGGGAGCTCCTGGAGTCCACCGCCCCCACCAGTTCAATTCTGCTAAAATCAGCAGCTCGGGTCTTCCAGAGGCCTGGCCCATCCCCCCAGACCCCAAACCCCATCCACTCACCGGAGGCAAGAGCCAAACGCGGTTAGCTTTTCAGTCAGGGAACCAGATGTTGCAGAAGACCAAAGAAATATCAAGCACACTTCCTAGAAAAAGGGAGGGACCCCGTTTATTAACACTAGTGGACTCCAGGAATAATTTCCAAATGAGAGGGAAGAAACATGCAGAGGGCTTCACTTTTTATAACCTTCTGGGGTCTTTGTCTTGCAGATATAGTTCCGCCCCTTTTTGTGGGCTTATAGGAAGGCACCCAGGTGTTGGGGGTCCCCAGGCCATATCTGATGATCTGTCCTGGGGCCAGTGATAACGACCCTCCACCCTCACCAGGGCAGTGCATTGTTCACAGTTTTTATGGCCTGACACACCTTGCAAGACCAGTTTCCTCCTCAAGGAGAAGGGGAAATACATTCTCATAGTCCTCAAAGCAGCCCTATGCTTGTTTCTGTTCTTTTTCTCTTTGTAAATCCCATTTCAATTTTGTACAATCTTTCTTATGGTGTCCTGGCATTTTGCAATAAAAAAAGACTCCTTTCTCTCCTTGTCTAAGAAACCTCCAAGTAGGTCTGATTTAGTTGTTTAATTGTTGGAGTATATAAGTTTATAATTTTGGCAGCTTAATCTTTTTCTCTTTTTTTGAATAGTTTTAGGTAGTTGATCAGCCAGAATAGTCAGATCATCAGCCTCGGTAGTCTGCCAATTTAATTTATGTTGTTTGATCAAAGTTACAAGATCTTCATCTGGTCTTCCCCCCAAAATGATGAATTTAGTAAGGGATCATTTTGATTACCCTTACAACTGTCTGGGGACAGACCTAAGTATTCTTTAAAAGTTTTTTCAATACATTCAAAGAAATCAAATTCTGGTCCATCATGCGTCATATATATATATATATATATATACACACACACACACACACACACACACACACACACATATATACATATATATATATATATAAATATGTGTGTGTATATATATATATCTCCTATCTAATAAAAGAGTAACATGCAAATTAACCATCACTCCGTTACACCCACAAGCCAATCAGGAGCAAGTATGCAAATTAACCCAACCAAGATGGCTATGGCCACAGAGAGCAGGAGGGAGGCTTGGGTTTCCCCAGTGATGGAGGAAGCCAAGCTTTCCACACACCCTGACCGGCCCAGACCTCCACTCCAGGCTACAATGTTTCAATTATAGAAGATAAATAAATCCCAACAGAAATGGCTGCTGCCACAGAGCAAGCAGAAGGCTTGGCTCCGCTCCAGGCTACAAAGTTTCAATTGTAGAAGATAAATAAATCCCAGATACCAGGGCCTCCACTTGGGTCACTGGGGGCGTGGCCGGCCTGCAAACCACCACAGGCCCCTCGCCCAGGCTGCCCCACACCCCAAGGGAACCCCCACCCTGATCCAGGACACCCTTCAGGGCAAACCAGCTGGCCCCCACCTGTGCACCAGACCTCTATCCTATCTAATAAAAGAGTAATATGCAGATTGACCATCACTCCAACACACAAGATGGCTGCCCCCATGTCTTCAAAGATCCTGTCCCCATGTGGACACAAGATGGTCACTGCAAGATGGCCAGCAGGGGAGGGCAGTTGGGAGGGACCAGGCCTGCAAGGGAGGGCAGTTGGGGGCAATCAAGTCTGCAGGGGAGGACAGTTAGGGGTGACCAGGCCAGCAGAGGAGGGAAGTGGGGGTGACCGGGCCTGTAGGGAAGGGCAGTTGAAGGGGACCCAGGCCTGCAGGGAGAGCAGTTGGGGAGGACCAAGCCTGCAGGGGAAGGCAGTTAGGGGTGACCAGGCTGGCAGGGGAGGGCAGTTAGGGGCAAACAGGCTGGCAGAGGAGCAGTTAGGCATCAATCAGGCTGGCAGGGGAGTGGGTAGAGGGTGATCAGGCTGGCAGGCAGAAGTGGTTAGTGGCAATCAGGAAGGCAGGCAGGAGAGCAGTTGGGAGCCAGCAGTCCTGAATTGTGAGAGGGATGTCCGACTGCTCATTTAGGTCCAATCCCACCAGGCCTAAACAGGCAGTTGGACATCCCTTGAGGGGTCCCAGATTGGAGAGTGTGCAGGCTGAGCTGAGGGACACCCCCCGCCCCCATGCACAAATTTCGTGCACCGGGCCTCTGGTTGCCGGGGGCCATAAAAGAAGAATTTGGTCTTACTTCCTGGTCAGCCCTACTTCCTGATTGAGCAAGGACAAAGCAAGGACAAAGAAAGCCCAAACGCCCAAGGGCCAGAACACCCCCCATATCAGAATAACCGATCAGCTAGGACAGATACCCAGTCCCCAACCAATCATCCCATGGCAACTCCTTATCCTACTCCTCCCCTCTTGAGTGCTTATATACCGCAACACTCGAATAAAAAAACGAGGCTTGATCAGGAACCTTGTCTTGCCTCCGTTCTTCGCGTTCCTTGTTTCATTCTCTTAGGTGGTTCCTGCGTGCCCTCGTTGCTGCCCCGCGGGCCGGGGCATCTGGCGCCCAACGTGGGGCAACCTGGGGACCCCCGACGAGAACGTCTACCGGAGAAGCCCTGGCCAGGCACCCCCCCAGAGTCGCCGCGAGGACCCGCGAGTGAAGACTCAGCATTAGATCGCCACGGTCCCACCCGCTGTGAGACAGATCGGAGTAAGGTAGGTAGACGATTTTTCAAACAAGATTTCAGAACATTTGACCCCTTTTTGCTCGACTGCTATTATTGGCTCTCTTGGTCGATTCTTTCCTGCCCACTAATAAGCACTCACTTGCCGATTTGGGGAAGAGTGAAGGGTACCCATCTCCGGCTGTGAGAACTCTGATTCACTTGAATTAGTACCGTCGCCCGGCTTTCTTGTCGCGAATTCTCTCCAATTAGATCTACTCTTAAAACCTTGAGCTTGCTTTGAACAAAAGGTCGTTCACCTCACAGACTCAACAAAGGGAATTCCTACTCCCTGAAAAGGGCAAAAGGGGTCTTCCCGTCTGTGTGGATCCGTGTAGGCGGATTATACCTACCGACTGTTTCACGCAAGCAAGGGAGTAAAGGGTAGAGTCGAAAAGAGAGTAATTCTGCCTGAATCCCTGGGTTGACAGGAAAATTCAGGCTGACCTGGAACGGGGATTATACGTCCCAGAGGCTTACGTGGGGGAAGGAGTCACTCGGAGAGCCATCCAGTCGACCAATAATGGGGAATTCTTTGAGTGCCCATGAAATGTTCCTTGACGGTGTCAAGATATCCCTCAGAGCGCGAGGAATAAGGGTTAAAAGAAAAGACCTTAGGCAGTTCTTTGAGTTTGTTCATGATACCTGCCCTTGGTTCCCCCTAGAAGGAACTATTAATCTAAACTAAAACTAAAGCCCTGCCCCAGGCCCTATCAGCTAAAATACAATGCTAATGAACCTTGTTAAAAAAGTTAACTTTTAAGGCCTAGGAGAACATAAATAAATTTGTCTCTGTTATAGAATTTATCCAAAGTGAATGCTTGAAAATAATTATAATTGACTCTAGAATCTCAAAGAAATTGTTGAAATATAGATAAATAATGTATTAATTATAAAGAGCTAAGTAGCCCAGGTAACTGGCTACGCCCTTTGTTAATGGAGGAAGGGGTAGACGCCCTTCCCCCAGAAGACAGGTAATCTAGTTTCCTGCCAGGAACCATCTTTGAAAAATGTGGTAATTTACATTAGAATAAACCAAACCGAGTTTTACAGAGCTACTGGCAAATAAAAAGTAAAGTTTAAATTTGCCTCATAAAAAACCTAGAGGACAGAATTGAATCTATTAATTGATTATGTCTTGTATTTTTCTTAAAAATGTAAAAGTATTATTGATTTGAGAAATGCTAAGTATTTAATTTGCTACCTAAAATTTGAAGCTCTGAAAGTTTAAGGTCTCTTTTCTCGCCATGAAAAGGTTTTAAAGCTAACGCCCTTTGTTAATGGAGGAAGGGGTAGACGCCCTTCCCCCAGAAAAACAGGTAGACCAGTTCCCGCCAGCAGCCATCTTTAAAGAATGATAATTTGCATTTAAATGGCTACAGGTTTGCTAGCCGCCCTTCCCTGAAAAGGTCAAGCGGCTAGGCCAAAAAACCTGTTTTGGTAGCCTAAAAGTTTTTCCTTTAGTGGCAAACTCTTAAATAAAAAGTGGCTCCTTTGAAATCAGCTTTCCTCCAGTAGCCATTCTTTAAAGGCCATTTTACATTTGAATACCTACAAGTTTGCTTCTCAATTGCCCCGGGCAGAAAAAACATGGTCCATTTAAAGTTAATTATTGGATTTTGAAATATATTCTTAAAAGTATAAAGGGTTATTAATAAAGAACTACTAAATATTTGACTTGCCAGCTCTAAAATTTCAAGGTTCAAATTAAATTGGGAGAAATTATATAAATGTGGTAATTAAATGCCTAAAATATAAAAACGTGTTTTTGAGAAAATAAAATACTGTTTTCTCTGATAATTAGGAATTCAAAAAATATTACTTATTGATCTGATTTTAAAAAGAGGATTAATTCTGTGATTCAGTATAGATTTAATTGATATTCTTTAAGATAATTTAAGTATATAATCTTTAAAACATATATATAAATATATATATTTGATCTTTCCAAGTATATTTCAAGGTTTTGAGAATAACTTTTGGACATTTCATGGGCCCTGAAATGTTTTTCAAAAGTCTGTTCTCTCTTAAAAGAAATATTTTTAAATTTAACCGATCTAATATACTTGAAATCGCATGGAAAGCGTTATCGAATAAAAATTAAGTAATATATTTTACACACATATATATATATTAAGTGTTATGAAGGTTTTCACCTCTGAGAACGGCAAAATCAATATATTTCTTAAATATAACCAAAAATTTCAACAGCAGTAGAATTTCAAGAAAGACAAAAGTTACAAGCAGCCTGCATTTTGAATGGGCTGGGGTAGAACAGTATTTATGCTTTTGGATCAGACCAATAAGTATCAGACTTATAATTTTTACTGAATAAGTTTTTTTGCTTTTTAATTAAAGATACCTACTTAAGTTAACTTATAAATTAGCTTTTATATTATAATCAAGGTCTCATATAAATTAAGTTACATAAGAAGCCAATGTTTTTATAAGTAATTGAATCCAAGTAAAATTTAAGAACAGATTAGAAGCCACCATTTACTGCCTGACTGGTAGCCACCTGCATTCTTAATTAAGCTAAGAGGCGGGGCAACATTTGCTGCTTGTGAATCAGACATAAACATTTACTAAATTTGCTTTGCTTTTTAAATGAAGATACCTACTTTAATTACTTAAATAAATTAGCTTTTTAAATTATAATCAAGGTTTTCAGCTAAATAAAAAGCCAATATTTTTATAAACAATTCTAATAAAGACCAGAAACAGCTAGTGAGATTTTTGTTTGTCTGCAATATAAATTTGACTGTCTTTTAAAGGAACGGATTAGACAGCCACCATGATGGCCACATCTTGCCGCTCCCCCTGGGGCCGCCATCTTGGAAGCCGTAGGGGCCAACCCTTTCCTTTGGAATAAGCCAATGTCTTTGTAAGCAATTTGATTAAGTATTCTAAGAAAGTTACTGAAGGCTTCCCATGATCCCTCTGTATATGCAAATTAGCTACTGGGGATACTCTTAAAAAATAAAATTCCAGCTTAATAAAAAAGGAGAAATTTGAGAGGTGCAGAAATGTAACTAGACCTTGTCTATACAAAAAGAAATTGACAGCCAGTTTGAAATTGAATTGTCATGGCTTAGAGCAAAGAATATCCTTACATGATATTATTCTACAATGTCATAATTTTTGATATTTTACAAACAGCATATTGTACAATTAATCCAAACAAACTTAAAAATCTAAAAATTTTTTTGTTGTTGTTGTTTGGCAGCAATTTAAAAGGGACATGAAAGGATTCAATTCCTTCCACTGTGTGAAAGGCCCCTTGGGAAGGTACTTGAGCATTCTATATTGGCCCTTTTTGTCAAAAGGAACCCTCTTCTCACAATTCAATTGCCCACAGCTGTTGCTTGAGTTTTCAGTTCATTCTGAGGTTGAAACCTCATGTTGGATGGTACCATAGATCTGTCTCTCGCACAATGGTGTGAGCTGGGCCCTCCCTGGAGAAGAAACCTGGGTTCCCCAAGATATATGATCAATGCCGGGGCCCCCCACCAGTGGGGGGATCCCAAGGCAGGTGCTGGGCATGGAGGCCATAGGGGCATAGGCTACCAAGGAGACAGAACTGAACCTCACATCACCCTGCTTGGCCCCGGAGGATGGCTGGTTAGTCAATGACGGGTAAGACTCCTCAAGGGAGGGGCAACCTAAGACAGGCATAGTCGCAGGGGGCCATCAGGAGAGAACTTGGGGGTCAACAGAGGTGTGGCACAGATCCTCACCCCCCCAACATTACAGGGGCTTGAACACTCGCCCCTTCTGAGGGAGGTCTCCTGCCCCATGGCTGCTTCGTGCTTCCCATGCCCAGCTCAGATTGGGACCCAGGCAACAAACAGATTTGGCCCAGCTAAGACTGAGACCCAGGCAACAGAGAAGTGGTTGATGGCAGCTGCCCTATACCTAAATCTAGCCTAAATCCAGGAGTGCTCAGGGCTTTCTCAAGGATGCATATAATCCTTTCCATTAACTAAAATTGTTGTTAAAGTATTAAATTTGACAGTAAAATGGTCAAGTTTTCAGATTAATTTAAATTGGCTAAATGAAATAAGGGAATATTCAAGAAAATCTAATTGTACAAAAGGCTGTTCCTAAAGTATTAACCAAAATTTCTATTTGTAGTTCATTTCATGGTAAAATTGCTTAACATGCAATGAACCTAAAGCAGTCATATTTTTGTGCAAAAAATTAAAATTTAAAGTTATCAAGGCTGCATTATATTTTCCAAAAGCCTCCTAATAATTAAATCAAAAAAAGGGGGGATAGTGGAGTAATATTATGTAAGGAAAAATGCCTTGTAAGTAAATTACATCTAGAAAAATTTTTACTTTGAAAATTAATTTTCATTTGTTATGCTAACAGCAAGACACCCATGAAAAACACACATGGTGTCAAAATAAGCCAAAGGAAAATTATTTGGGCAAAAATAAAAAGGATCCCAAGTCAAATTTATAGAAAAGACACCTTTATTAACTTTTGGTCGAGAATATGTTTGTATATTTTCAGAAAAAAACTCCAGGACCATGTGGATTCCTGCAACAGAGAGGAATTAGCAGGAAATAATTCAGCCATGAAGACAAGAGGAGACAGTCATTACCTGTGGGCTTGGGAAACCCACGGGAGGAGCCGGGTCACTACTCCCTTGCTCGGTTAAAGCCCACTCCCGCATAAAAACAGAAAGGGAGGAGATGCCGGGGGCCATAAAAGAAGAATTTGGTCTTACTTCCTGGTCAGCCCTACTTCCTGATTGAGCAAGGACAAAGCAAGGACAAAGAAAGCCCGAGCGCCCAAGGGCCAGAAGAACCCCCCATATCAGAATAACTGATCAGCTAGGACAGATACCCAGTCCCCAACCAATCATCCCATGGCAACTCCTTATCCTACCCCTCCCCTCTTGAGTGCTTATATACTGCAACACTCGAATAAAAAAACGAGGCTTGATCAGGAACCTTGTCTTGCCTCCGTTCTTCGCGTTCCTTGTTTCATTCTCTTAGGTGGTTCCTGCGTGCCCTCGTTGCTGCCCCGCGGGCCGGGGCATCTGGTGTGTGTGTGTGTGTGTGTGTGTGTGTGTGTGTGTGTGTGTGTATATATATATATATATATATATATATATATATGTAATTGACTTTTTTACAGAGAGGAAAGGAGAGGGATAGAGAGTTAGAAATATCGATGAGAGAGAAATATCGATTCAGCTGCCTCTTGCACACTCCCCACTGGGTATGTGCCCGCAACCAAGGTACATGCCCCTGACCGGAATCAAACCCGGGACCCTTCATTCTGCAGGCGGACGCTCTATCCACTGAACCAAACCAGTTAGGGTCATCATGTTTTCTTTTACATTGCTGGATCTGGTCCAGTCCATTGTCCAAGGAAAAATCTCAGGTATGGCTTGTTAAAGCTGGTAGGCTAATCCCCTGCATGTTTCCTGGTCTGCTTCTCTCTGTTTTAAGAAATCCTCTGCAGGGGTATGCCAGCAAATTTTATTTAGCCATTTTGTTACCTTGCTTTCAGAAACCAATAGGTGTATTGATTGATATAGGTCAGAATAGACTATAGATCATATGTTCTAATAGTTAAATAAGATTCCTTTATAAACTCATCAGTGTCCTGAAAAAAGTTATGGAAATCTTTAGTTACATTTCTTAGTTCTGTTTTAGTCCAAGGTCTCCCTCCACCTGAGATAGGTTTTCCCTGAAAAAAGTTACTAAAATTCCTGAATTATCTTTCTCTGAATTTGTGTTATCATTTTCCCCTAGGTCAGTAGGGCGTGGTAGTGGAGGAGATATAGAAGGAGAAGGAAGAAGGGAGGTTGAGGACAAGTCTGCACAAGGAGGCATGGAGAGCAAAGGGTATAATGGAGGATCTGTAGAATGGGGAGGAATGGTATCCTGGCATTTATTGGCTTCAGAAGACTGCTTTAATTGACAGACAGTCTTATTAACTTCCTGTAGGGAAGATATTTTATGTGAGACTTTCCTAGAAGCATCTGATTTCCAATAAAGATAAGCTTCCCATTCATTCAATTTAATTTTAGAGCCAGATTTTTCTAATTGATCATATAGAAAAATCAATTTGGAGGTGTCAAACGTTCCTCATTTTGGCCAATTCAAGCTGATATCATTTTTATTTAAATTTTCTCATTTCTGTATATACTTGCAAGTTGGTATGTTGCAGAAGACCAAAGAAATACCAAGCACACTTCCTAGAGAAAGGGAGGGACCCTGTTTATTAACACTAGTGGACTCCGGGAGTAATTTCCAAATCAGAGTGAAGAAACATGCAGAGGGCTTCACTTTTTATAACCTTCTGGGGTCTTTGTCTTGCAGATATGGTTCTGCCCCTTTTCGTGGGCTTACAGGAAGGCCCCCAGGTGTTGGGGGTCCCCAGGCCATATCTGATGATCTGTCTTGGGGCCAGCGATAACGACCCTCCCCCCACCCCCCCCCACCAGGGCAGTGCATTGTTCACAGTTTTTATGGCCTGACACACCTTGCAAGACCAGTTTCCTCCTCAGGTATTCCATATGAATTGTGGGATTCCTGGGTTTCATTGACCTTAGGGTTGCAATTTGACATTTTAATTTTATTCTTTCTTTGCAAAGCCTAAGCAAATATTCTAGGAATGTTATGTAGTGGGTTGAAGTGTGCTACTTATGGGTTGAGCTCCACAAGGCTCTCACCCGTTGAGTCACAATCAACCCTCTTACATGTTTCAGTTTCTCTCCCAGCTGTCTAAAACAATCTGAGGGGCGTGGTGCACTGGGTGACCAACCCTTATGGGCACTCCCCAGATGAGCCTGTCAGTTCAATTTCAGTTGAGTTGAAATTTCCCTTTGGGGCTCCTGCACATTGAATGGAATAAACTCTGACACTTCCACAAAGGTTCTTAGTTGCCTAAGAACACCAGAGGTTTGAGCTGGAGAAAGGGTGTGCCCCTTATCTTCGAAACTAAATGAGTTCAGTTCTCATTTATATAGAAAAAGTTTTTGTTCACATTCTCAGAAAGAAATTAAAATTGAAAAGCCAAAATCAAAATCAGCCACCCATTTCAACTCCTATCCTTTAGTGCCACCTCAAGGATTTTCTAAGAACACCTCAAATAAAGTCAAACCCTCGACCCCAAACAAGGGAAGGTCCTAGATTAAAGAGACAACTCACCCAAGTTCACCCTATGTGGCTGGTAGCCAGCAGGGCTACTTTGAGAATTTTTTCTTTGTCATTAATTTTTAACAGCTTTAATACCAAGTGCCTTGGGGAGAGCCTCTTTGGGTCAAGGTTACTAGGTGTTCTGTTTGCTCTTAGGTATAAGGATCTAGTTTTTTGCATAGATTTGCAAAGTTTTAATCTACTATTTGTTTGAATAGAGTCTCTGTTCCCTGGTCTCTCTCCTCCTCCAGAATGCCTATAATTCTAATATTGCTTGTTCTGATGGAATCAAATAGTTCTTGTAGAGCTCTTTCATTTTTCTTTATACTCAGGTCTCCTTCTTCTTCCTTTTGTGTTATTTCTAGATTCCTGTCTTCACTATGACTAACTCTTTCCTCTATCTAGTTAGCTCTGCTTTCTATGCTCATTAGTTCACTCGTTTTTTTTTTAATCCTCACCCGAGGACATTTTTCCATTGATTTTTAGAGAGAATGGAAGACAGAAGGAAGGACAGATAGAAATATTGATTTGAGAGAAAAACACCGATAGATTGCCTTCTGCACATGCCCTGACCAGGGCCCAGGCCGGGGAGGAGCCTGCAACTGAGGTAAGTGCCCTTGACCGGAATCAAATCTGGGACCCTTTGGTCCACAGGCTGACACTCTATCCACTGAGCCAAACCAGCTAGGGCAGTTCACTC
Source organism: Plecotus auritus (assembly GCF_963455305.1). Classification (NCBI taxonomy): domain Eukaryota; kingdom Metazoa; phylum Chordata; class Mammalia; order Chiroptera; family Vespertilionidae; genus Plecotus; species Plecotus auritus. The sequence goes on from NC_137772.1 coordinate 104,882,054, forward strand.
TTTAAAATCATATATATATTGTTATTGATTTTAGAGAGAGAGGAAGGAAGAAGGGTAAAGAGATAGAAACATCAATGATGAAAGAAAATCACTGATCAGCTGCCTCCTGTATGTCCCCTGCTATGGATCAAGCCTGCAGACTGGGAATCAAATTGGTGACATCCTGGTGCATGGATCGACACTCAAACAATGAGCCTAACCATCTGAGCAGTAGTTCTCTCTCTCTCTCAGTTCTCTCTCTCTCTCTCTCTCTCTCTCTCTCTCTCTCTCTCTCTATATATATATATATATATATATATATATATATATATGTATATATATATATATATGTATATTGTTATGCCCAGATTTCGTGATCCCCAAAGACCACCAGGGAGCCGAATCCAATGCAAAAGCAAAGAGCCTTTATTCGAGCTAGCTCAAGCTCAGTCCCACACACAACGGCGCAGCGGCGAGGTGGAGAGAGAGAGAGAGAGCTTCAACAGGACAAAGGTTGTTTTTTTTTTTGTTTGTTTGTTTTTTTAAATATATTTTATTGATATTTTTACAGAGAGGAAGGGAGAGGGATAGAGAGCTAGAAACATCGATGAGAGAGAAACATCGATTAGCTGCCTCCTGCACACCCCCCACTGGGGATGTGCCCGCAACCAAGGTACATGCCCTTGACCGGAATCGAACCCGGGACCCTTCAGTCTGCAGGCCGACGCTCTATCCACTGAGCCAAACCGGTTTCGGCCAGGACAAAGGTTTTATAGGGGTCTGGGGCCGGGGGCAGGGAGGTCCTCTGAGTTGGCTGACCCCGATTGGTCGGTTCCAGGTCACCTGAAGGGACTAGCAAGGCTGTCCCCTACCCACACAGTTTTCCCAGGCTTGTTTGGATGGCGGTTATCAGTAGAATGAGAGCAACCTTTCATAGCTTACCAAGAAGTCTGTAACTATTAACTATTAACTATTTGCTGTACTGAGAATTTGTCCTTCTGCTCTGTCTCTCCCTTAGAGATTAAGAGGAACAAAGAATACATTCCTATTGACAGACCTCCTATTCAGTGTTTTGTGCACAAAAGGCATTATGCAGTTAATAAACTTGCTGCAGTCTCTCGATGATCTGTAGTCCTCCCCAACCCGCTCTCCTGTCTTTCTTTCTTTTCTCAATTCCCACCTCCCTACCTCAACCCGGTTCAACCTGTCAGGCTGGCCCTGGCACCTGATGGGTGAAGGAGCATGCTACAGTATAGCCCAATTTGGGCCTAGCTGCTTTCTTGTAGTTTTTCTTGGAAGGGAGGTTATTCTGGGGACAGGATGAAGGGCCTAGCACAAAAATGGAGTCTCTGCCCTTTCAACATATTGCAGAGAGGAAGGGAGAGGTAGAGAGAGATCGAAACATCAATGATGAGAAACATCAATCATTGATCTTCCTGCATGCCCCCCCACTGGGGATCAAGCCTGAATGTGCCCCTACCAGGAATATAATCATGATCTCCTGGTTCATAGGTCAACACACAACCATTGAGCTAGACTGGTTGGGAAGAAGTTTACTCTTTTTTTTTAAATTTTATTTTATTGTTTAAAGTATTACAAATAGCAGTACATATATCTCCTTTTTTTCCCCCCATTGACCTTCCCCCAGCCTCCCCTACCCCCTGTCACATGCCCTCATTCTTAATCTCCTTAATCGCATGCTTCACTTCCCAGATTTCTGATTTGTTCTTTTTTATAGTTTCAATCACTTAAGTAAAGTAGTCGTTTTGTTTGTTGATTTGTTTTCTAAGTGCACTGAATTGCCTATCTGTATTTTCTCACATCTTGTTGAGTATTTTCAAAACTCTAATCTTGAAATCTCTGTCATTTATATGACATATTTCCATGTGTTCCAGCTTGATTTCTGGGAATTTTTCATTTTCTCTCTGATCATCCTGTTACTATGGTTATTCATGGTGTTTGCTGTTCTCCTTTAAGTATTTTTATCTGTCTATATTAATGAAGAGGCCTTTGTACTATTTTTCAGGAAATGACACTGAATTGCAAGAATTTTTACCTTTGTGATCTCCAATTTCCATAAGATAGAATAATGATGCTGTTTGGGTGTGGGGTTTGTTTTATCCTCACTGTAATTATGACCCCTGACCTTTTTAGGGTCTCACCCCAAGAAACCCTCTTGAGGATCAGTCACAGAGGAAAACAGCAGTTCTACAATACCTGTTGGTTTACAGAAAATATGCCCCTGGACCCAACTCCAGGGCAACAAGAGACGAGTTTGAGGAATCCAAGTGGCAACAGGGCTCTGTGGTTCCATTTGTCTGTCTGAAACACCATCATCCTTTCTGACAGCACCACCCCCAATGACTCAGACAGTTTTCTCCCTCACTGCTCCTTCTCCTTAATTGACTCCTAGAGCTCTCTCTTCCTCCCAGCCAAAGGAAGTGCCTGCTACCACTGGCTTCCTCCCTCTCCAGGCTGGGCCCTCAGCTGTGGCTGCAGGGTTGCATATGTGGGCTGTCTGCCCTATCTTTCCTTCTTTTCTCACTGTTTATTCCTGGTTGCCCACCTTTAGATGTTTCAATGCATAAGTCTTTGTTGAGCAGGGATTTCTTTGTTGAATTATAGTGAGTCACTTGTTAACATTTCAGAGGGAGTGGCCAAGGGCTCTCTAATACTGCCATTCCTCTGATGTCACTTTGAGAATCTTATATTTTATTTTTTATACTTACCCTATTTCTGGTCTCTTACTTCTTTACTTTCATATTGTCTTTATTTATTTATTTATTTTTCTTTCATCCTGTAATTCTTCTGGTCTTGGGCCTTCTCATATGATTTTTTAGTGTGCCTGTGTGTTTTGTTGTTTGTTTTTTAGCCTTTTAGTTGAATCTGTTGTCTTTATTATTGTGGATGTGTGGAGTTTTTTATTTTGTTTTTGGTTTGGTCTTGTTTTGCCTTTTTTTTATTCTGTCAGCACCAGTATAACAATTAGCATGATGTGTTTGGGATTGAGACCCACAGTGTACAAGCCTGAAGGTTAGGCCCAGCCATAAGTGGAATAACAGCAATCAAGATCCAAATTCCATAGGAGGACCTATATAATCCATGTGTCATTCATAGACCACCCAGCTCATAATATAAAGAAAGCTACAAAACTGGGTCCCATAAGAAGCCCACCCCCCCCCCCCCAGACTAGGAGGCATAGCAGTCTTCTCCAAAACACAGAAACACAAAGAAACAGCAAAAATGGGGAAACAAAGTAATAGGCCCCAAATGAAAGAATAGGAAGAATCCCCAGAAAAAAAAAAAAAAGAGCTAAATAAAATGGAGGCATGCAATATATCAGATATAGTGTTCAAAATAATGGTGATAAGGCTGTTAAAACAACTTGGTGAGAACAACAAGCAACTTACTGAGAACTATAAGGAACTTAGACAAAACTATATCAGCATGAAAACAGATATAGAAACTATGAATAGGAAACAATTGGAAATGAAGAAAGACATAGCTGAAATAAACAATACCCTGAAAGGAATCAAAAGTAGATTAGAAGCCCTGGCCGGTTTGGCTCAGTGGATAGAGCGTCGGCCTGCGGACTGAGGGGTCCCAGGTTCGATTCCAGCCAAGGGCACATGCCCAGGTTGTGAGCTAGATCCCCAGTAAGGGGCGTGCAGAAAGCAGCCGATCAATGATTCTCTCTCATCATTGATGTTTCTATCTCTCTATCCCTCTCACTTCCTCTCTGAAATCAATAAAGAAATATATTTTTTTAAAAAAGTAGATTAGAAGAAACTGAGGGCCAAATAAGTAAGTTAGAAGATAAGATTTTTAAAAATCACTCAATTAGAGCAGCAATAAGAAAAAATACTTAAAAACCATGAGGACAGTATAAGGGGAGTGTGAGACAACATGAAATGGAACAGCAACCACATCATAGGGATGCCAGAGGGGAAAAAAGGGAAGCAGAATAGAGAAACTGTTTGAAGAAATAATGACAGAAAAATATCCTGACCTGATGAAGGAAAAGGGAGCCAAGTTCAGAAGAAACATAGTGTCTGAATTAAATTTACACACACACACACACACACACGTACACACAAGAGCACCAACCCACAGCAAGACTCATAATTAAAATAGCAAACTTCAAAGAAAAGAAAGAATTTAGAGGGAATCAATAGAAAGCAGTCAGTTACCTATAAGGGAGCTCCAATATGGCTGTCAGCTGATTTCTCACCAAAAACATTATGGCAGGAAGGAAATGGCATGAAGTATTCAAAGCAACAAAAAGCAAGGATCTGAAACAAAGACTATTCTATCCAGCAAAGCTATGACTCAAAAGTGAAGGTGAAACAAAGAGCTTCTCAGACAAAACAAGGCTAAGTTAGTATATTACCACCAAACCAGCACTGCAAGAAATATTAAAAGGATTGTTGGAAGAAAATGAAATAGAGAGACAGGGGGAAACATAAGCATAAAGAATAAAAATGGCAATACATAAGTACCTTTGAATAATAAACTTAAACGTAAATGGATTAAATGATCCAATCAAAAGACATAGGCTAGCTGAATGGATATGAAAACATGACCAAAATATATGCTGTCTACAAGAGACCCACCTCAGAACAAAATACATACACAGGATCAGAGTGAAGGGATAGAAAAAAAATTTCAATGCAAATGGAAGTGAAAAAAATTTGGGGGTACAAATACTCATATCTGACAAAAAAAGACTTGAAAATCAAGACCATAATAAGAGACACTGAAGGTCACTACATAATACTAAATGGATCAATTCATCAAAAGGCTATAAATCTGGTAAACATATATGCACTCAGTATAGAAGCACCCGAATATATACTAGTATATATTTTTAAAAGTTGCTGGAGCACTTTAAGGTAGAGATTGACAACAGTACAATCATAGTAGGGAACTTTAACACCCCACTGACAACACTGGATAGATGTTCGGACAAAAAGTCAACAAGGAAACAGAGACCATGTAAAACACATAACATCAAATGGACTTAATTGACATTTACAGACTATTTCACCCCAAAGCTGAAGAATATACAATATACTCAAGTGCATGCAGGACATTCTCAAAGACAGACCACTTGTTGGAGCACCAACTAATTCTTTACAATTTCAACAAGATTGAAATCATATCAAGCATCTTTTCAGCCCACAAAGGAATGAAACTAGAAATTAAATACAATTAATATACTTTAAAAAATTGCAGCAAATGGAGGCTTAATAGCATGTTATTAAACAATGAACAAGTTACCAAAGATATTAAAGAAGACATTTTAAAAACTTCTTGGAAACAAATAAAAATGAACACACAACCCAAAATCAATGGGAGGGAAGTTCACAGCACTATCCATCTTCCTCAAGAAACAAGAAAAATCAGTAATAAACTAACTAGACCTACAACTAAAATAATTAGCAAGAGAAAACAAGAAAAGCCCAGAGTAAGTAGAAGGAAGGAAATTATAAAGATCAGACCAGAAGTAAATGACATAGCGACTAAAAAAAAAAAAAAAAAAATCAATACAAAGGATCAATGAAACCAATACCTGGTTCTGTGAAAAGATTAACAAGATTGATGAACCTTTAGCCAGACTCATCAAGAAACTCAGAGAGGGGACCCAAATAAATAAAATCAGATATGAAAGAGGTAAAGTAACAACTGACACCACAGAAATACAAAGGATTATAAGAAAGTATTATGATTAACTATATGCCAACAAATTGAACAATTATGATGAAGTGGACAAATTCCTAAAAATATACAATCTTCCAAAATTAAATCAGGAATATTCAGAAAACCTGAACAGATGACTAACAATGAATAAAATTGAAACAATAATCAAGAAACTCCCAGCAAACAAAAGCTTTGGTCTGGACAGCTTCAAAGGGGAGTTTTTACCAAAAAAGAAATAACTATTCTCTTCAAACTATTCTAAAAAATCCAAGATGAAAGAACACTTACAAGCTCTTTCAACAAGGCCAGCATTATCCTAATATCAAAAACAGATAAAGATACTACAGAGAATTATAGACCAATATCCCTGATGAAAATTCTCAACAAAATATTAGCAAATTGGATCCAACAATATATTAAAAATATCATACACCATGACCAAGTTGTATTTATTCCAGGTATACAAGGCTCATACAATAATTGCAACTCAATAAGCGTGATACATAACACAGACAAGTTGAAAAATAAAAATCACATTATCATATCAATACATGCAGAAAAGGCATTTGACAAAATCCAACACCCATTTTTAATAAAAACTCTCAGCCAAGTGGGAAAAAGAGGATCATATGTCAAAATAATAAAGGCCATATATGACAAGCCTTCAACCAACATCATACTCAATGGACAAAATGTAAAATTGTTTTTCTTAAGAACAAGAAGACAGGATATCCACTTTCACCACTCTTATTCTATGGCACTGTATGTCCTAGCCACGGTGATTAGACCAGAAGGAAATATAAAAGGCATCCAAATTGGAAAGGAGTAAATATAACTGTCATTATTCACAGATGACATGATATTGTACATAGAAAATCGTAAAGACTCCACCAAAAATGACTAGATTTAATAAATGAATTCAGCAATAAATACAAAGCAACTTCAAAAAATCAATGATATGTTTATACACCAATAATAATACCTCAGAAAGAAAAACTAAAAATAAAAATCCCATTTACCATTGAAACAAAAACATTGAGTACATAGGAATAAACCTATCTAAGGTAGTAAAAGACCAGCACTCAGAAAACTATAGAACATTGAAAAAAAGAGATAGAGGAAGATATAAATAAGTGAAGAATATCCCATGTTCATGGATTGGTAGAATCAACATCATTAAAACGTCCATACTCCCCAAAGCAATCTATGATTCAATGTCATCCCTATTAAAATGCCAATGGCATATTTCACAGATCTAGAACAAATAAATACTCCAAAGATGTATATGGAACTAAGAAGGAACCCAAATAGCTACGGCAATCCTGAAAAAGAATAAAGTTTTAGGATCACAATACAGGATCTCAAATTATTCGACAAAGCTACTGTAATCAAAATGGCCTGGTACTGGCACAAGAACAGGCATACTGATAGATGTAACAGAAAAGAGAACCCAGGTGTTGACCAAGCCATTATGCTCAATTAATATTTTACAAAGGAGGAAAGAGCATACAATGGAGAAAAGACAGTCTGTTTGATAAATAATGTTGGGAAAATTGGGCAGGTACTGTGGAAACCCCTTTCAAGTCCCGCGTGGTTCAGGGTTCCGGTTCAGGGTTCGGGTTCTGGAGAAGGCCGCACACAAATGAAGAGACTAGAAAAGCATTAATTTGGGAAATGGGGGCCAGGCAGTAGTCCAACTCTAGTGGGAGGACTACTCCTCGCTCCGGCCTTGCCATCCCTTTTATTAAGATTAAGATTATGGTATACACCCATATCCCCTAGGCAGGAAACTCCAATAATAGCCAATCAGTGAATTTACTTAAGACTAACAGGTGGAGGCTGCTTCAACTACCAATGTCTCAATCAAACAACGAGTGATTAGCCCTGACCTTTCAGAGCAATTAAGGTTGACCAGCCTTCCGGATTCCCCATCCACACCTCTCTACTAGTGAAACAATGATCAGCTTCCGGCAAGGTACTTGAAAGAAACACACACAAAAACTGGACCACCAACTTACACCACACAAGAATAACATGAAAACGTACAAAAGACTTAAGTGTAAGTCACAAAACCATAAAAATCCTAGAAGAAAATGTAAGCAGTAAGATTTCAGACATTTTTTGTAGCAATATTTTTCCTAATATATCTCCTAGGACAAAGGAAACAAAGAAACAAAAATAAACCAATGGGACTATATCAAACTAAAAAGCTTCTGCACAGCAAAAGAAACCACAATCAAAATGAAAAGGGAATCCACTGTATGGGAGTCATATTTGTCAATGATGCACCTAATAAAGGGTTGATTTCCAAAATATATAAAGTACTCATACAACTCAACAAAAGGAAAAAAAAAACCAACCCAATTAAAAAGTGGGCAAAGGACCTAAATAGATATACAAATGACCAAGAGACATATAGAAAAATGCACAATCACTAATCATCAGATAGATGAAAATTAAAACAACAATGAGGTATCACGCAAAACCTGCCAGAATGCCTACCATCAATAAATACAAGTGCTGGTGAGGATGTGGAGAAAAAGGAAGACTTGTACACTGCTGATGGGAATTAAGACAGGTATAGACACTATGGAGAACAATGTGGCATTTCCTCAAAAAATTAAAAATGGAACTGCCATTTGAGCCAGTGATCCCACTTCTAATAATATATCCTAAGAATCCTATAATAGCAACTAGAAACTATATATGCACCACTATGTTCATAGAAATGTTATTTACAATAGCTAATATCTGGAAACTGCCCAAGTGGCCATTAGGTGCTGAGTGGATTAAAAAAAACAAACAAACCTATGGAACATTTACATAATGAATATTTATGAAGCTGCAAAAACAAATAATCTCTTACCCTTTGAGACAACATGGAGGGGCCTGGAGATTATTATGCTAAGTGAAATAAGCCACTCAGAGCAATACAAGTATCACATGATCTCATTTATATGTGGAATATAATAAACAAAATAAATTGATGAATAAAATAGATCTAAGAGAAACAGTATTTGTGTCCCCAACATAGACATCACCCCATATGGCACAGGGAGGTGAATGCCAGTGGAACCCCAAGAACGTGTAGCTAACACCTGTGTGACAAGTTCTGGGGCAGAGGGGAGGCAGTATAGTTCAGAACAGGGAAAATCAAGGCTTGAGGCTCAAAGCAAATCCAGCCTCTGGGCCAAGGAGTCTCTGACCATTGGACTACCAGGGCATCCAACCTTTTAGAACTCAATTAGGTTACCCAGCATCATAAAGGGACAGTGACTCACATTCACCTGCACTAGAGAAGCTCCCAGGAGACTCAGGATAGACACAACAAGAGACCAGATTAAACAACATCAGAGCAAAATCTGTCAAGCACTACAAATAATGGGCCCAAAGCACCTGTATAAGAGCTGGCATGACAACATTGGGGTTGAACCTCATTGGCAGCAAGTTGGAGGGGAGAATCCTCCCAGGAATGGGACACCAACAATCAAGTTCCAATTACAACAGGAGAGCCCAATAAATGCACCCAAGGGGCATTGCTAGAGAATCCAGCTAAGGTGAACAAAAAGACTGCATCACTGCACCCTGAAGATACTTTCTACATAATGCCATCCCACAAAGACTGAGAGGCATAGCAATTCTATCTAATTCATAGAAACACATACAAAGAGACAGCTAAGATGGGGAGACATAGAAACAATCCCCAAATGAGAGAAAAGAAGAAATTTTCACAAAAAGAACTAAATGAAAGTGATGAAAGCAACCTATCAGACATAGAGTTAAAAGCAATAGTTATAAAGATGCTTAATGAACTTGTGCCAATAACAACAGCATGAAAAGAAAAATAGAGGCCATGGACAAGGACCAGACAGATGTGAAGAATGATTTAGCTGACATCAAGAACACACTGGAAGGTATTAAAAGTAGATTGGTGGGTGAGCGTGAGCAAGTGAGTGAAAGTCAGTGCGGCACCAAGTGCCTGGGAGAAGGGTCCCCAGGGAGGGCCAGGGAGAGCGCGCGGCAGACCCGCCCAGGATGCACGGTGGCCCCAGAGGCTGGGCCCAGCGGTTCAGTTTCAAATTGGAATCTCCTGTAGTACTTACTGTAACCTAATTTCCAAGATTTTTATGTCAGAGGTAGATCAAAAGGACTATACTTTCAGCCACCCCTGCCAGGGACATGCTACCTAGGCTGTGATCCCACAGTCAACAAGGATCCAGCCACCCTGGGTGCAGGCTCCTGTGAGTTCGGAAGCAGGCTCCCCTCTGACTGGCCCAATGCTTTAGCCCAGGGCACTGCAACCACGTGAACAGCAGACACGTGAGCAGCCTGCTCCTGTCCAAGGAGCAGCAGCCCTGCAAGCAACCCGCCACAGGCCTAAGAGCAGAAGCTTCACGTGGCCTGCCCCTGTCCAAGGAGCAGCAGTTGGGTGAGCAGCCAGTTCCCCCGTCTGAGGAGCAGCAACCATGCAAGCAGCTCGCCCCATCCGAGGAGCAGCAGCCGCTTGAGCAGCCCACTCACTACTGAGGAGTGGAAGCCCCACGTAGCCAGCCCCCCTCTGAGGAGCAGCAGCTGCGCACAGCCCACACCCTGCACCTGTCCGAAGAGCAGCAGCTATGCCGCATGAGCAGCCAGCCGCCTTCCAAGGAGCAGCAGCTGTGCAAGCAGCCTGCCCCCAGCCGAGGAGCAACAGCTGTGTGAATAGACCGTCCCCTTTCCGAGGAGCAGCAGCTGCACGAACCACTTTCCCCCATCCGAGGAGCAGCACCTGTGTGAGCAGCCCACCCCCTTCTGAGGAGCAGCAGCCACACGAGCAGCATCACCCCATCTGAGGAGCAGCAGCCACATAAGCAGACTGCCCACGTCCAAGGAGCAGCAGCCCTGTGCAATCTGCACTGGTCCAAGGAACAGCACCCACACGCAGCCTGCACCTGTCCAACAAGAAGGAGCCGAGTGAGCGGCCCGTCCCTGTCCGAGGAGCATCAACAACACGAGCAGCTCACTCCCACGCAAGGAGCAGCAGCCGCATGAGCAGACCACCCCCCGTCCGAGGAGAAGAAGCTGCATGAGAAACCTGCACCCGTACAAGGAGCAGCAGCCCTGCAAGCAACCTGCCCCTGTCCAAGGAGCGGCAGCATCACGAGTAGCCCATCCCATCTGAGGAACAGCAGCAGCACGCAGCCAGCCCCCATCTAAAGAACAGCAGCCACGTGAGCAGTCCTCCCCTATCTGAGGAGAAGCAGCCATGTGAGCAGCTGGCCCCCATCCAAGGAGCAGTGGACACGAGCAACCCGTCCCCATCCAAGGAGCAGCAACCTCATAATCAGCCCACCCCCATCCAAGGAACAGCAGCTATACAAGCAGCCTCCCCAACCAGCCAGAGGAGGCACCACTGCTGCTGTGAGCACCCACCAGAGGAGCCACTGACAACTAAGAAGCAGCTTCTACCGTAACCGCCTGAGGAGCAACCGCAGCCAGAGAAGCCACTGCCACCCAAGGAGCAGCCCCTGCACAGCTCGACATCTAGATCAGTCAGTGAGACCAAAAATGGGTAGACAAAGATACTCCCACAGGAAAGAAAAGGAGGAAACACCAGAAAATCAGCTAAGTGAAACAGAAGCATGCAATATGTCAAAAAAAGAATTCAGAAAAAGGGTCATAGAGTTCATAAACCAGATGGAAGAATAAATCAACACCTTATGCAAGAATCAAGAAGAATGGATGAAAAAATCAACAACTTATGTAAGAATCAAGAAGAAATGAAGAGTGATATAGCTGCAATAAGAAACACCATGGACCATTTCAACAGTAAACTAGGAAAGGCAGAGAACTGAATTAGCAAATGAGAAGACAGGGAAGCAAAACACAGCCAAACTGAATTGCAACTGAAGAAAAAAATTAAAAGACAGGAGGAGAGCCTAAGGGAGCTAGGGGACAACATGAAATGAAGCAACATATGAATAATAGGGGTGCCAGAACAACAGGAAGAGGAATAAGGGTTAGAAGAACTATTTGAAGAAATAATGTCAGAAAACCTCCCTGATGTGGCAAAGAAAAAAGTCACACAAGCACAGAGAGTCCCAAACAGGATGAACCCAAAAAGACCCACACCAAGACACATCATAATTACAATGGCAAATATTCAGGACAAAGAGAGAATCTTAAAGGCTGCAAGAGAGAGACCGAAAGTTACATACAAGGGATCTCCCATTAGATTATCAAATGATATCTCAACAGAAACACATCAGGCCAGAAAAGAATAGAAGGAAATTTACAAGATGATGCAAACCAAAGGACTGAATCCAAGAATACCCTATCCAGCAAGGCTATCATTCAAAATTGAAGGGCAAAAAAAGGAGCTTCACAGACAAAAAAAAATGCTAAGGGAGTTTATCACTACCAAACCAGCAATGCAAGAAATGCTAAAAGGACTGGTATAAAAAGAAGAAATAAAAAGGTAAGAAGGAACACAGGCACAAAAAATAAAAATGGCTACAAACAAGTACCTATCAATAATAACTTTAAACGTAAATGGACTAAATGCTCCAATCAAAAGACATTGAGTGGCTGAATGGATAAAAAAACATGACCCATTTATATGCTATGTACAAGAGACCCACCTCAGAAAAAGAGACTCATACAGACTGAGAGTGAAGGGATAGAAAAATATTTTTGAGGCAAATGGAAATGAAAAAATAGCTGGGGTAGCAATACTTATTTCTGACAAAATAGACCTCAAAGTAAAGGCCATAACAAGAGATAAGGAAGGCCACTTCATAATAATAAAGAGATCGATACAACAAGAGGATATAACCCTGATAAACATATACGCACCCAATGCAGGAGCACCCAAATACATAAAAAAACTCCTGGAAGATATCAAGGGAGAGATCGACAACAATATAATCATAGTAGGGGACTTTAATACACCACTGACATCACTGGATAAATCCTCTAGACAAAAAATCAGCAAAGAAACAGCAATTCTAAATGACTCACTAGATCAGGTGGACCTAATTGACATCTTCAGAGAATTTCACCCCAAAGCCATGGAATATACATTCTTCTCAAGTGCACATGAGACATTTTCAAAAATAGATCACATGTTGGGTCACAAACAAAGTCTCCCCAAATTCAAAAAGATTGAAATCATATCAAGCATTTTCTCAGACCACAATGGCATAATATTATAAACTAGAGGCCCGGTGCACAAAATTCGAGCACGGGGGGGTTGTCCCTCAGCCCAGCCCACACCCTCTTCAATCTGGGACCCCTCGAGGGATGTCCGACTGCCCACCGGGATCGGGCCTAAATGGGCAGTTGGACATCCTTCTCACAATCAAGAACTGATGGCTCCCAAATGCTCGCCTGCCTGCCTTCCTGATTGCCCCTAACCGCTTCTGCCTGCCAGCCTGATCACCCCCTAACCACTCCTCTGCCAGCCTGATTGATGCCTAACTGCTCCCTTCCCAGCCTGTTTGCCCCTAACAGACTTCCCCTGCAGGCCTGGTCACCCCTAACTGCCCTCCCCTGCAGGCCTGGGTCCCTCCCAACTGCCTTTCCCTGCAGGCCTGGTCGCCCCCAACTTCCCTCCTCTGCAAGATTGGTCACCCCTAATTGCCCTCCCCTGCAGGCTTGATCACCCACAACTGCCCTCCCTTGCAGGCCTGGTCCCTCCCAACTGCCTTCCCTTGCTGGCCATCTTGTGGTGGCCATCTTGTGTCCACATGGGGACAGCCATCTTTGACCACATGGGGGCAGCCATCTTGTGTGTTGGAGTGATGGTCAATCTGCATATTACTCTTTTATTAGATAGGATAAACTACAATAAAAACATTCCAAAAAATTGAAACACTTGGAAGCTGAATAGCATGCTATTAAACAATGATTGGGTTATCAATGAGATCAAAGAAAAAATTAAAAACATCCTGGAGACTAATGACAATAAAAACACAACAATGTAAATACTATGGGACACAATGAAAGCAGTCCCGAAAGGGAAGTTTATAGCTCTACAGGCCTCCCTTAAAAAAACAATGAAAAATGATAATAAATCATCTCACTCAACAACTCAAAGAATTAGAAAGAGAGCAACAAGAAAAGGCCACAGTGAGCAGAAGGAAGGACATATTAAAGATCAGAGCAGAAATGAATGACATAGAGACCAAAAAAACAATACAAAAGATCAATGAAACCAAGAGCTGGTTCTTTGAAAGGATAAACAAGATTGATGAACCTCTAATCAGGCTCACTAAGAAGCAAAGAGAGAGGACCCAAATAAACAAAATCAGAAATGAAAGAGGAGAAATAACAACAGACCCCACAAAAATACAAAGGATTATTAAAAATTACTAGGAAAAACTCTATTCTAACAAACTAGACAACCTGGAGGAAATGGACACATTCCTAGAAAAATACAACCTTCCAAAACTTACTCAGGAAGATACTAAAAATCTCAATAAGCTGATAACTATGGAAGAAAATGAAGCAGTCATCAAAAAGCTTCCGGCAAACAAAAGCCCGGGGCCAGATGGCTTCACAGGGGAGTTTTACCAAACATTTAAGGAAGAACTAAAACCTATCCTCCTCAGACTATTCCAGAAAATTCAAGAGGAAGGAACACTTCCAAGCTCCTTCTATGAAGACAGCATCACCCTAATACCAAAACCAGATAAAGATAACACAATGAAAGAGAATTACAGACCAATATCCCTCATGGACATAAATGCCAAAATCCTCAACAAAATTCTAGCAAATCAGATTCAGCAGTACATCAGAAAGATCGTACACCATGACCAAGTAGGATTTATCCTGGGGATGCAAGGATGGTACAATAGTCACAAATCAATAAACGTGATACATCACACATAAACAAATTGAGAGATAAAAACCACATAGTCATATCAATTGATGCAGAAAAAGCATTTGACAAAATCCAACACCCTTTCTTGATAAAAACTCTCAGCAAGGTGGGAATAGAAGGATCATACCTCAACATAATAAAAGCCATATATGACAAACCCAGAGCCAACATCATACTCAATGGGCAAAAACTAAAACCATTTCCCCTAAGAACAGGAACAAGACAGGGATGCCCATTCTCACCACTCCTGGTCAACATAGTGCTGGAAGTACTAGCCATTGCAATCAGACAAGAAGAAATAAAAGGCATCCAAATTGGAAAAGTAGAAATAAAACTGTCCTTATTTGCAGATGACATGATACTGTACATAGAAAACCCTTAAGACTCCATCAAAAAATTATTAGACTTAGCCCTAACTGGTTTGGCTCAGTGGATAGAGCGTCAGCCTGTGGACTAAAGGGTCCCAGGTTCGATTCCGGTCAAGGGCATGTACCTGGGTTGCGGGCACATCCCCAGTGGGGGGCGTGCAGGAGGCAGCTGATCGATGTCTCTTTCTCATCGATGTTTCTGGCTTTCTGTCCCTCTCTCTTCCTCTCTGTAAAAAATCAATAAAATATATTTAAAAAAAATTATTAGACTTAATAAATGAATTTGGCAATGTAGCAGGATACAAAATTAATGCCAAGAAATCTATGGCATTTCTATACACCAATAATGAACTTACAGAACGAGAGACTACAAAAGCGATCCCATTTACCATCGTACCAAAAAAAATTAAGATACCTAGGAATAAACTTAACTAAGGAGGTAAAAGACCTATATGCAGAAAACTACACAACACTGAAAAAAGAGATAGAGGAAGACATAAACAGATGGGAAAACATACCATGTTCATGGATTGGTAGAATCAACATCATCAAAATGTCCATACTACCCAAAGCAATCTATAAATTCAATGCACTTCCCATTAAAATACCAATGGCATATTTCACGGACCTAGAATGAACTTTCCAAAAATTCATCTAGAACAAAAAAAGACCCTGAATAGCTGCAGCAATCCTGAGAAAGAAGAACAAAGTAGGTGGGATCTCAATACCAGATATCAAGCTGCATTACAAAGCCACTGTTCTCAAAACTGCCTGGTATTGCCAAAAGAACAGACATATAAATCAATGGAATAGAATAGAGAACCCAGAAATCGACCCAAATCACTCTGCTCAATTAATATTTGACAAAGGAGGCATGAACATACAATGGAGTCAAGACAGTCTCTTCAATAAATGGTGCTGGGAAAATTGGACAGATCATGCAAAAAAATGAAACTAGATCACCAACTTACACCATACACAAAAATAAACTCAAAATGGATCAAGGACTTAAACATAAGATGGGAAACCATAAAAATACTAGAGGATTCCACAGGCAGTGAAAACTCTGACATATGCCAAAGCAATTTCTTCACTGATACTGCTCCTAGGGCAATGGAAACTAAAGAGAAAATAAACAAATGGGACTACATCAAAATAAAAAGTTTTTGCACAGCAAAGGAAACCATCAATAAAACAACAAGAAAGCCCACTGCATAGAAGGACATATTTGCCAATGATATCAACGATAACGGTTTAATCTCCAACATTTACAGGGAACTCATGCAGCTTTACAAAAAGAAGATAAACAACACAATGAAAAAATGGGCAACTGATCTAAATAGACACTTTTCGAAAGAAGACAGAAGGAAGGCCAAGAGACTTATGAAAACCTGCTCAAAGTCACTAATCATCAGAGAGATGCAAATCAAAACAACAATGCGGTACCATCTCACACCTGTCAGAATTGCAACCATCAACAAATCAACAAATGACAAGTGCTGGAGAGGATGCAGAGAAAAAGGAACCCTCATGCTGGTGGGAATGCAGACTGGTGCAGCCACTTTGGAGAACAGTATGAAGTTTCCTCAAAAAACTAAAAATGGAACTCCCATTTGACCCAGTGATCCCACTTCTAGGAATATATCCCAAGAAACTAGAAACATGAATCAGAAAGGATATATGCACCACTATGTTCATAGCAGCACAATTCACCATAGCTAAGATTTGGAAACAACCTAAGTGCCCATCAGCAGATGAGTGGATTAAAATACTGTGGTACATCTACACAATGAAATACTATGCTGCGGTAAAAAAGAAGGAGTTCTTACCATTTGCAACAACATGGATGGAGATGGAGAGCGTTATGCTAAGTGAAATAAGCCAGGCAGAGTAAGATAAATATCACATGATCTCACTAATTTGTGGAATATAATGGACAACATAAACTGATGAACAAAAATAGATCCAGAGACAGAGAAACATCAATCAGAACGTCAAGCCTCAGGGAAGGTAAGGGACAATGGGGGTACGGGGTAGAGATCAACCAAAGAACTTATATGCATGCGTATAAGCTTAATCAATGGACACAGACAACAGGGGGGTGGGGTCATGAATGGGAGGTTGGGGGGGTAATGGGGGAATAAGGACACATATGTAATGGCTTAATCAATAAAGAAATTTAAAAAAAATAAAAGAAAAAAATTAAAAATAAATGTAGATTGGTGGAAGCAGAGGATGGAATCAGCATTTTAGAAGATAAGGTAGAAATAAATACCCAAATAGAGTAGCAAATAGAGAAAAGAATTAAAAAGCAGGAAGATAGCCTAAGGGAGCTTTGGGACAACATGAAACATAAGAACATCCACATTATAGGAATAAAAAAAGGGGAAGAGGGTGAGCAAGGAAGAGAAAACCTGTTTAAAGAAATAACGACAGAAAACTTCCCCTACCTGGTGAAAGAAAGTATCACCCACGTTCAGGAGGTACAGAGAGTCCCAATCAAGAAGAATCCAAAGAGACACACACAAAGACACATCATAATTAAAAATGGCAAATTTAAAGACAAAGAAATAATCTTAAAGGCAATAAGAGAAAGAACATTACCTACAAAAGAGTCCCCATTAGAATGCCAGCTGACTTCTCAATAGAAACACTTGAGGCCAGAAGGGAATGGTATGAAGTATTCAAACTAATGAAAGTAAAGGGCCTAAATCAAGACTACTGTATCCAGCAAGGCTATCATATAAAATTGAAGGTGAAATAAAAAGCTTTCCAGATTAAAAAAAAAAAGTTGAAGGAATATATTACCACCAAATCAGCAATGCAAGAAATGTAAAAGGGACTACTTATAAAAGAAGATGTGGAGAGAGAGGATCATAAGCATAAAGAAAATAAAACAGCAATAAATAAATACCTATCAATAATAACCTTAAAAACTATGGTACATCTACACAATGGAATACTATGCTGCTATAAAAAGAATGAACTTTTACCATTTGCAACAGCATGGATGGAACTGGAAAGCATTATACTAAGTGAAATAAGCCAGTTGGAGGAAGATAAATATCACATGATCTCACTCATATGTGGGATATAATGATCAACATAATTTGATGAAAAAGAATAGATCCAGACAGAAATGGTAGGGGAGGGGGAGGTTAGAGAGCAACCAAAGGACTTGTATGCATGCATATTAGCATAACCAATGGACACAGACACTGGGGCAGTGGGGGCTTGCCCAGGGTGGAAATGGGGGGGGGGTCTATTGGGGAAAAAAGAGACATATGTAAAACTTTAGACAATAAAAAAATAAAAATAAACTAAAAAAGTATAAATAAAAAATAATAATAAACTTAAATGTAAATGGATTAAATGCTCCAGTCAAAAGATATATGGTGACTGAGTGGATAAGAAAACATGACCATATATATGCTGTGTACAAGAGACCATTTCAGAACAAAAGATACACAAAGAATGACAGTGAATGAATAGAAAAATATATTCCATGCAAATGAGTGGGGGGAAGCTGGAGTAGCAATACTTGTATCTGACAAAATAGACTTCAAAACTAAGGCAATCACAAGAGACAGACAGACACTTCATAATACTAAAGGGAATGATTAAAGAAGAAAATATAACCCTTGTTAACACATATGCACCCAATATAGGAGCACTCAAAGGCATAAAAATACTCTTGACGGAATTTAAGGGAGAGATTGACAGCAATACAGTCATAGTGTGGGACTTTAATACCCCACTGACATCACTGGATAGATCCTCCAGACAAAAAAAAAATTAACAAGGAAACAGAGGCCTTAAATGACACACTAGTTCAGAAGGATCTACTGGATATTTACAGAACATTTCACCACAATGCAAGAGAATATACATTCTTTTCAAGTGCACATGGAACATCCCCAAAGATAGACCACAGTTAGGGCCCAATACAAGGCTATACAAATTTAAGAAGATTGATATAATACCAAGCATCTTCTCAGATCACAATAGCATAAAGTTAGAAATCAACTACAATTAAAAAAAAAAAAAACACTCACATACATGGAGGCTAAATAGTATGTTATTAAACACTGAATGGGTTATAAATGTGATCAAGCAAGAAATTAAAAACTTCCTGGAAACAAATGAAAATGTACACACAACCACCCAAAATCTATGGGACTCAGTGAAAGCAGTGCTGAGAGGGAAGTTCATAGCACTATAGGCCTACCTCAAGAAACAAGAAATAGGACTAATAAACTATCTGATCCTACAACTAAATGAATTAGAAGGAGAATAGCAAAAACAAAACAAAACAAAACAAAACAAAAAACAACCCAGAGGAGGTAGAAGGAAGGAAAAAATAAAGATCACATGGCAATAAATGACATATAACCTAAAAACACACAAAACAAACAAACAAACCAAAACAACAACAACAACAAAAAAAAAAACAGTACAAAAGATCAATAAATCCAAGAGTTGGTTCTTTGAAAAGATAAAGACGATTGATGAAACCCTAGCCAGACTCAACAAGAAACAAAGAGAGAGGACCCAAATAAATAAAATCAGAAACAAAAGAGGTGATATAATAACTGATATCAGAGAACTATAAAGTACTGTAAGCAAATACAATGAACAACTATATGCCAATAAACTGGACAACCTGAGGAAAATGTACAAATTCATAGAAACATACAATCTTCCAAAACTCGATCAGATAGAATCAGAAACCTGAGCAGGCCAATAACAACTCATGAAATTGAAGTAATAATTTAAAAACTTCCAGCAAACAACACTTTTGGACTGACTGGATTTACAGGTGAATTTAACAAACATTCAAGAAGAACTAACAACTATACTCCTCAAACTATTTCAAAAAATTCAAGAGGAAGGAACACTTCCAAGCTCTTTTTACAAAGCCAGCATTATCCTAATTACAAAACCAAACAAAGACACTACAAAGAAAGAAAATTACAGGCCAATATTCCTGATGAACACATGCTAAAATCCTCAACAAAATTTTAGCAAATCTGATCCAGCAATGTATTAAAAAGATCATACACCATGATCAAGTGGGACTTATTCCAGGGATGCAAGGCTAGTACAATTCACTAATCAATAAGCCTGATACATCTCATAGACAAATTGAAATATAAAAACCACATCATCATATCAATAGATGCAGAAAAAGCATTCAACAAAATTCAGTACCATTTTTGATAAAAACTCTCAGTAAAGAGGTTATAGAGAGATCATACCTCAATATTATAAAGACCATATACAACAGATTTACAGCCAACATAATACCCAATGGGAAAAAACTAAAAGTTTTCCCTTAAGAACCCAGAAAAAGACAAGGATCTCTGCTTTCACCACTCTTATTCAACATAGAACTGGAAGTCCTAGGCACAGCAATTAGACAAGAAGAGATTAAAGGCATCCAAATTGGAATGGAGGTAGTAAAACTGTCATTATTAGCAGATGACATGATATTGTACATAGAAAATCCTAAAGACTCCACCAGGAAACTACCAGACATAATAAATAAATTTGGCAAGGTAGCACGATACAAAATCAACATCCAGAAATCAATGGCATTTTTATACACCAACTAGAGGCCCAGTGCACAGATTTGTGCACTGGTGCAGGGCATGGACTGTGGAGATCAGCCTGCTGTGGGAGCGCTGTTCATCCTGGTCAACAAGGAGGCGCTCCCACTGTGGGAGTGCACTGACCACCAGGGGGCAGCTCCTGCTTTGAGCGTCTGTCTTCTGGTGGTCAGTGCGCATAATAGTGACTGGTTGACGGGTTGTTCTGGTTCTTCCACCATTCAGTCGCTGGGCTTTTATTTTATAAGATAATGAACTGTCCCAATGAAAGAGAAATTTAAAAATCCCATTTACCATTGCAACAATAACAAAAATTAAGATGCCTAGGCATAAACTTAATTAACCAAGTAGTTAAAAGACCTGTACTTGGAAAACTGTAGGACATAGAAAAAAAAATCTAATTAAAAAAAAAAAACTAATTTAAAAATTGGCACAAGACCTGAATAAACATTTCTCCAAACAGGACATACACTTGACCAAGAGACATATGAAAAAATACTCAAAGTCACTAATCATCAGAGAAATGCAAATTAAAACCACAATGAGATATCATTTCACAACTATCAGAATAGCTATCATAAAAAAAAATCAACTAACAACAAGTTCTGGTGAGGATGTGGAGAAAAGGGAACACTAGTTCACTACTATTAGGAATGCAGCTTAGTACAGCACTATGGAAAACAGTATGGAGATTCCTCAAAAAATTAAAAATGGAACTTCCATTTGACCCAGTGATTCCACTTCTAGGAATATATCCTAAAAACCCCAAAACACCAATCAGAAAGAATATATGCATCCCTATGTTCATAGCAGCATTATTTACAGTAGCTATGATATGGAAACAGTCCAAATGCCCATCAGTAGATGAATGGATAAAAAACCTGTGGGACATTTATACTATGGAATACTATGCAGCTGTAAAAAAGAAGGATCCCTTACCCTTTGGGACAGTGTGAATGGACCTGGAATATATTATGCTAAGTGAAATAAGACATCTAAAAAAGACAAATATCACATGATCTCACTTATTTGTGGAATCCAATGAACAAAATGAATTGATCAATAAAATAAGACCCAAAGCATGGAGGCAAGGAAAGACTGACATACCTCTATGTGGGTTTTGTGGGACAAGAAGAGATAAACCAAAGATATTCATAGCCCATGGACATGGGCAATAAGGTAGTGAAGACCTGGGGGTGATGGATAGTGGCTTGGAGGAGGGGGGTAAAGGGAGGGAAAATGGGAATAACTGTAATACCATCAACAATAAAAGTAAAATAGACCCAGAGTCCTGGAAACATAGAATACACTGAAGAATATCCAGGGGAAGCGGGGAGGAAGGAACGAAAGAGATTAACCAAAGAACTTATATGCATAAATGCATTGTCCATGGAAAGAGGCAATAGTGTGATGAAGGCCTGGGGCAGAAGGAAACTGGGTGGAGGGAGCAAAGTGTGAAGAAAAAGGGTAGACATCTGTTATACTCATTGATAAATATTAACAACAACAACTAAATACTAATGAGGGGATTTGTGGTCTATGCAGAGTGGTGCCTCTTCTTTGGTGGTTCCAGAAAAAGGAAAATACTTTGATATTCTAAAGATATCTTGTAGATGAAAATAGACAGGCTCAGTTAAGGAAAAGATTGACCTTGTCAGGGAATATACTGGCCTACCACATGACTATCCACCATAAGCTACTTTTAGTTAAAAAGTTTTCATTTCAGACCATCCTTTGTGGTTATTTAGGTGTCTGAGTTTGTAAGGTCACCACCAAGGCCACCCCTGAGGTTATCAGGTTTAGTATGTGGTCCCGTTTTGTCCACATGCCTGATGAGTGAGAGCTGTGAAGGATTCTACATAGAGTAAAATAGAAATCACTGTTACCATTGTGAAAGCCATCAAGGCCAAACTTCTACAGAGGCCACTTCAATACTAATTTTACAAAAACAATGGTAGCAGTGATTAATGATGATAAATCACCATAGCAAAGTTAGGAATAACAATTACCTTTGTAAAGCACATTACCGATTATGAATATTTATTAGAGAATAATGATTTAACAATTATACCTATATTGATAATCAATCATGGAAGTTTAGGAAAAGAAATAATGAATGGTTTTTCAGAGACTGCCTGAAAACATGACTTAACAAATAAATTTTGAAATTGAAATCAGACTAAGAAAAAAAGATAGAGAGATCCAAGATGGCGGCGTAGGTAAACACCTAAACTGCTGCCTCGCACAACAATTTCAAAACTACAACTAAAAGACAAAACGTCTATCACCCAGAACCACGGGAAAGCTGGCTGAGTGGAAGTTCTACAACTAGAAGAAAAGAGCAAACAGCATTGAGGGGTGCACAAGCGCTGAAAAGCTGAGGTACGGAGACGCGCAAATCGGGCTGGTGACGGGTGACTGGGAGCCCTGCTGTTTTCAACCCGAAGGGAGATAAGCTCCCGATTACTCCGAACTCGTTTCTGGGGAGACTCGGGGGACCCAAACTCCTACGGGGAGAAGCTGGACTGTCTGCCGTGGGGTCGGAAAGTGAGGGAGGCTTGCTTGCAGGGCTGCATGCAGGAACAATTGCTTATTGTGCTGGGGCGCGGGACGCAGGGACACGGTCGGAGACGTAGAGCCGCAAAGCCGGCTTACTGGCAGCCATCGCTGTTTGCCACGCCCTAGCCTAGTCACGCCCTGAGACCCCGCCCTGTACAATCTACGAACCCACCCAAGCTCCAAGCAGCAGCTTTAGCATATGAATGGCCTGCCCTATCACAGCTTAACCTAGCAAACTTGCAGCCCGGATCAGACAGCTCAAAACCTCCAAACCCCAAGCAAAGAAGAGAAAACTGTAGTTCTTGCTGTAGCTCCTGCTGGGTGACCTCAGACAGTAGCTGACCTGCACCCCATTGGAGATCCAGAAGCCAGTGTACCTAGTGGTCAGTGTGAGACACCAGATTTCAACTCCTCAGATCCATAAGTGATACATTCAAAAGGCAGACTCAATGAGCACCAAAGCCCCACTGAAACAAGTCCTACACCATAAGTGTGTCTCCAGCGCAGTAGTTCTTCCATTATAGACACAGCAGGTCCTCACAGCCAATTGGCCTGGAGGTCAATTCCTCCCAGTGTACCAACAGCAATCAAGGCTTAACGACACCAAGACTTTGCACTCAGCCCACAAAGGGGAGTAACAAAGGCGTCCACCTCAGGTTATTGGGGAGGCTGAGCTACTGGCCCCTATAGGTCACCTACCACACAAAGCCACTCCATCAACACAAGGAAGCAGCAAAATGCAGAGACAAAGAAACATGTCACGAATGAGAGAAATGGAGGAAAGCAAACTAATGGACAACATAGAGTTCAGAACCACATTTATAAGGTTACTCAAGAATCTTCTAAAAACCGCTGAGAAACTTGATGAGACCTCCGAGGAGCTTAGTGAGACCTTCAAGGACCTTAATGAGAATGCCAAAAAAAATGGAAAAGGACCAGTCAGAAATTAAGCATACACTGTCTGAAATAAAGAATATACAGAAACTCAACTGTAGATCAACGTACCCCAAGAATCAAACCAACGATCTGAAATATGAGGAAACAAAAAACACCCAACCAGAAAAACAAAAAGAAAAAATCCAAAAATATAAAGATAGTGTAAGGAGCCTCTGGGACAACTTTAAGTGTACCAACATCCGAATTTTTGGGGTGCCAGAAGAAGAGAGAGAGCAAAATATTGAAAACCTATTAGAAGAAATAATGACAGAAAACTTTCCCTACCTGGTGAAAGAAATAGACTTACAAGTTCAGGAAGCACACAGAACCCCATACAAGAGGAATCCAAAGAGGACCACACCAAGACACATCATAATTAAAATGCCAAGGGCAAAAGACAAAGAGAGAATCTTGAAAGCAGCAAGAGAAAAACGGTTAGTTACCTACAAGGGAGCACCCATACGACTGTCAGCTGACTTCTCGGCAGAAACTATGCAGGCCAGAAGGGAGTGGCAAGAAATATTCAGTGATGAACTGCAAGAACCTACAACCAAGATTACTCTACCCAGCAAAGCTATCATTCAGAGTTGAAGGTCAGATAAAGAGCTTCACAGACAAGAAAAAGCTAAAGGAGTTCATCACCACCAAACCAGGATTACATGAAATGCTGAAGGGTGTTCTTTAAGAAGAGGAAGAAGAAGAAAAAGGTAAAGATAAAAATTATGAACAACAAAATGACATCAAATACATACCTACCAACAAGTGAATCTAAAAATCAAGTGAATAAAAAATCTGAAGAACAGAATGGACTGGTGAATATAATAGAATCAGGGACATAGAAAGGGAGTGGACTGACAATTCTCAGCTGGGAGGGGGTGTGAGGGGTGCAGGAAGAGACTGGACAAAAAGCTAACACCTATGGATGAAGACAGTGGCGGGGGGTAAGGGCATGGGGTGGGGTGGGGAATAAGGTGGAGGGGAGCTAGGGGGAAAAAAAGAGGAACATCTGTAATAATCTGAACAATAAAGATTTACTAAAAAAAAAAAAGATAGATGACAAACATTTGGGGCCATTTTGTGCAAAGCTCAGTAGATTCCCTGCAATCAATATTCTAGCACTGGCTGAGCATTAGCTAATAGAGTCAAGCAAAATTAAACAGATTCTGACATTGATGAAAGTCACTTGATAAAATTATCATCTATTAAATGATACAAAAGCTAAACAGAAAGGGCTGGAAAAGCTTCTTGGATCTCCTAAAAGAGAAATCAACATGATCCAAAGCTTGGGGATTTTGCAATCAAATTTCCATTGAGGCTTTCAATAGAGACCTGTGTCAGATTGGATGGATCATCTAACCATGAACTTCCAGTGAAGAAGGATGCACCCATGTATACATGTAGGTTTATATGCATGTGAACCTGTGAATAAAACTCTGAGATGAATAAATCTACTGCAAATTAAAATTTACGTATGCCTGTTGCTTTCTTCTCTTTCTCTTCCATAAAGATTTACAGTATGAGAGAATATTGATTTTTTTGTGTTATAGCATCTCCTCAATTCTACAATGGTGATAATTTTCAGATTGAATGAATAAAGTAATGATTTTCATTTATTGAACACATACCATGTTTCCGCACTGTGCTAAAGCACTTTACGCTAAAAGGAATTCAGAACCTGTCACCCCAAAATATGTCACTTTGGCATGTGAATTATTTTCAGCTGAAGGTAATCAAGGCCTACAGACCAGACTCAGGATAAGCTCTTCATCTCCTCTTTAACTGCCTAAAGAAAGTACAAATTTCCCAGTCTGTGAGGAGAAATTTACATTTATAAAAGAAATTTCTATTAGAAAGCTTACCTGTTCCAGCAAGGGACCTACTATCAGAGATAAATGTTTTCACCTCATTTATCTGCACAAAAAACAAATATTGATTATAATGCATTTCTTCTACCTTTCCTCAAATTATGCCCCTCTCCCCACTTAGAAGCCCCAGGCCCCTATCTCTTTCCTTAATTCTAGATGGTAGACAAGTCTCAATTATCTGGCTGCCTTTGAGTTTCATATCTTTGTGAAACGTCCATGTATACACAGATAATTGCATTTTTTCTTCTGCTTATCCATCTTGTGTCAATTTAATTCTTAGACCAGTCACAGAACCTAAAGGTAGAAAGGAACATTTTTCTTCCCCTAAACCTACATCACCTTCTTTAACCCTAATAGCAAACCTAATAGGTGAGTTTGTTCACTTCCATCTTATCAATGAAGAAAAACAGGTTTCATATTGTTAAATTAATTGCAACTTGGAATTGTAGCCAGATCTTGCCTGCAAATCTGTTATCAAATCTGTGCTTTAATTTTTATAATGTTCAACCTATATTGCATCCCCCCTAGTTGGAAGCTGAGAGACAGATAATGATTGTCTTCATGGGTCAAGAAGTGGAAAATGTTCAAGGGGGCATATTATTACCTCAATGGGGAAAAGAAGACTTTCCTCATCTCTTTTATCTGGAAATGATTCACATGAGAGAAAAGAGGGCTAATTCCAGGCACCACAGCTTTGTCTCTGCCTGCCTTAGTAAAGACAGGTCTTTTAAAGGCCTCATTTACAAACAATGGAATAGTTCAGGTAGTGGACAGAAAACCTAGGATTCACTGGGGTGTCCTCAGTGGGGGGTGGCAAGCTTTAAGTCTGAGTTTAAAAAAGGAGTTTAATCAGTTTTTATTGGTTTAACCAGAGAATAGACACTTATCATGTATTCCTGCTTTCTCCTAGGCTGATTATTAGATTTGCAGTCTGAAGATCACTGGTTGCCTGTTATTTTTTGCAGGTTCATCCTTCTCTGTTCATGTAAAGTATGTAAAGTGTGATGTGCTCCAGGCTTTGGATACCCTTCTTCTCATTCTATGTTCTCCTTCTGAAAATTTGACACAAGACCTTGCATCAGTTATCAGTTCTGGCATCATTTATAATATGTGCATCTCACACCTGCACATGCACGTGCACACACACACACACACAACACACACGAATAACTCTCTTGGCTATATCCCTCTTTGGAAGGTCTGATTCATATAACAAACTATTATATTGAACTCTCCATATACCTGTCTCCAAGGAATCTCAACCATATTATGTCCAAAATCAATTTCATAATCTTCCCCATAAGACCCAATTCTCTTTTAGTGTTTCCCGTCTCAGTGAATGATACCACCATCCTTCTGATACCATTGCAATTAACTTAGTTACTAATAACAGGAAAGGAGAAAAGGAAAAGCCAAATATTATAGACACTAGTGGCCCAGTGCATGAAATTCATGCACAGAAGGGGGGTTCCCTCAGCCCAGCCTGCACCCTTTCCAATAGGGGGCCCATGGGGGATGTCCAACTGCTGGTTTGGATCGGGCCTAAACCAGTAGTCGGACATCCCTCTCTCAATTTGGGACCGCTGGCTCCTAACCGCTCACCTGCCTATCTACCTGATCGCCCCTAACTGCCTCTGCCTGACTGCCTGATTGCCCCTAACCTCTCTGCCTGCCTGCCTGATCGCCCCTAACTGCCTCTGCCTGAATCTCCCCTAACTGCCCTCCCCTACTGGCCTGATCTCGTCCCTAACTGTCCTCCTCTGCTGGCCAATTTGGTTCTGATTGGTCAGTTTCTATGCCAGCCAGCATCAAAAGCTCTAACTCCTAAGCAGCCATTGGCTCCTCACACTTCACCCAGATTTGTTTCTGATTGGTCAGTTTCTATGCCATTAAGCATCTCTGGGCCTATCAATGGGGGCCTGATCAGAAAGGCAGGGCTGATCAGGAGCCCCAGTGGAGGCCTAGAGAGAAATGGAGGCACAGCTGCTAACCCCATCCAGAGAGAAAGAGAGAGGCAAGTGCTGATCAACAGCAGTCACACAGGCTACAGATCAGACCTTGCTTCTCTCTTCAGGCCTCTTTCCATGCCTAATCCGCAGCCCCCTCAGCAGTCAGTGCTGGGTCACCGTGCCTGCAGCTGCAGCAGTCAGTGCTGGGTTGCCGTAGCAATCCAGCGCTGACTGCAGGACTGACTTCTGGTTGGCCGAGCCTCCAGTCATGAGGGACCCAGAGTTTTTATATATTAGGATGGTATTTGGTAGCTTTACGAGAAAGCTACTACTTTACACTCCCCAGAGGTCCAACAGATCGGAGATAGCTGCATGCCCAGTAAAGGTGGGATGACATTGGGAAGGTACTTGTCTGTCAGCCATTCCTGGGAACAGGTTATTGACCAGAACAGAGGTGGCCACTGCAAGGATGTGAAATTTGGGATATTTAATTCCCTAAACAAAGGAGTTTGCTCTCTTTTTCTTTCTTTCTTTTTTTATTGTTTAAAATATTACATATATTAGTACATGTATCTCCTTTTTCCCCCCATTGACCTTCCCCCAGCCTCCCATACCCCCTGTCGCATGCCCTCATCCCACCCCCCGCAGTGTCTTGTGCCCATTGGTGTGTTTATATGCATACATACAAGTCCTTTGGATGATCTATTTCCCTCCCTCCCCAACACTCCCCAGCCTTCCCGCTGTAATTTTGACAGTCTGTTCGATGCTTTACTGCCTCTGTGTCTATCTTTTTATTCATCAGGTTATAATGTTCTTTATTTTCCATAAATGAGTGAGATCATGTGGTATTTTTCTTTCATTGCCTGGTTTATTTAACTTAACATAATGCTTTCCAGGCCCATCCATGCTGCTGCAAATGGTAAGAATTCCTTCTTTTTTATAGCAGCGTAGTACTCCATTGTGTAGATGTACTATAGTTTTCTATACTACTAATCTGTTGATAGGCATTTAGGCTGTTTCCAAATCTTAGCTATGGTGAATTGTGCTGCTATGAACATAGTGGTGCATATATCCTTTCTGATTGGTGTTTCTAGTTTCTTGGGATATAATCCTAGAAGTGGGATTACTGGGTCAAATGGGAGCTCCATTTTTAGTTTTTTTTTTTTTTTTTTTTTAATATATTTTATTGATTTTTTACAGAGAGGAAGAGAGAGGGATAGAAAGTTAGAAACATCGATGAGAGAGAGACATCGATCAGCTGCCTCCTGCACGCCCCCTACTGGGGATGTGCCCGCAACCCAGGTACATGCCCTTGACCGGAATCGAACCCGGGACCCTTCAGTCCGCAGGCCGATGCTCTATCCACTGAGCCAAAACGGTTTCGGCTCCATTTTTAGTTTTTTGAGGAAACTCCATACTGTTCTCCATAGTGGCTGCACCAGTCTGCATTCTCACCAGCAGTGCACAAGGGTTCCTTTTTCTCCACATCCTCGCCAGCACTTGTCATTTGTTGATTTGTTGATGGTTGCCATTCTGACAGGTGTGAGATGGTACTGCATTGTTGTTTTGATTTGCATCTCTTGGATAATTTGTGACTTTGAGCAGGTTTTCATATGTCTCTTGGCCTTCCTTCTGTCTTCTTTTGAAAAGATTCTATTTAGGTCCATTGCCCGTTTTTTAATTGGATCGTTTATCTTCCTTTTATTAAGTTGTATAAATTCCCTGTAGATGTTGGAGATTAAACCTTTATCAGTGATAACATTTGCAAAAATGTTCTCCCATACAGTGAGCTTTCTTGTTGTTTTGTTGATGGTTTCTTTTGCTGTGCAAAAGCTTTTTACTTTGATGTAGTCCCATTTGTTTATTTTCTCTTTAGCTTTCATTGCCCGAGGAGCAGTATTGGTAAAGAAATTGCTTCGGCATATGTCTGATATTTCTCTGCCTGTAGATTCCTCTAGTATTTTTATGGTTTCCCGTCTTATGTTTACTGTATCCATTTTGAGTTTATTTTTGTGTATAGTGTAAGTTGGTGGTCTAGTTTCATTTTTTTGCATGTATCTGTCCAATTTTCCCAACACCATTTATTGAAGAGACTGTCTTGACTCCATTGTATATTCATGCCTCCTTTGTCAAATTGATTTTCTCTTATGCGCTTGAGAGTTGTTGCTTGGATCCCCTGCATTTGCCCACATATCCCATGACTATGTGGACCCTCACACAATGGACCGATGGACTGCAACTAGTCTAATGATGAACTGGACCTGGCTGCAACATGGAATAGAAACTCTAGACACCAACTCTGCTTTTAGCTCTACTGAGACTCCAACTACATTTCTTCTATAACTGGACTAAGGGAAATAGGACTTTAAAAGCCCAGGAATATAATTCCATGCAAATAAAAATCACTCATGCCCTTGTGAAAGTCTCAGAAAATTGTTTTTCTTGAGCTATTGTAAGGACTTCATCCCCAGCACTCAATGGACAAAGGGATACCCCAGTTACCTATATAACACTTTTACATGTACAAACCAGAGGCCCAGAAGTTTGATGACTCATTTTTCTCACTCCTACATTTGATCCATCACCAACACCATTCCCTTATCTGCACCAGATCTCTTTTGATTTAAGCTATTATCATCTCTCAGTGAACTCCCAACTTCTCACTTTACATCATTCTCAAAGCCAAATGAGGTCAAATGATACCCCAGTTTAAAGTTCCTCCTTCACTCTTCATTGTGTAATTGAAAAGAGGACCTCATACTAAACCTGACATGCTCAGAGGAGGCCTGCATGGTGGGCCTTACAAACTCAGAGACCAAAAGGAACCAATAGGATTCTCTCAATATAAAAATTCCTAACTAAAACAAAGTTATAGTACTAGTCACATCAGAGGCCTGTAGCTTCCTTGACAAGTCAGTCTTTATCTGAAGTAAGCCTATTGTCTTTTTGCATCTAAGATAATGTATCTTTGAAATATCAGAGAAGTTCTTTTTCTGGACCCCTCAGGTTATACCTTTCATACCAGAGCAAGAGAACACAACCTTTTATTGTTTTCCAAATACCGTGTCTAAGTGCTTTAAATGTTAATTTTTACTATACCCATCAATGTAAAAGAAGTATTTGACTCTTCATTTTACTCTTTACCCAACCTCAGAGATCTATCTGCTTTGTTTTCTTCCACCACCCTAATCTACCACCAATGAATTTTATGTAACCCTTCCTTATGTCTCCTTTTTTATTGTAATGTATAAAATAAGCTGCAAAACTGCCATTTTCTGGAGCATCTTTTCAACCCATTGAGATTTTTCTTCCCAGTAATTATCCTACAGTGTGGCTCAAATAAATTCATAAAATTTCTCTACAGGTTTGGACATTTCTTACATCAAAAATTGCTTTCTGAAAAATGTATAATAGCTTAATGTGGCCTAAAAGGGCTTGCCTGATCCTCCCCCTGACACAACTCAGAATTTCACCCCTTATCTGCCCCTAGTCCATCGGCTCTTTTAGTTTGCTTCTTACTTTGCAAACTTCTTTCATCTCAGGGATGTTGCACATGTTATTTATTATACCTGAGTAAATTTTCTCCCTTGTTTGCCTAGTCAACTCCTAGTTATCCTTCAAATTTTAATGGAACCTTCCGTGAATTCCCTACTTACATCAAACCTCCTATTACAAGCTGTCTTAACACCGCATAGCTATTTTTCAGTTGCATTAAACATTTATGTGTTTATTAAGTCAATGTCTGTCTCCCAACTAGATGATAATTTATTTTATGGTAAAATCTATGTCTTCTTGTTTCCCAGTGTCTATTTAGTATGTGTTTCTAGAGGTGCTTATAAATATTTGTTATATGTCTGACTGACTAACAGATGAATAAATTAAATGAATAAACTAATCTAGTATGTTATTAATGTGTTAAGTTTCTATAACTTGCTAGAATACTAAAATATTATAATCTCCATATGGAGGCAAGTTTTGGCTCAAGTGTTTCCTTAAACTTGGCCTTCCCAATGAAAGTTACCTTGACCATACTATTTAATACTGTCAGCAACCAACTCTTCCTAAGTATCATACTCAGTTGTATTTTTTTCTTTTTTCTATAATATTTGTCACCATATAACACACTAGATAATTTTGTTTATTTATCATTGTTCAGTGTCATCTTAGATTCTATATTTGTCTATTTGACCTTCATTCATCACAGGGCCTATTATATTATGTATGTTTTCTTATTTTCTATATTCTTAATAATATGGCATTTGTGGCTTCACTGACTATAGAGAAACTAAATCTCCCAGGTTTAGCCAGTTCTTAGAGAACACAAAGTGCTCACCAGGAGTATGTCCTTCATTTGCAAACTAACCTCTCTAGAGCCTACACCTCCAACCATCTCCTTGACCTAATTCTCATGAACCAACCAATATTCCCCTGCCCTAAATCAATCCAGGGCCAGGCACCAAACAATTAGGGGAAGCCCCTAAATCCTAAACTCTCCTGGAAATATTCAAACTCTCCAACACTAAGCTGCTTGCTCTGCACTGCCTTGCCTTTCCCACAGAAAGCATAAAGAAGACTGCCTGGGCTCTTCTCTCCTTCCTTTCTGCCTCCTGACACTGGTGCCTCCTCTCAGGAAATGTTAGCAATAAAAATATTTCAATGGCGTTAGCCTCTCATGTCATCACTCAGTCACCTCCACAAATTAAAATCCCACAGATACCACTGAGATAATCATTGTCACTGTTTATCACCTGTTTTTCCCTCCTTCCTAATGGAAAGCAGGCCCAATAAAGTCAAGGACCTTTGTCTGTTTTATTTCTGTTTCTGGTGCCTAGAGCAGTGCCTGGAACATACTAGAACTTTAATAAATACATGTTGAATGAATGAATGCTTCTTGTCCCACTTCTGACACAATATTATTTCTAATTTTGAATTCCCCTGGGACAGAAATTTTATCTTATTCCCCTTCATATGATCAGGTGCTCTCTCAGAGTCTGAAAATTGGTTAAAAGCTTAATAATTGGTCTGATTCATATCAACTAACTCACTGCATTCTTTTTATGTTTTGCTTGGCCACAGATATCTCAATGAACCCCTCAAGTCCTAGGGCCAGCAATGGCTCCTGTTCTCAGTGGCAGGAATCCTTTTTCTTATATCTTTTAAATGGCTTCCCAACCACAGAGTGTATAAACTGTGATCAACAGAGAGGTGGAATCCTGTGTCCACAGGCCTGAACTGCCCCAACCCTGGGTGTCTTGAGCAAGTAAATTGATCATTGTGGAAGGTGTCGAATACTACCTCTATTAGTATACAGACTTGAGTAAATGCATAGCTTTAGATACTTTTGATGTGGATTCCATTAGTACCCAACTAGATGAGTTTTCTATGTCTCCATGAGCTTTATGAATTCATGGTCCATTGTATGGTTGCCAAACATAATGACATTTTTTTTAGCCTCATTGCTTTTCCTATCTCTCCTTCTGACACATAAGGCAAAGTTCAGTGCTTAATATTTACCTTTGAAGTATGTAGAGATATGCCAGGCTGTGCAATACTCATTTAAATTACATTGATTGAACTTCTATTTGGAGTTACTATATTCTTAAAATATATGTTAAGCTCAACTCTTCTAAGCTCACTTTCTTCTCACACAAATGCAGTCTTGGAATTCTAGCATTCTCTTTTTTATTGCAGGAAAATTTTACTCTGATAATAATAGCTGACATTATTGAGCACTACATGAACTATATTATTTTCATCCTCATAGCAGATAAGTTTAATTTTACAAATGAGGAAAAGAAGGTCCAAAGCAATCAGTCATTAGCCATTAGTCACACAGCCAGTTAACAGTAAGAGAAGGGTTCAAACCACAGTAGTTGTCTCAATAGACTCTGCACTTAAGCACTTACACACATTGCCTCTGTGGGTTGATGGAACTCAGTAACTTAACTCTTACTGACTTGAATCCATTTTCTTTCCTAGTTGTATATATTCTACTTGATTTTTAATTTTATGAAAGTGTTCAGAGGCTGAAAGCAGAATCAGGTTTCAGTCCTAGATAAAGGTAGTAGCTTAGATGGCAAAATATTGTATAGACATTTCAGTACAGGTAGCAGCAGGCATGTTTGAGGATTCTAAGTTCTGGGTATTAGTATGCAGAAAAACCATCAGCTGCCTACATCATTTTCTAATAAACCAGGTCTTAATTATGTTCCAATTACCCAGAGTGTGTTTAACTTGTCAGACACAGATTTTTAAAAGCAGTTCTGTCTTGAGCCACTTTAGCTAACATGGATTTCTCCCTCCTTATTAATTTGCTGTCTGACTTTCTAGTGTTCTATCTCTTTTTCAATATATTTGAAAAGCTTTTTATTTTCTTTAACCCATCTGCCTTTTTTTTCTTCACAGTCAGAAATTTTGCTGCTCTTATCTCTTTCCTCTTGACTCAAATAATCAGTTGTTTGCATTTCCACAGTTCATTGACAGTATGTGTTTTTTGACCAGTCATCTTGAAATCTAATTGAATGTTTTCTGTTCTAAAATATTTCTCAGGGGAACACTAGGTGTCTGGCTGGATTGCTACCACTGCCCTCTCGTCAAATTTCTCCCTGCATTCATATTGTGATATTAAGTATTTAAACATTCAAAATGCCCAAATCAATGTGTTGAATTGAATTAATTAAAAAATATTTTGAGAGTATAGTAACATGAAGAGAAAAGTGTTCTGCCATGCAGGGCAATTCTGTTAGACTGCAGTTCAAGTTCAAAGAAAGCATCATCATAATTTACTAACAACCTTCTTAAGGCACACATATCTTACTTTTCATCCCAATAGATTTCTTAAATGTACAGAAATAAAAAATTATCAAAAAGTAAGAAAGAAGAGAGAGAAATTTTGGTATTCAGATATATCATTTGGATTCCAGCAAAGCAGAAATAATATTTTACGTGAATTTCAAATTGAAACTATGAACACTCAATATTTCCAAACTGGATGGTCATTGAAAGTTAAGATTATATTTCTCTTCAGATACGCATTGGAGTTCCATCTTTTATCCTCTAACTTAATTACTAACAGTCTCTTTTTAAATAACTGGAACAAAGCTCCCATAATTTGATTCCATACCTTTTATTCAGCTCAAATATATTTTATTATTTCTCAGAAGCATTGACTGAATTATAAATAGACTGAAGAACTGAAAAAATGGAAAAATCTGACTCCATTATTTTTGTTTTGGTGTTTACTACTTATTTTATGTCAATAATAAGTGTTTGGATGCATTTTAAATATCACTGCACTTACTGGTGAATTCAGAAAATGGTGCATAGAAATGACCATGAAAAATCCAAATTTTTTCTTTAATGTATATTGTAGTAAATCTTCTACTAGTATATGAAAAATACCCAGTGGAGAATAAAACTTGCTTTGCTGCTGGCAGAGGAATATATTTGAGATAAGCCAGATCTCCTCACTCTGCTCAAATATTCCAATGGCTTTGAATCTCATTAGAGGGGGAAATTACAGATGGAGAAACTGAGGCTTGTAGAAATTGACCTGAGAGACATCATTAAAACTAGGAAAAAAAAACACATTGAAATGATTCCCTTATACTCAGATGCTTTCCCACAGTCTATAAGCCTGTATAATTCAGCTTCCTCTTGGACCTCCACTTCTGTGCACCCACCCCTTATTCTCTCTATCCTTCCTGAACAATGTCAGTCAGGCTTCTTGATAATTATTTTATGTCTTTGCTTGATTTGCTCTTTCCCCAGATTCCACGTGCTCACACTCCTTTCCTGTTCTCTCCTCTCACTCCCTGTCCCTCGCCCTCACCACTTCTGCCAAATATCAGCATGGCCTTCCCAGAACACCCCATATAAAATAGCATTTCCCACCTGTGCTCCCAATCTGCCTTACTCTACTTTATTTCCCCACATAGTATGTATCACCACCTCATATTGTATATATTTGCATGTTCACTTGTTCACTGTCTGTAACTTAAAGGTAAGCTCAGTGAGAACCTGACTACTAGGTTTGCCATTGTATTCTCAAAACTGAAAAGAGTATCACACATGTAATATGTGCCCATGATATAGTTAATGAATTAGTGAATAATATTATTCTCCCTGACCTCCCAAATCAAATACATTTTGAAGACAAATTCATATGAATACTAGTAAAACAAGCATTGGACTAAGTGAAGTGGAGTCACAGAGATCAGTGCTGCACTTAGAAACAGGATGAATTAGATAACCTGAAAGTTAGACATTGAAATGCTGAACACGCTCCCACTGTGGTGTAGCTCGTATCAGATTCCTGACTGAAAAATGGGGTCAGGAGAGGAGACCAGATACACAGGAATTTAACAGTCCCTCCTCTGTTGTATGATTGATGGGAAAGATGCTTTCAGCAGCACTCACTGCTGTCTGAGGCAACCAAATTTCAAACATCCTATCTAATAAAAGGGTAATATGCAAATTGACCATCACTCCAACATACAAGATGGCCGCCCCCATGTAGGCACAAGATGGCCACCACCTGATGGCCAGCAGGGGAGGGCAGTTGTGGGGGGACCAGGCCAGCAGGGGAGGACAGTTGGGGGGGGGACCAGGCCTGCAGGGGAGGGCAGCTGGGAGGGACCAGGTCTGCAGGGGAGGGCAGTTGGAGGTGACCAGGCCTGCAGGGGAGGGCAGCTGGGAGGGACAAGGCCTGCAGGGGAGGGCAGTTGGGGGGGACCAGGCCTGCAGGGGAGGGCAGTTGGAAGGGACCAGGCCTGCAGGGGAGGGCAGCTGGGAGGGACAAGGCCTGTAGGGGAGGGCAGTTGGGGGGGAACCAGGCCTGCAGGGGAGGGCAGTTGGGGGGTGACAAGGCCTGCAAGGGAGGGCAGTTGGGGGGGACCAGGCCTGCAGGGGAGGGCAGTTATGGGCAATCAGGCCAGCAGGGGAGCAGTTAAGCATCGATCAGGCTGGCAGGGGAGTGGTTAGGGGCTGATCAGGCTGGCAGGCAGAAGCAGTTAGGGGCAATCAGGCAGGCAGGCAGGTGAGCAGTTTGGAGCCAGCAGTCCTGGATTGTGAGAGGGATTCTGACTGCCTGTTTAGTCGGGCATCCCTAGAGGGGTCCCAGATTAGAGAGGGTGCAGGCTGGGCTGAGGGAAACCCCCCGCCCCCATGCACGAATTTCATGCACTGGGACTCTAGTATTACATATTTGCACTGGGAAATCCAGAAGGACCTGAATAGATTTATGCCAATCAGAATACATCGACATTTAAGATATTATAATAGAAGCACATTTTTCTATGCATCCTGTTGAGACAAATCTTCAAAACAGCCTTCAGAGACCCCTAAAAGACAACTGTATGTGTGGGAAAGAGGAGGATTCATATATATCTCTAGTACTTGGGCTCCCAGGGTTAAAAGGAACAGCCAGAATGCCACTAGCCCATTCAGCCTCTTTGTGTGAGTTTAGAAAATGCTTCCCCACCATTTCTACTGGGATGATGAATCTCTGTGTCTTAGTAATTGGTCCCTTGCCTTGTCACCATTACATTTGTTTTCCGTGGCACTAGGAGTAGCAGGATGTATAACTGCCATCCCAGGAGAGATATCCATAGCTTCTGGGGCTCCAGTTGTCTGAGTTTCCCAACTGAAATAAAAGACTCTAAAAAAAGCAATGGCCTTGTTCCTCAGGTCCTTCTACATTGCTGGATGACACACAAGTGAACTTAAGTCACAGCACCTGGTGCATGGGATCCTCACTTTCATGCTGAGCTGAATATAACTGTCTCTGAGGCTCTTCACATTTCTATCAAGCTGTTTCTGTGCTAACCAAGGCCACATAAAAACATAGTTAAAAGCACTATTATGTAATAAGACAAGCAATGATGTGAGTCCCACATGGCTCATGTCACAGAACAAATCTCTTAATTTCCATAAGCCTCAGCTTCGTCAGCTTTACGATGGAAGGCAGTAAGAGTAACTATCACAGAGGACTCCTTAAAGTTTAAATTATGAAATATACTGGCAGATAATACAAGTTGGTATCACTGTGTGTTATCTATTGCTATTAGTATTAATATATATATATATATATATATATATATATATATATGAGGTAATATGCAAATTAGCCATGATGCCATAACAGTCATGACTGGCTCAGGAGGAGGCTGCATGCACAGCAGGGCGAAGCAAGGCCCACAAAGAGTGGGGAGCAGGGCAGGCCTGCTGGCTTGCCGGTTTGTGCTGGCAGTCCCACCTCTGCACGTGAGCTGCGGAGGAAACACCTTTTCTGACCACTCATTGGCTAAGGTCCCGGTATGCCACTTGCAGTGTTCTTGGTAACTTGTGTAATGAGAATCCAAGAAGGTGATCTAGGGTTTTTCCACCTCACTCCTGGAGGAAAAAACGAAGGTCCACTACTGGAGGGGATAAGAAATGTCATATCTTGCCCTAGTCAGTTTGGTTCAGTGGATAGAGCCTTGGCCTGCCGACTGCAGAGTCCGGGTTTGATTCTTGCTAGGGCATGTACCTAGGTTGCAGGCTCCTCCCTGGCTAGGGCCCAGGAGGCAACCAATCAAAGAGTCCCTCTCACATTGATGTTTCTCTCTGTCTTTCCCTCTCTCACCCTCTAAAAATCAATGGAAAAATATCCTCAGGTGAGGATAAGTAAGAAAGAAGAAAGAAAGAAAGAAAGAAAGAAAGAAAGAAAGAAAGAAAGAAAGAAAGAAAGAAAGAAAACTGTCATATCCTATGAAAGAGACAATTTGAAAATGCCTAAAGAACATTGTCATTTTTTCGTGGGGAAGGGACTGGAGTCCTTGTTGATGAAAACATCTTGGTGCCTGCGGCAGCCAGCAGTGGCAGCAGCAGTGAGGTGATGGGGGCAGTGCCTTCCCCTGATCAGCCTGGTCGCCTCCTGCAGAGGGAGGCCAGACTGCGGCTTAAGCCTGCTCCCTCCCGGGAGCTGGCCTAACCCATCAGTAGGACATCCCCTGATGGCTCCCAGATTGCAGAGGGTGCAGGTCGGGCTAAGGGACCCCCCCCCATGCACCAATTTCATGCACTGTGCCTCTAGTTTAACTATAATTCATAGTCTAAATCATGAAAAATTTCTGAGACCTTTGCTCTGACAAATGGTAACTCCTCACCAGTGTATATACACTTACACTGAAAATGTAACTTACATAAGGCCTACAATTTTAACTGACTTCATTTTATATACATTTTGTATACATGTAAGTCTTGGCATTTAGGTTATTTTTCCAATATTAATATAGATATATCAGTAGATATATCAACTTCCTTTTTCATTTAGTGTTTGCTTTGTATATCTTTTTCTACTTTTTTACAACATTTCTGAGCATTTGTGTAATAAGTGTGTCTTTAGATAGCATATCCAAGAATTTTGAAATCAAATATTAAAAACACTATTTCTAATTGTAAATTTAAGCCATGTGTACTTATTTTATTTTAATATTGTGATTAGGATTAATTCCTGCCATCTTATACAGTGCTTTCAATTTAACGCATTTTCTATTTTATCTTTCTTTCTTGTTTTCTATCAATCATTAAGGGGGTTTTTGTGCTTTTTTTCTAAATTACATTTTATTTATTTTAAATATGTTTTTATTGATTTTTAGAGAGAGATGAATGGAGACGGTGAGAGAGAGAGAGAGAGAGATAAACATTGATAGATAGGCTGCCTCCTAATGGGGATCAAGCCTGAAACCCCTGACCAGAATCAAACTGGGGACCTCCTTGCATGGGGTGATGCTTAACCTACAGAGCAACACTGGCCCAGGCAAGTTTTTTTAATTTATTATTTTTTTACTCTTTATTGGTTTAGAATTTATATAATTAATTGGCTTAGAATTTATATTATTAAAAGTTACCTTTATCTGGATCTATTGATAAGATATTATTTTTATCCTCTCTTTTATTAATGTGGTGTATTACAGATTGATTTGTATATGTTGAACCATTCTGTGTCCCTGGAATTTACCCACTTGATTGTGATGTATTATTTTTTGATGTACTGTTTTATTCAACATGCTAATAATATGTTTAGAATTTTTGCATCTGTATTCATCAGAGATATTGATCTATAGTTTACTTTTTTGTGTGTTATCTTTGACCAGGTTTTGGTATCAGAGCTATATTGACCTCATAAAATGAGTTATGAATTGTATTGCCTCTTCTTCAATTTTTGGAAGCATTTGAGAAGGATAGGTTTTAAATCTTCTTTGAACGTTTGGTAGAATTCATTGGTGAAGTCATCTGGTTATGGACTTTTATTTTGGGGGGATGTTTTTAATGGTTGTTTCAATTTCCTCACTGCTGATCAGCCTATTTAGATTTTCCAATTCTTCATGATTTAGTCGAGGAAGGTTATACATTTCTAGGAGCATATCCATTTCTTCTAAGTTACTGAATTTGGTGGCATATAGTCTTTCATAATATGATCCTTTGTATATCTGTGATGCCTGTGGTGACATCTCTCTCATTTCTGATTTTGTTTGTAATGGGTTTTTTTCCTTTTTTCCTTGTCTAGTCAGCAGTTTGTCAATTTTATTAATATTTTCAAAGAACCAGATATTTTTTTAAAATTTTTGTATCGTCTTTTTGTTCTCTATTCCATTCATTTCTGCTCTAATTTTTATTTTTTCCTTTCTTCTGCTGACTTTGGGTTGCTTTGTTGTTTTTTTTCTAATTCTTTAAGACATGATGTTACATTTACTTGGGATTTCTCTTGTTTCTTGAGATAGGTCTGTAATGACATAAATTTTCCTTAGATGACTGCTTTCACTGCAGCCCAGAAGTTTTCAATATGTTGCATTGTCATTCTAATGAGTCTCTATATGTTTTGGACTCATCTTTTATTTATTTGACCCCATCATTCTTTAGTAGTATGTTGTTTAATTTCTATGTATTTGTGGGTTTTTCACTTTCTTTTTGCAGTTAATTTCTAATTTCAAGGCATTGTGGTTGGAGAATATACTTGGTATAATTTCAATCTTCTTAAATTTATTGATACAAGTTTTGTGAACCAACATATTCCGAAAATTACAAAGAATTATTAAAAGAGATTTAAAAAAACACAACAAAATAGAAACATATCCCATGTTCATGGTCTGGGCATAGTTAAAATGACCATATTACTCAAAGCAATATACAGATTTAATGCAATCCCCATCAAAATCCCAATGTCATTTTTTTAAAGAAATAGAACAAAAATAATCAGATTTGTGTGGAACCACAAAAGACCCCAAATATCCAAAGCAATCCTGAGAAAAAAGAAGTATCATGCTACCTGACTTCAAATTATATTACAGAGCTATGATAATCAAAACAGCATAGTATTGCTCAACATCACTAATTATCAGAGAGAAGCAAATTAAAACAACAATGAGGTACCACCTCACACCTGTCAGAATGGTTGCCATCAATAAATCAGCAAGTAACAAGTGCTAGTGAGGATGAACCCTAATACACTGCTGATGGGAATGCAGACTAATACAACCACTATGGAAATCAGTGTGGAGTCTCCTCAAAAAATTAAAAATGGAACTTCCATTTGACCCAGTGATCCCACATCTAGAAATATATCCTAAGAAGCCTGAAACACCAATCAGAAAGAACAAATGCATCCCTATGTTCATAGCAGTGCTATTTACAATAGCTAAGATTTGGAAACAGCCTAAGTGCCCATCAGCAGATGAGGGATAAAAACACTGTGGTACATTCACATAATGGAATACTATGTGGCAGTAAAAAAAAGAAGGATCTCTTATTCTTTGAGACAGCATGGAGGGACCTAGAGAATATTATGTTAGGTGAAATACACCAGAAAAAGATAAGTGGAATCTAATGAATAAAATATACTGATGAACAAAATAGATTCAGAGACATAGAAGCATGGAACAGACTGTTGAATCTCAG
Organism: Plecotus auritus; assembly: GCF_963455305.1. Lineage (NCBI taxonomy): Eukaryota > Metazoa > Chordata > Mammalia > Chiroptera > Vespertilionidae > Plecotus > Plecotus auritus. The sequence continues at coordinate 104,923,820 of NC_137772.1, forward strand.
AGGGAAGGCAAGGGAGGATGGGTGGGTGGGAAGAAATCAACCAAAGAACTTTATGTATATACTAGAGGCCCAATGCACGAAATTCGTGCAAGGGGCTTGGCCCTTGCAGCCGCTGCGGCTGCCTCTGCCTCAGCCCTCACAGCCGCAGCTTCACCCAGAAGATAGTCCGGAAGGTCGTCGATCTAATTAGCATATTACACTTTTATTATTATAGATATGCATAACCCATGGACATAGACATCAGTGTGGTGAAGGCCTAGTGTGGGTGGCAGGGGATGGACTATAAGGCGTCAATGGGGGGAATATGGGAGGCTTATTAAATACTTTCAACAATAAAGATTTTTTTTAAAAGCATGGTATTGGCAGAGAAACAGACACACAGATTAGTGGAACAGAATAGAGGGCCCAGCTATAAAACCACATGTATATGAACAGATAATTTTTGACAAAGGAGTCAGAAACACACAATGAAGAAAAGAGTCTCTTCAATAAATGGTGCTGTGAAAACTGGAAAAACACATACAAACAAATGAAACTGGATTACAGTTTGCCCCCATGTGTAGAAATTAATGCAAAATTGATCAAAGACCCAAATATACCACCCAAAGCAATAAGACACCTAGAATAAAATATAGATACCAAATTTATGGATCTTGGTCATAGAGAACATTTTATGAACTTGACCCCAAAGACAGGGGAAGTAAAGGCAAAAATAAATGAGACTATATCAAACTGAAAAGCTTCTGCACAGCAAAAGAAACTGACAACAAAACAAAAAGGCAGCCAACCAGATGGGAGATGGTATTTGCAAATAGTAGCTCTGACAAAAGTTTAATTTCCAAAATATAAAATGAACTCATAAAACTCAACACCAAATACACAAACAACCCAATCAAAGAGTAGGCAGAGGACCTGAAAATACCACTCTCCCGAGGAGATATATGAACAGCCAATAGACATGAAAAGATAATCAACCTTTCCAGCATTTAGGGAAATGCAAATCAAAACTACAATGATATACCACCTCACACCTGTTAGAGTGGCCATTATCAACAAGGCAAGCAATAAAAAGTGCTGGAAAGGTTGTGATAAAAAGAGAACCTTCATTCATTGTTGGTGGGAATGTAGACTAGTACAACCACTATGAAAAACAGTCTAGCGATTACTCAAAAAAAAATAAGTATAGTGTTACCATACGACCCCACCAATCCCTCTCGTGGGTATATACCCCCAAAATTTGAAATTTTGTATTTACAAAGATATATTCACCCCCATGTTCATTTCAGCATTTTTCACAGTGGCCAAGACATGTAAACAACCAAAGTGCCCTACAATAGAGGACTGAATAAAGAATATGTGGTACATATAACAATAGAATACTACTCAGTCATAAGAAAGGATGAAATATGCCATTTGCAACAACGTGAATGGACCTTGAGAATATCATGCTAAGTGAAATAAGTCAGTCAGAAAAAGCTAAGAACCATATGATTTCACTCGTATGTGGGATATAAAACTGAAATTTATGAACACAAACTGCACTGTGGTGGCAGCCAGAGGAAAGGGGATGGGAGGGAAAGGGGGTCCTAATATATGGTGACAGAAGATTTGACTTTGGGTGGTGGGCACATAGTGCAATATACTGAAGCACAGTAACTTCCATCTTGTATAAAAAACTGCTGTTTGAAATTCTCTGCTATTGTTAGATAATCCTTATTCTGTAAACTCTGTCATTATAAACTCTGTCACTTTAAGACAGTCTGTTATTCTGTAAAATGACTTTGTTTTTTAGTTTAAATAATAGAAAAAGATAAACTTAACTGTCTGACCTTGCAAGCTAGCCATCTAATGTAATAGACTAAAATAGACTAACACTGATAATAATTCCCATTTACGCCAAGTACTAACTCATTATGTATTGAAGGTTACAAACTGACTGTAACAATAACCTACACAGAGGTCTTTGTGAAACCTGCAGACAAAGAAGCTCAGAAGGTATAAATATGAGACACTTCCTCTATGTTGGGGCTTCAGAGATTTGGGAAACACCTCCCTCTGGGCCCGCACGAATAAAGACTCCTAATTAATTGGCTCATTAAGGCATCTGGTATCTATCTCGCTGATTTATGATACAATACAAATCTTGGAATGTAGAAACTCACACATGAAACCTATATGATCATGTTGACCAATGTCATCCCAATAAATGTAATTTAAAAAATAATAATTAAAGGTTAACTTTGAATTTTTTATTTGACCAAACAAAGTCTAAATATGATCTTTATCACTCTTCCTCCAAAACATACTTTTCTTCCATCTTACATGCTGTGTCAATATTTTAATTCACCTTGCTTCTTTGCTCCCTCTGTTAATCATTATAGATAATATTGTACTCAATCTTTATTTATATTTACTCAGATTTACCAACTTCTTCCCTCATGACTGTTTCTCTGGATTTAATTTTTTTTTATGAAATCCATTCTTTTATTATTTTTAATTTGTTGGGCAATTTATCAAATGCCCTCTTTTTAAAAAAAATATGTTTTATTGATTTTTAGAGAGAGAGGGAGGGAAAGGATTAAAGAGATAGAAACATTGATGGGAGAGAAACACCATCAATCAGCTATTTCCTGCATGCTCCCTGCTAGTGATCAAGCCTGCAACCCAGGCATGTGCCCTGGTTCCTGGGTTGATGCTCAACCACTGAGCCACACGAGCCTGGCTGAAATCCATTCTTTAGCAGTTCACTCCTATGCCTCTTTGCATTAACCCAGAGCCCTTTGTTTCTGATACCAGCACCAGCACCCAGATTAGCTGCAGCACCAGCACATGAGTTTACAGCTCTGGTTTCCAATGAAGCTTCAATGTTGGCAAGCTAGGGAATTTCATTTTTCTCTTGAAAGCCCAGCAATTAAAAAAAAAAAAAAGAATGTTTTATTCCATTCCACATTTCAAGGTATTTATAGTTGGGGTTTTTTATGTGAAATCACATTCATACATTGAGTATATTAGGTGGCAGGCTATGTTCTAGCTGTCAGAGATGTAAAGATGGAGCTTACCACCTAACAGAGATAGTTATAAATCAAATATGTGCAATGAACAATTTTAGGTCTTATAGGTTCTATAATTATTAGATGTGACACTAGTTTGAGCTTCTCAGGAATAAATATGTTGCCTTGATTCTCTTTCCATCCCCAGTATTATAGTGAGAAGGAGCTCCATAGATGTTAGTTGCCTGAATGTATGAATGAATTTTAGAAATCAACAAATATTTTATTGTTATTTATTCTCAGTTTTTAATTCATGAAAAGCAAGGTGTGTATCACTTTTTAATAATAAATAAAAATTTATAAAAGTTTTATTTGAAAATATTTAATTTTTATTGTACTAATACTAGTTAATAATAGAGTCCTCTTGCTACATCAGGCATTGTTCTCAGAACTTTCCAAGAATCAACTTTTTTTTACCTCACAATAACCCTGTAAGGTGGGACTTTTGTGGCCAAGATGGAGTTACACATTTGAAGATATACTAAGAAATAATTTAAATTAGTCTGACTGTAGCTTTTCATCTTTAGTATTATGTATGTGTACATTTATCAGACTATGGTTTCAGCAGTAATTTCTGAATAGTGCTTACCCATTCTTTTTACAACTATGCAAAACTTAGCCCATTTATACCTGATTACTATCTTACTGACTAATTAATTACCATTGGACTAGAAGACCCACCTCATCTCCAATGACTATATATCATGCCACATTTACTGCTATGTTGTCCTTAAAATTTGTGACTAGAACATACATATATCTGTGATCCATCTTTCATCCATAGCTTCTCTCTCAGCTACCATCTAGCTAGGAGTGGTACAGTCTAACTACTATAATTAGCAATCCCAAATACTTACCAAAAATCTATTTAATAGTAATTTATTATCCTAGAATTTATCCAGAAACCATAATTTTGTATACTTCTGGTAGACTTTCCTTTTTAATAATTGGGCAAATAGCCAACACATTTTCCTGTCACCTTTATTATTCATCTTTATTATAGACTAGAGGCCCGGTGCATGAAATTCATGCATGGGGGGGGGTGTCCCTCAGCCTGACCTGCACCCTCTTCAATCCGGGATCCCTCAGGGGATGTCCTATTGATGGGTTAGGCCCGCTCCCCGTGGTTCTCTGCTCTCTGCGGGGCCTGCCTGCTCCACACCATGGCAAATGCCAAGCAGCCCGTGCTGGGTGTTGCCTGTAGGCTGCACTTGCCTGCTTCCGGGTCTCTGCTGCAACGGCCAACCAGGCCGTGCTGGGAGCTGCCTGCGAACCGGGCTTCCCTGCTCCTGGTAAAAAACAAAGAACTCTTACCATTTGCAACAGCATGGATGGAACTGGAGAGCATTATGCTAAGTGAAATAAGCCAGTCAGAGAAAGATAAATATCCCATTATTACACTCATTTGTGGATTATAATGAACAACATAAACTGATGAACAAAAACAGATCCAGAGACAGAGAAGCATTGATCATACCATTAAACCTCAGAGGGAAGGTAGGGGAGGTTGGGGGTAAGGGGGAGAGATCAACCAAAGGCCTTGTATGCATGCATGTAAGCCTAACCAGTGGACACAGACACCAGGGGGATGAGGGCATGAATGGGGGGATGGGGGGGAGGGCAATTGGGGGATAAGGACACATATGTAGTAATACCTTAATCAATAAAGAAATTTTAAAAAAAGAATATGGAATCCCAAGACAGATTTATCAGTAGAGGTTTACATGCCATCTTGAGCTAAGGAATAGGGGGAGACAGTTGTGATTTGGTCATTCAAAAGGCAGGAAGTCAATTGAGCTGGAGATGGAAAGCAAATGTTTGCAAACAAATCTTTAACAATGGGACACTGAGAAGAGGCCTTGCTAGCTTCCTCCAGGTCTAGCACACACTAGTTTATGTTAAACTATAGTTATCTATGATGATATGTCCCTTCCTGGATCAGGTCCTCTATCCAAAACATTTTAGGTAATTAAGGGGAAGGTTAAAGGTTATTCATGAGTCCTTTGTTTCTTAAATATAACCTAACAAGATTAAAATAATAATCCAAAGAGGCATATTTTTGGGTGACAAAACTCTACTTCTCCTCAAAATAACTTTTCAATTGTCCAAAATGTTGAAATTATTGCAAGAGGTTGGATGTTATTTCACTGCCTTGGCCTTAAGTGCCCTTTATTAATTATTGTTCTACCTTTTGTATTTAAATTTTGTCTTTAGGGCAAAGACAATGTAAATAAAATGAGCAATGAACAGTTCCATAGACATGACCTATGTTTGCCATCCTTGGAATAAGTATTTTATATGCAATTGTTAGAAATAAGGCAAGCCCCCAAATTCAGGGGTCCTGGTAGAACACAAAACATACTCGGAAGCCAGGCAGCAAGGCAAATATCTTTACTTCTATGTAGAAGGATGCGCACACATGATCTGGGAGTACACACACACCGAGCAGGCGGTCTGCTTGGCTTTATAATTCTTGACTCACGTGACCTGTCCCTTGCTCTTGATTGGAGCTCAGGCGCACAGTCTTTCATGATTGGCTAATTCAAAGGGTGGGGTTGGCCTTTGCTGTTCCAAGATGGTGGTCCCCAGGGGATCTGCAAGCCATGTGGCCAACATGGAGGCTGCCAAGTCACGCAGTCCAAAATGGTGGCTGTCCAAACTATTCTTTTACAGAAAAGATGACTTGTTCATTCTCACAATTCCCCCATTTTCTTTATTTAAACTCTTTTCTTCATACTGAGCTGACAATCATTGACTTTCATGCTCTACATTGTCTAGGAGACTAATTTGCTGTTTGGTCAATGCAGTTTCAGTTAGTCCTTGTTCAGATAAGACCCCCCACACATGGGGTAATGTAACATCCCAACACTGTAACTCCTAATCAAAGGTGTAAATGTGGACACCATTGCTCTAGTGCAGGGGTGGGCAAACTTTTTGACTCAAGGGCCACAGTGGGTTCTTAAACTGGACCGGAGGGCCGGAACAAAAGCATGGATGGAGTGTTTGTGTGAACTAATATAAATTCAAAGTAAACATCATTACATAAAAGGGTACCGTCTTTTTTATTATTATTATTTCAATAGTTTTATTCATTTCAAACATTTTAACAAGAAGAATGTAAACACTAATTATTATCATTTGAAACTTCAAAAAATGGAGGAATCATAGCACAATAACATACCTTATATTGAAGATGGCAAAGGCAAAATAAAATTGCCTAACAAAGGAAAGGTACAAAAGCCTTTCAAATTAAACTTAAATATAATAAAATAATTTAAAACTAAAACAAATAGAAAAGGACAAAATGTGTAAACAGTAAATTAAACATTTTCTTTAGTGCAACTTCCAAATTATGCCCGGGACGTAGATGTAGATGGCAATGTAGACTGGGTTGAAAGGTTTTTGGTCTTTAAAACATCAACTTCAGTGGGAACAGTGTTGTTGGTCTCCTTTTTAGCTAATGCTCTGATACTGTGCTCTCCAGGGGCGTGTCTCCCTACATCACCACGATAACGTGTCTACACATTCCCAGGGTGATGTCGGGGGACGCATCCGCGGGGAATTACAAGGAGCCTCTGGAAGATTGAGAGGTTGTCCCTTCTACTGAATGGGCGGATATAAGTCCGCCCACTTAGAAGAAGGAGCTGCGGCAGTGTTTCCCAACGTTGCCATGTTAACACTGCTGCTGGTGAAGGAGCGGAGGGGAGAGCAAGAGAACCCTCTGCTCTTTCGGCTCCGCGGGCAGGATAGAACAGCCGAACAGGCCGGATCCGGCCCGCGGGCCATAGTTTGCCCACGGCTGCTCTAGTGCATCAGAGAAAGGACCCACAATCCCAGGTTCCAGCTCACTTATCAGCTAAAGCTGCCTATTCCTTAGGCCTCATTGATGGTCCATCTGCTGTGTTGTCAGGGATGAAAGTACAGCACTGACCCCAACATTACACATATTCCTCTTTTTTCTGCCTGTTCCCCCAGGTCACCCTGCTGCTGGCATCTAGTTATTCACTATCCCTTTAACTGCATCTCAAGCATATTTAACAAGCCTTTGCTGGTTATAGTAAATATAATTAATCCACCACATTCTTGTTCACAGTGGGCCACCAGCATAGGACAGACTCAAACCCGGTGGCAATCTGATTTCTAGCACTCCTGCTGGAACCCCAGTGGGATCTGTGTGTATATGGAGATCAAAGGAGATCCCTAGACTCTCTCTCCTCTTCCTAGTCTGTCTGTCCATTGAAAAAGGTTTATGATATGCCAGTTTTGAAAGGGATAGCCAATTGTATCAGAGTGCATGTTCCACTCCAAGTGCTGGGCAAGGCCACAAGTCAGGGTCCCCCATGACACCACCAGACATCAGCACGGGGTACTGACAATCCAGCATGATGGGCTTCTGAGGATACTCGGCCATTTACGCATATGGATACATTTCTCATAAACTCCGAGCACTGCCCCCCTACACACTCCCTTGAGAGGCAGGAGGTATAATTGAATGGCAAGAGTCTTACAGGAAGTGTTTCCCCAGGCAGTTTCCTCCTGGTACAAGGCAAGCACACATTCCATCCCTTTACTGTCTGAGGTCCATCTGAATGGGAATGGGACCACTTGGGCCTCTAGCCTTCCTGCTGCACAAACGTTAACACTTGCTTTTATTTAGGGTGCATACAGAATATTCAATCCATTCCACCCAGTCATTCATTCCCTTATATCCTACTTCTATTTGGGTGGTGGTGGCAGTTGCCTAGGGGATCTTGTCTTGTGACATCTACTCCTAAATCTAATCCTAGCCAATCTTTGGACCTAAAGGCTGAAATATCCAAGTTATTCAAGTTATCTATAACCAATAACTTAACGAGGTAAGCATGATCCAGATTTTACACATTTCTCCAGCCCACATTGTAAGCCCCTGCAATTTACCAGATTTCTAAAGCAAATAGAGCCCAGTACATGATGGTTATTAAGACAGCTTACAGTTTTTAGCATCATTTTCAAGGGGATATGTCCTGGTATGGCTGTTCAAGTTGAGGTATGTCCGCCTTTAACCTGTGTGTGATGGGTCCATTCTTGCTCTGCAGTCTGAACAGCAGTCTCTGTAGAAAGCAATACAGGTAAGGTCCTTCCCAGGAGGGTTCCAACTTGCTTTTCTTCCAGGTCTTGATTAAACAAACGTAGACTTCGGTCGATGGCAATGAACCGGAAACTCAAGAGGGCTTTGGGTCGGGAGGCCTTCTTGAGGAGGAAAGTGGTCTTGCAGAACTTGTTATCTAAATGCAGAAGTCATGGAACTGTGAACAATGCACTGCCCTGGGGAGGGGACGGTTGTTATGCTGGTCCCAGGACACACCATCAGATGTGGCCTGACACCTGGGGGCCTTCCTGCAGCGCCATGAAGTGGGCAGGGGGCATATCTGCAAGACAAAGACCCCAGCAGGATATATATAGACAGGCTTTCTGCATGTTTCTTCACTCTGATTTGGAAATTATTCCCGGAGTCCAGTAAGTGTTAATAAACAGGGTCCCTCCCTTTCTCTAGGAAGCGTGCTTGGTGTTTCTTTGGTCTTCTGCAACATTTTAACCTGAGAGAGATTAAAGTAGAAGAGATACCCAGTACATAATTCTTAAGAAATTGGTCCCTAGTTTCCATTGTAGGAAGATCTTGAGGCATTCCAGCACCTATTGAAATCACCCTAGAGCCAACTCTAAGTTAAAAAAAAAATTTTTTCTTAAAATTCAAACTCTAGGAAGGTTGTTAAACTTGATTTTACCAAAAGATTAATATTAAAGTGTATTAGATAGAAACATAGGCCAGAAAACTTCAGTTCCTATGATTAAAAGATGGCCTTTTTATTAAATACCCAATTAATATAACATACTAGAAAAGAACTGACCAAAATAAGGCTTATTTTCTAACTTCATTTGTCCTTGTGTGTGGACAGCAAATGACACTAATTGGATTTCTCCCATCAGTCTTCCTGAGTACTTTGGCATAGGCTATTTACCCTCTGTTTAGGGAGGCAAAATGCAAATCATTTACTCTTAAGTGTCCTTGGTTTAGGGAAAGCAAGAGTTTTCTAGATGGTTGCAAACTGCTGTTTATATATCTCAGTTTCTCTGTTCTGCTTGTCCTGGCTTACTGGCCTGTATCATTTAATCAATTTCCTTTTAACATTTCTTTTTATAAAGTTCACGGACATTCCTACAACTTTCAAAAACATTTTTACAATTTCCAGAAATAACCACTTTTAGAAACCACCTTCTTTTTCCTTCAAAATGCATAACCATGCCTTAGTCCTTCCATTAAGTATTTCTACTCTAATATTTTTTCTATCATACCATCAGCAACTTGTAAACCTTAATTTTTCAATGATAACCAAAAAGTAAACAGCCAGCATTTCTTAGATTGACATTTATGAACACACTTTAAATGCACTTTTACTTTCAAGAAAATATACCTTCAACAAAGTACAAGAGACCTTCTATAATAAATTCAAATATTTTCCTTTAGGTTCATTGACATTTGGGGAGCATGATATTATACCTTCTTCACTGAACAAACATTTATTCAAGGTTTATTCAAGTGTAATAGGCACTAACTACTCCAGGCTCTGAGCTTCAGACTTGGAACCAGAAAGACAAGGACTGTCTTGCATAGAGCTTTGCATTCTGGTGTGTGGGCTTCTGGAGAAAGAAACATGTAGATGAAGAAAGAAATATATCTATAAGGCCATTCCCTATATTTATATTGTATAAAAAAAGTAACAGGGCTATGTGATAGAGTGACTTCAATAAGGATGAAATTTGTTTTTTTAGGATGAGAGGTCCACCGGGTTTGCTAAGATGAACTTTGAACTTGGATATCAAAAATGAGAGCATCCAGCAAAGATATACGGGCTGCAGACTGTAACAGAGGGTAAAGGAAGTAGAATATCTTAAATGAAACTAAAACTTGGAATTTAAATATGATAAAAAAATATAGATCTGTGAAAATGAACAAAAAAGCTTGATTTTTAATTAAAATGCCCATTCAAAGAAGGTAAGGTTTATGAATAATTATAGTCACAAATATAAAACTTTATAAATATTACATCCATGATTATTTATATAAATATGTGCATATTTAAAATATGGCATATGTGTTTTATTTAACTCATATGTGAATATATTTCAAAGTAACATACATTTTACCAAAAATTATATGTATACTTTTAAAAAAATAAAGTATATTCTGTTTCATAGCTCACTTCCTTTAAAGTTTTTGAATTAAGGATGTTTTAAAAAATGAAGAGAGACTAATTACCTAATTTAAAGACTGATATAATCTTGCAAATACTGCCTGAGAGAGTGAACTTCTAAGAGGCAGCAGATATTTTCCAAGTCCAAAGAACCAAATATTTACAAAATCACAAGAACAGACAACTTTTGTTCTTAAGGATTTTAAGTTTTATTGAGATTTTTCTATATCATAAAAATATGTCCTTAAAGGCAATACATAATATTGCAAGTGAGATTAAAACAAAGTTTCCTGAAAGCATCAGGGTATAATGATTTATTTCAAAAGAATTTACAAAGGCATAAACAAAGGTATTAAGTGTGGTAATAATTAAAGACGCTGGCAAATGATCTCTTTGAAAATTTCAAATCGCTTGTTCCAGTGAGACATTATAAAAACTGAAAATAATATTCTAAATTATTTGCTCTTTTGCTTTACCAGTTGAATATCTTAAAAGTACAATTGAATTCAGAATCTATGGACTAGATTGATTCAGAAATATTTCTATTAAAAGGTTTTTTCTCAGCCTCACCTGTACCAGGGTGCCCTCAAATAACACCTGGGACTCTACAGCCAACCCCACCAGGGACCTGCTGCCTCAGGTGCAGTCCTACTGTCACTGAGACCCCAGCCACCCCAGGTATGGGATCCTGGGAGTTCTGAAGCACACTCCCCTCTGGCTGGCCCAGGGCACTGAAACCATGTGAGCAGCAGCCATGCCCAGCCCACCCGCATCCAAGGAGCAGCAGCCACATACAGCCCAACCCTGTCAGAGGAGCAGCAGCTGCACAAGCAGCCCACCCATGTCTGAGGAGGAGCAGCCCCGCACAGACCCCACCATCCAAGGAGCAGCAGTCACGTGCAGTCTGCCACCATCCGAGAAGCAGCAGCTTTGTGGGCAGCCCACCCCCATCAAAGGAGCAGCAGCCCTGTGAGCAGCCCTGTGAGCAGCCTGCTCCTGTCTGAGGAACAGCAGCCCCTTGAGCAGCCCACTGTTGTCTGAGGAACAGCAGCCACACAAGCAGCCTGCCTATGTACGAGGAGCAGAAGATGTACGAGCAACCTGCCCCTGTCCGAGGAGGAGCAGCCAGGTGAGCAGTCCACACCAATCTGAAGGGTGGAAGCCACATGAGCAGCCTGCCCATATATGAGGAGCAGCAGCCAAATAAGGAACCACCACTGCTGTGAGCAGCGCCCACCAGAGGAGCCACTGCCAAATAAGGAGCAGCCACTGCCATGACTGCCTGAGGAGCAGATGCTGCCAAAGACACTGCTGCTGCCCAAGGAGCAGCCCCCACACGACTCAACACCTAGATCCTTCGGTGAGAGCAATAATGGGGAGACAAAGAAACCCCAAAAGGAAAAAAAAAAAAGGAGGAATCATAAGAAAAGCAGCTAAGTGAAACAGAGGCATGTAATATGTCAGAAAAAGAAATCATAATAAGGGTCATAAAGTACATACTGAATGGATGAAAAAATCAACAACTTATGTAAGAATCAAGAAGAAATGAAGAGTGATATAGCTGCAATAAAAAACACCATGGAAAGTTTCAAAAGCAGACTAGGAGAAGTAGAGCACTGAATTAGCGAATTAGAAGACAGGGAAGCAAAACACACCCAAACTGAACTGCAATAGCAGAAAAAAATTAAAAGACAGGAGGAGAGCCTAAGGGAGCTTTGGAACAATATGAAACAAAGCAACATATGAATAATAGGGGTGCCAGAATGACAAGAAGAGGAACAAGGGTTAGAAAACCTATTTAAAGAAATAATATCAGAAAACTAACCTGATGTGGGGGCGGGGGAGAGTCACACAAGCACAGTGAGTCCCAAACAAGATGAACCCGAAAAGACCCCACCAAGACACATCGTAATTACGATGGCAAATGTTTAGGACAAAGCAAATCTTAAAGGCTGCAAGAGAGAGACAGAAAGTTACGTAAAAGGGATCTCCCATTAGATTATCAAATGATTTCTCAACAGAAACACATCAGGCCAGAAAGGAATGGAAGGAAGTTTACAAAGTGATGCAAAAAAGGGACTGAATCCAAGAATACTCTATCCAGCAAGGCTATCATTCAAAATTGAAGGGGAAATAACAAGCTTCACAGAAAAAAACAAAAAACAAACAAACAAACAAACAAACAAACAAAAACGGATAAGGGAGTTTATCACCACCAAGACAGAAATGCAAGAAATGCTAAAGGGACTGATGTAAAAAGAAGAAATGAAAAGGGAAGAAGGAACACAGACACAAAAAATAAAAATGGCTACAAACAAGTACCTTATCAATAATAACTTTAAACAAAATGGACTAAATGCTCCAATCAAAAGACATCGAGTGGCTGAGTGGATAAGTAAACATGCACCCAAATGCTGGAGCACCCAAATACATAAAAAAAGTTCCTGGAAGATATCACAGGAGAGATCAACAACAATACAATCAGAGTAGGGGACTTTAATACCCTACTGACATCACTGGATAAATCCTCTAGACAAAAAATCAGCAAAGAAACAGCAATCCTAAATGACTCACTACATCAGATGGACTTAATTGACATCTTCAGAACATTTCACCCAAAAGCTACAGAATATATGTTCTTCTCAAGTGCACATGGGACATTTTCAAAGATAGATCACATATTGGGTCATAGGCAAATCTTTCCAAATTCAAAAAGATTGAAATATTATCAAGCATCTTCTCAGAACACAACGGCATCCTATCTAATAAAAGAGTAATATGCAAATTGATCGTCATTCCAACACACAAGATGGCCGCCCCCATGTGGTCAAAGATGGCTGCCCCCATGTGCACATAAGATGGCCACCACAAGATGGCCTGAAGGGGAGGGTAGTTGTGGGCAATCAGGCCAGCAGAGGAGGGCAGTTGGGGGTGACCAGGACTGCAGGGGAGGGCAGTTGGGGGCAATCAGGTTGGCAGAGGAGAGCAGTTGAAGGTGACCAGGCCTTCAGGGGAGGACAGTTGGGGGGGAACCAGGCCTGCAGGGGAGGGCAGTTGGGGGGGACCAGGCCTGCAGGGAAGGACAGTTGGGGGCAATAAGGTCGCCAGGGGAGAGCAGTTGTGCTGGGGTTCTTGTCCCAGCCTTACAAAGGGTTCAGCAATCTGGAGAAAGGGGCTGATGCATAGATTCAAGAAGGAGTCCATAGACAAAAGGTTATTTTGAAAGACTTGGGGGTCAGAGGTGCTTCCAGCTAAAGGAGCTAAAAGACTACCCCTTGTCTAAGGACCTCGTGCTATTTATTAACACAATTTGTCCTAAGGAAAGATGGAGATAATACACTTCAAAGGGTAGGGTATCAAAGGGTATTGTCAGTTTGGGGAATAGCCTACAGCTGTTCAGGTGTTTGGGCAACAGGAGATAATAAAATGCCCTGAGCTGTCTGGCAGCAGACAATCCTATTCAGGTTTGAAGGAAGTGCTGTTTAGGCGTTCCAACAGGTAAACTACATTTGACTCAACCCTTGTTGAGCTCCTCAATCTTCACCAACCTTTTGGTGAAACTCTTGTAATTATGACATGCTGGTATTGATTCCCGGCACAGTTGGGGGCAACCAGGCCTGCAGGGAAGGGAAATTCGAGGGGACCAGGCCTGTAGGGAAGGGCAGTTGGGGGCAACCAGGCTGCAGGGAAGGGCAGTTATGGGTGACCACACCTGCAGGGCAGGGTAGTTGGGGGGACCAGGCCTTCAGGAGAGGGCAGAGGAGGGAGCCAGGCCAGCAGGGGAGGGCAGTTGGGGGTGACCAGGCCAGCAGGGGAAGGCAGTTAGGACCAATTGGGCTGGCAGAGGAGGGCAGTTAGGGGCGACCAGGCTGGCAAGGGAAGGAAGTTAAAGGTGACCAGGCCAGCAGGGGAGGGCAGTAGGGGGTGACCAGGACTGCAGAGGAGGGCAGTTAGGGGCAACCAGGCCTGCAAGGGAGGGCAGTTAGGGGCAACCAGGCCAGCAGGGGAGGGCAGTTAGGGGCAACCAGGCCTGCAGGGGAGGGCAGTTGGGAGCAACCAGGCTGTCAGGGGAGGGCAGTTAGGGGCAACCAGGCTTGCAGGGGAGGGCAGTTAGGGGTGACCAAGCCAGCATGGGAGGCAGTTGGGGGTCACCAGGCCTGCAAGGGAGGACAGTTAGGGGTGACCAGGCTGGCAGGGGAGGGTAGTTAAGGGCAATCAGGCCAGCAGGGGAGCAGTTAGGCATCAATGAGGCTGGCAGGGGAGTGGTTAGGGGGTGATAAGGCTGGCAGGAAGAAGCAGTTAGAGGGAATCAGGGAGGCAGGCTGGCGAGCGGTTTGGAGTCAGCCGTCCTGGATTGTGAGAGGGATGTCCAACTGCCCGTTTAAGCATGATCCCAGTGGGATTGAGTCTAAATGGACAGTCGGACATCCCTTGAGGGGTCCCAGATTGGAAAGGGTGCAGGCTGGGCTGAGGTACACGCCCCCATGCATGAATTTTGTGAACTGGGCCTCTAGTAATATTAGAAATAAACTACAACAAAAACAACCAAAAAAATCAAACACTTGGAAGCTAAATAGCATGCTATTAAACAATGATTGGGTTACCAAGGAGATCAAAGAAAAAGTTGAAAATATCCTGGAAGTGAATGACAATGACAACACAACAATCCAACATCTATGGGACACAGTGAAAGCAGTCCTGAGAGGGACGTTCATAGCTCTACAGGCCTACCTCAGAAAAAGTGGTAATAAATCATCTAACTCTACACCTTAAAGAATTAGAAAGAGATCAACAAGAAAAGCCCAGAGTGAGCAGAAAGAAGGAGATAATAAAGAGCAGAGCAGAAATAAATGACATAGACACACACACACACACACACACAAAAAAAAACAACATAATACAAAAGATCAATGAAACCAATTGCTGGTTCTTTGGAAGGATAAACAAGATTGATTAATCTCTAGCCAGGTTCACCAAGAAGCAAAGAGAGAGGACCCAAATAAACAAAATCAGAAATTAAAGAGGCAAAACAACATCAGACCCCACAGAAATACAAAGCATAGTTTTAAAAAAATACTATCAACCACTCTATACCAACAAACTAGACAACAACCTAGAGGAAATGGACATATTCCTAGAAAAATACAACCTTCCAAAACTCAATCAGGAAGAATCTAAAAATCTCAATAGGACACTAACTATGGAAGAAGTTGAAGCAGGCATCAAAAAGCTTCCAGCAAACAAAAGCCCGGGGCCAAACAGCTTGACACGGAGTTTTCCCAAACATTTAAAGAACTAAAACCTATTCTCCTCAGATTATTCCAAAAATTCCAAAAAACACTTCCAAGCTCATTCTGTGAAGCCAAAATTACCCTAATTCCAAAACCAGATAAAGATAACACAATGAAAGAGAATTACAGGCCAATATCCCTCATGAACATAGTTGCCAAAATCCTCAACAAAATTTTAGAAAATCGGATCCAGCAGTACATGAGAAAGATCATACACCATGACCACGTAGGATTTATCCTGGGGATGCAAGGATGGTACAATATCCGCAACTCAACAAATGTGATACATCACATAAACAAATTGAGAGATAAAAATCATAGTCATATCAATTGATGCAGAACAAGCATTCGACAAAATCTAACAGCCTTTTTTGATAAAAACTTCAGCAATGTGGGAATAGAGGGATCATATCTCAACATAATAAAAGTCTTACATGACAAAGTCTTGGTAAACCTACAGCCAATATCACACTCAATGGGCAAAACTAAAACCATTTCACCTAAGAACAGGAACGAGACACTTTCACTACTCCTGCTTGACATAGTACTAGAAGTGCTAGACATAGCAATTAGATGAGAGAAATAAATAAAAGGTAACCAAATTAGAAAAGAAGACATTAAACTGTCATTATTTGCAGATGACATGACACTATACTAGTACATAGAAAACCCTAAAGACTCCATCAAAAAATTATGAGACTTAAGAAATGAATTTGGCAATGTAGCAGGATACAATATTAACACCAAGAAATCTATGGCATATTTATACACCAATAGTGAATTTACAAAAAGAGAGATTAAAAAAAACAATCCCACTTACCATCACACCAAAAAAGATACCTAGGAATAAACTTAACTAAGGAGGTAAAAGACCTGTGCTCAGAAAACTACAGGACACTGCAAAAAGAGACAGAGGAAGACATAAACAGGTGGAAGAACATATTGTGTTCATGGATTGGAAGAATCAACATCATTAAAATGTCCATACTACCCAAAGCAATCTATAGATTCAATGCAAATGCACTTCCCATTAAAATGCCAATGGCATATTTCACAGACCTAGAACGAACTCTCCAAAAATTCATATGGAATTAAAAAAGACCCTGAATAGCTGCAGCAATGTTTAGAAAGAAGAACGAAGTAGGTGGGATCTCAATACCAGATATCAAGCTGCATTACAAAGCCACTATTCTCAAAACTGCCAAGAACAGACATATAGATCAATGGAATAAAATAGCGAACCCAGAAACTGACCCAAACCACTATGCACAATTAATATATGATATAGGAGGCAAGAACATACAATGAATCAAGACAGTATGTTCAATAAATGGTGTTGGGGAAATTGGACAAATACATGCAAAAAAAAGAAAACTAGACCGCCAACTTACAACATACACAAAAATAAACTAAAAATGGATAACGGACTTAAACGTAAGATGGGAAACGATAAAAATATTACTGGAATCCACAGGCAGCATAATCTCAGATATATGCCAAAGCAATATCTTCACCGATACAGCCCCTAGGGTAATGGAAACTAAAGAGAAAATAAACAAATGGGACTACATCAAAATAAAAAGCTTCTACACAGCAAAAGAAACTATCAACAAAACAACAAGAAAGTCCACTGCATGGGATAACATTATTTGCCAATATTATCACTGATAAGGGTTTAATCTCCAATGTTTACAGGGAACTCATACAACTTAACAAAAGGAAGATAAACAACCCAATCAAAAAATTGACAATGAACATAAATAGTTACTTTTTGAAAGAGGACATAAGGAAAGCCAAGAGACATATGAAAACATGTTCAAAGTCACTAATCATCCAAGAGATACAAATCAAAATGACAATGCAGTATCATCTCACACCTGTCAGAATGGCTATCGTCAACAAATCAACAAATGACAAGTGCTGGCAAGGATGCAGGGAAAAAGGAACCCTTGTGCACCACTGGTGGGAATGCAGACTGGTGCAGCCACTGTGGAGAACAGTATGGAGTTTCCTCAAAAAAACTAAAAATGCAACTCCCATTTGACCCAGTGATTCCACTTCTAGGAATATATCCCAAGAAACTAGAAACACCAGTCAGAAGGATATATGCACCCCTATGTTTAGCAGCACAATTTACCATAGCTAAGATTTGGAAACAGCCTAAGTGCCCATCAGCAGATGAGTGGATTAAAAAACTGTGGTACATCTGCACAATGGAATACTACGCTGAGGTAAAAAAGAAGAAATTCTCATCATTTGCAAAAGCATGGATGGAACTACAGAGCATTATGCTAAGCAAAATAAGAAAATCAGAGAAAGACAAATATCATATGATCTCACTCATTTATGGAATATAATGAACAACATAAGCTGATGAACAAAACAGATCCAGAGGCAGAGAAGCATCGATCAGACCATCAAACTTCAGAGGGACTGTAGGGCAGGGTGGGAGTAAGTGGGAGAGATCAACCAAAGGATCTATATGCATGCATATAAGCCTAACCCATGTACACAGACACCAGGGCATTATTGTGGGGGGTTGGGGCAATGGGAGGATAAAGATACATAGGTAATACCTTAATAAATAAAGAGAGAGATCCAAGGTGTGTTTTTTTTCTATTTTGACATTTAAAAATGGATTTTAGCCCTGGCTGGTTTAGGTCAGTGGTTAGAGAATCAGACCTCAGACTGAAGATCCAGGTTCAATTCCTGTCAAGAGCACCTACTTAGGTTGCAGGCTCATTCCTCCACCTTGGTAGGGGTGCACGTGGAAGGCAAGCAATCAATGTGTGTGTCTCTCTCTGTGTCTCTCCCCTTCTCTCCCAGTCTCTCTAAAAGTCAATTGAAAATGATCTCTCAGGTGAGAATTAACAAAAATATCCTATATAATAAAAGGCTAATATGCAAATTGACTGAATGGCAGAATGACGGGTAGCTCTGACGCACACTCACAACCAAGGGGCAGACACTCAACACAAGAGCTGCCCCCTAGTAATAATAATAAATAAAAGTGGATTTTAATACCATGTTGATAAAATAAACTACAAATGATAAAATTAAATTTTGTTATACAGGCTATTTTTTATTCAATATGTATAGGGTATCCCAAAAATATATACACATACTTTGAATAACTATAAAGGCAGTGTTTATCAACATGAATTTCATTTTCAAACCTGAGCTATCAGCTGTATTTATTGAGAAGCTGCTAACTATTAGGTGGCAATACAAAAGAAGGATATAACTTTTCTTTAGTTTGTTTCTGGTCGCTCTGGGAGGACAAAACAAATTCTGTACCTACAAAACTTGGATGACAGAACTCTGCGAGGTAGTGACAAAATGAATGATACATGTTAATATTAACTGCAATTTTTAAAATTGTAAACCATGAGATTCTAACTGTGACATTGAGTCAAAAGCAGCTCACACAGCTAATCTGATACCAATTTGATGAGTTGCATAATATTTATTTTTTCACACAGTAAAAAAGGCATTAATGCCAATTAATCACATAGGTGACAGTTCTCAATATTCTTTTTACATAATCAAATAAAACTTTCATCAATTTTCTTTTCTAGGTTTTTAAATTCTTCAACAATCATAATCAATTTTGACAATTTCCATGATAAAATGCATGTTCAGCATTGCAAGCACCCTGAAAATCTCATGTGCTCAAGGTTCATATTTTATTCCCAACATTATGAAACTCTTATATTCCCAGTCTTTCTTTCTTCATTGTGACCTTAAAGGTGCAAATCACTATGAATTCCATCCACTTAGAGCCCCAGAATAAATCTAGCACTATTCTTTGTGATTCTACCCTGCTATTGAAGTGGTGGGGACAGTGTCCACTTCCTTGTGTTGGTGAAGCTGAAACAGTGGACTTGAGCTTAGATAATATGAGTTCAACCCTGCAGCTAGACTTGGAAGAAGCCAGGGCCACTGAGTCACAAATAATTTAGTCTTCAGTAGCTGAGGGATGTCACCTCTGACAGTGCCACAGAACCAAATTTTCCAGCTTTGGGGAGAGAGTAAAACAGGTTTGATCTTTGTATTAGTCTATTTGTGCTGCCATAACAAAATGCCACACCCTGTTGGCTTAAACTACATAAATTTATTTTTCCCTCTTCTGGAAGCTGGAAGTCCCAGGTGAAGGTCCAGCAGGCATTGGTATTTGATGAGGAATCTCTTCCAAGCTTATAGACAGCTGCCTTGCCCTTTCACTGCAGTATTCACATGGCCTTCCCCCTAAACAGCTGAGGAGAGAGAGAGAGATTTCTTCTTATAAGGTTACCAATCCTATTGGATTAGCCCCTAACCCATTACCTTACTTAAACTTAATTACTTCTTGAAGGCCCTTCCAAATACTTCACATTAAGAGTTAGGACTTCAACATATGAATTTTGTGAGGACACAATTCAGTCCATAGCAAATTCCAAGGTTAGCCATGGATTTATATATCCTATATAATAAAGAGGTAATATTCAAATTGACTCTCACAACCTCACAAGATGGCTGCCTACGACCAGGCCAGCAGGCGGGTTAGTGAGGGATGACCAAACGACTGAACAAGCAGGCTGCATGGGGTGACCAGGCCAGCAGGAGGGTTAGTGAGGGACGACCAAATGATTGAACAAGCAGGCCAGGATGTGGCGACCAGGCCAGCAGGGGGGTTAGTGAGAGACAACCAAACGACTGAACAAGCAGGATGCATGGAGCGACTAGGCCGGCAGGGGTGTTAGTGAGGGACAACCAAACGACTGAACAAGCAGGATGCATGGAGCGACTAGGCCAGCAGGCGGGTTAGTGAGGGACAACCAAACGACTAAACAAGCAGGCCAGCATGTGGCGACCAGGCCAGCAGGGTGGTTAGTGAGGGACAGCCAAACGACTGAACAAGCAGGATGCATGGAGCGACTAGGCCGGCAGGGGAGTTAGTGAGGGACAACCAAACAACTGAACAAGCAGGCTGGCATGGGGTGACCAGGCCGGCATGAAGGTTAGTGAGGGACGACTAAGTGACTGAACAAGCAGGCCGCATGGGGCGACCAGGCCGGCAGGGGGGGGGGGGTAGTGAGGGATGACCAAACGACTGAACAGTAGGCTGCATGGAGTGACCAGGACAGCAGGGGAGGCAGTTGGGAGTGGCCAGGCCAGCAGAGGGCAGTTGGGGATGACCAGGCCAGCAGAGGGGGAAGTTAAGGGTGACTAGGCCAGCAGAGGGGGGCAGTTGGGGGTGACCAGGACAGCAGGGGGGGGCAGTAAGAGGCAACCAGGCCAGTGGGCAGCACAGTTATCGGTGACCAGGCCAGCAGAGGGGGAAGATGGGGGTGACCAGGACAGCAGAGGGGCAGTAAGAGTCAACCAAGATCAGAAGCCTAAGAATCCACAACTGCGGCACCCACGGAACAGCTGCGAGCCCCAGAACAATGCTCCCCAATTGGCACAAACACACGGGTTCAGAGGAGCTCTACACTCCACCACGGAAAGGTCAGATTTTGCCTGGGATAAAGAGAGAGAGAACTACATAACCAGACACCCAGAGAAGAGAGACCATGAGGAGACAAAAAAAGAGCCCACATATGAAAGAAAAGCAGGCATCACCAGAAAAGGAAGTAAACGAAATGGAGGCAAGCAACCTTCCAGAGAAAGAATTCAGAGATAGGGTCATAAGGTGGCTGAAAAGAATGGAAGACAAATTCGACAATATGAGCAAGAACCAAGAGGAAATGAAGAAGAACCAAGAAGAAATGAAAAATTACATCACTGCTGTAAAGAACTCAATAGAAAGCATCAAGAGTAGACTAGAAGAAGCAGAGGACCGCATCAGTGAGCTAGAAGACAAGACGGGAAAAAATACCCAAGTAGAGCAACTTCTAGAAAAAAAAATTAAAAGGCAGGAGGAGAGCCTAAGGGAACTTTGGGACAACACGAAACAAAACAACATCCGCATAATAGGGGTTCCAGAAGGAAAGGAAGCTGAGCAAGGAATAGAAAACCTATTTGAAGAAATAATGACAGAAAATTTCCCTGATATAGAGAAGAAAAAACACACACAAATCCAGAAAGCTCACAGAGTCCCAAGCAAAATGAACCCCAAAAGACCGACGCCAAGGCACATTATAATTAAATTGGCAAACACCAATGACAAAGTAAGAATCTTAAAAGTGGCAAGAGAGACAGAAAGTTACATACAAAGGAACCCCCATCAGACTAGCAACTGATTTCTCAACAGAAACTCATCAGGCCAGAAGGGAATGGAATGAAATATACAAAGTCATGCAAAGGAAGGGTCTGAATCCAAGAATACTGTACCCAGCAAGGCTATCAATAAAAATTGAAGGTGAAATCAGGAGCTTCACAGACAAAAAAGGACTAAGGGAATTTATTACCACCAAACCAGCAATGCAAGAAATGCTAAAGGGTCTGCTGTAAAAAAAAAAAAAGAAAGAAAAAAAGAAATAGGAAGCGAAGAAGGAACACAGGGGTAAAGAATAGGAATGGCGACAAATAAGTACCTATCAATAATAACTTTAAATGTAAATGGATTAAATGCCAAAATCAAAAGGCAGAGGTGAATGGATTGGATAAGAAAACAAGACCCATATATCTGCTGTCTACAAGAAACCCACCTCAGAAAAAAAGACGCACACAGACTGAGGGTGAAGGGATGGAAAAAGGTTTTCCAGGCAAATGGAACTGAAATAAAAGCTGGGGTAGCAATACTTATATCTGACAAATTAGATCTCAAAGTGAAGGACATAATAAGAGATAAGGAAGGTCACTTCATAATACTAAAGGGAGCAATACAACAAGAAGAAATAACTCTGGTAAACATATATGCACCCAATACAGGAGCACCCAAATACATAAAAAAACTCCTGGAGGATATCAAGGGAGACATTGACAGCAATACAACCATAGTAGGAGACTTCAATACCCCACTATCACCATTGGACAAATCCTCTAAACAAAAAATCAGCAAAGAAACATCAATCTTAAATGACTCACTAGACCAGATGGAATTAATTGACATCTTCAGAATATTTCACCCCAAAGCCACAGAATATATATTCTTCTCAAGTGCACATGGGTCATTTTCAAAGATAGACCATATGTTGGGACATAGGCAAAGTCTCTTCAAATTCAAGAAGATAGAAATCATACCGAGCATCTTCTCAGACCACAGTGGCATAAAACTGGAAATCAACTACAATAAAAACAACCCAAAGAAATCAAACACATGGAGGCTAAACAGCATGCTATTAAACCATGACTGGATTACCAGAGAGATCAAAGAAGAAATAAAAAACATCATGGCAACAAATGACAATGAAAACACTACAATCCAAAATCTATGGGACACAGTGAAAGCAGTCTTGAGAGGGAAGTTCATAGCTCTACAAGCCTACTGCAAAAACAAGAAACAATGGTAATAAATTACCTAACCCAACAACTCAAAGAGTTAGAAAAAGAGCAACAAGAAAAGCCCAGTGTAAGCAGAAGGAAGGAAATAATAAAGATCAGAGCAGAGATAAACAACATAGAGACCAAAGAAACAATACAAAAGATCAACAAAACCAAGAGCTGGTTCTTTGAACGGATAAACAAGTTTGATGAACCTCTAGCCAGGCTCACCAAGAAGCAAAGAGAGAGGACCCAAATAAACAAAATCAGAAATGAAAGAGGTGAAATAACAACAGATCCCGCCGAAATACAAAGGAATGTTAAAAAATACTATGAACAACTCTATTCCAACAAACTGGACAACTTGGAGGAAACAGACATATTCCTAGAAAAATATAACCTTCCAAAACTCAATCAGAAAGAATCTAAACAGCTCAACATTCCAGTAACTATGGAAGAAATTGAAGCAATCATCGAAGAGCTTCCGGCAAACAAAAGCCCGGGGCCAGATGGCTTCACAGGAGAGTTTTACCAAACATTCAAGGAAGAACTAAAACCTATCCTCCTCAGACTATTCCAAAAAATTCAAGAGGAAGGAACACTTCCAAGCTCCTTCTATGAAGCCAGCATCACCCTAATACCAAAACCAGATAAAGACAACACAATGAAGGAGAATTACAGGCCAATATCTCTCATGAACGTAGATGCCAAAATCCTCAACAAAATTCTAGCAAATCGGATCCAGCATTACATCAGAAAGATCATACACCATGACCAAGTAGGGTTTATCCCAGGAATGCAAGGATGGTACAACATCCGCAAATCAATAAATGTGATACATCACATAAACAAATTGGGAGAAAAAAATCACATAGTCATATCAATTGATGCAGAAAAAGCATTTGAGAAAATCCAACACCCTTTCTTGATAAAAACTCTCAACAAGGTGGGAATAGAAGGATCATACCTCAACATAATAAAAGCTATATATGATAAACCCACAGCTAACATCATACTCAATGGGCAAAAACTGAAACCATTTCCCCTAAGAACAGGAACAAGACAGGGATGCCCACTCTCACCACTCCTGTTTGACATAGTACTGGAAGTATTAGCCACTGCAATTAGACAAGAAGAAGAAATAAAAGGCATCCAAATTGGAAAAGAAGAAGTAAAGCTGTCCTTATTTGCAGATGACATGATATTGTACATAAAAAACCCGAAAGACTCCATCAAAAAACTAACAGACTTAGTAAATGAATTCGGCAATGTAGCAGGATACAAAATTAATGCCAAGTAATCTATGGCATTTCTATACACCAACAGTGAACTTTCAGAAAGAGAGACTAAAAAAGCAATCCTATTTTCCAACGCACCAAAAAAATTAAGAAACTTAGGAATAAACCTAACCAAGGAGGTAAAAGACCTATACGCGGAAAACTACAGGACACTGAAAAAAGAGATAGAGGAAGATGTAAACTGATGGAAGGACATACCATGTTCATGGATTGGTAGAATCAACATCATTAAAATGTCCATACTACCCAAAGCAATCTATAGATTCAATGCACTCCCCATTAAAATACCAATGGCATATTTCACGGACCTAGAAAGAACTCTCCAAAAATTCATCTGGAATAAAAAAAGACCCCGAATAGCCACAGCAATCCTGAGAAAGAAGAATAAAGTAGGAGGGATCTCAATACCAGATTTCAAGCTGTATTACAAAGCCACTGTCCTCAAAACAGCCTGGTACTGGCACAAGAACAGACATATAGATCAATGGAATAGAATAGAGAATCCAGATATTGACCCAAACCAATATGCACAATTAATATTTGACAAAGGAGGCATGAGCATACAATGGAGTCAAGACAGTCTCTTCAATAAATGGAGTTGGGAAAATTGAACAGATACATGCAAAAAATGAAACTAGATCACCAACTTACACCATACACAAAAATAAACTCAAAATGGTTACAGGACTTAAATATAAGACGGGAAACCATAAAAATACTAGAGGAATCCACAGGCAGCAAAATCTCAGACATATGCCAAAAGAACTTTTTCACTTATACTGCCCCTAGGGCAATGGAAGCCAAAGAGAAAATAAACAAATGGGACTACATCAAAATAAAAAGCTTTTGCACAGCAAAAGAAACCATCAACAAAACAACAAGAAACCCCACTGTATGGGAGAACATATTTGCAAATGTTATCACTGATAAAGGTTTAATCTCCAACATCTACAGGCAGCTTATACAACTTAATAAAAGGAAGATAAATGATCCAATAAAAAAATTGGCAACGGACCTAAATAGAATCTTTTCAAAAGAAGACAGAATGAAGGCCAAGAGACACATGAAAACATGCTCAAAGTCACCATTTATCTGAGAGATGCAAATCAAAACGACAATGCGATACCATCTCACCCCTGTCAGAATGGCTATCATCAACAAATCAACAAATGAGAAGTGCTGGTGAGGATGCGGAGAAAAAGGAACCCTTGTGCACTGCTGGTGGGAATGCAGACTGGTGCAGCCACTGTGGAGAACAGTATGAAGTTTCCTCAAAAAACTGAAAATGGAACTCCCATTTGACCCAGTAATCCCACTCCTAGGAATATATCCTAAGAAACTAGAAACACCAATCAGAAAGGATATATGCACCCCTATGTTCATAGCAGCACAATTTACAATAGCTAAGATTTGGAAACAGCCTAAGTTCCCGTCAGCAGATGACTGGATCAGAAAACTATGGTACATCTACAGAATGGAATACTATGCTGCCATAAAAAAGAAGGAATTACTACCATTTGTAGGCACCTGGATGGAATTAGAGAACAGTATGCTAAGTGAAATAAGCCAGTCAATGAAAGAAAAATACCACATGATCTCACTCATTTGGGGATAATGAAAAACATTATAAAGTGATGAACAAAAAGATAGATACAAAGGCAGTAAATCATCAAACAGACTATCAAATTACAGTGGTAGGGTTATGGAGAGGTGGGGGAAATAAGAGATCAACTGAAGGACTTATATGCATGTATATAAGAGTAACCAATGGATGCAAAATATTGGGGGTGAGGGCATGTATGGGAGTAGGGTGGGGGAGCAATGGTAAGATAGGTACATATATAATACCTTAATAAATAAATAAATAAATAAATAAATAAATAAATAAATAGAAAAAATTGAAAATTAAAAAAAAAAAAGAGTCAACCAAGCCAGTGGGCAGGGCAGTTAGGGGTGACTGGGCTGGTGGGGGGGGCCATCTGGGGGCAACCAGGCCGGCAGGGAGGGCTGCAAGGGGCAAAACTGGCAGTTGGACATCCCTCAAGGGGTCCCAGATTGGAGAGGGTGTAGAGAGGGTTAGGCTGGACTGAGGGGACCCCCCCCATGCACGAATTTTATGCACCTGGCTTCCAGTGTATATACATCCTATCTAATAAAAGAGAAACATGCAAATTGACTGTACCTCCATTACAACCACAAGCCACGCCCACCAGCCAATCAGGAGTGTTCATGCATATTAACCCAACCAAGATGGAGGTTAATTTGCATATCCAGGCACAGAGTGAAGACTGGAGACAGCATAGAAGGAAGCCATGCGCTGCAGAAGGGAGTGAAGCTGCAGAGAAGCAAGCAAGCAGGGCGGTGGAGAAGGGAGGGAAGCAGGTGGGGCGGCAGAGAAGGGAGGGAAGCAGGTGGGGCAGCAGAGAAGGGAGGGAAGCAGGCGGGATAGCGGAGATGGGAGGGAAGCAGGAGGGGTGGTGGAGACAACCGCAGGTAGCCCTATTCTTTTTTTTTAATTTTTTTATTAAGATATTATATGTGTACATATCTTACCATTGCCCCCACACCCCACTCCCATACATGCCCTCACCCCCCAATGTTTTGCATCCATTGGTTACTCTTATATGCATGCATATAAGTCCTTCAGTTGATCTCTTATTTCCCCCACCTCTCCATAACCATCCCGCTGTGATTTGACAGTCTGTTTGATGCTTTACTGCCTTTGTATCTATCTTTTTGTTCATCACTTTATAATGTTTTTCATTATCCCCAAATGAGTGAGATCATGTGGTATTTTTCTTTCATTGACTGGCTTATTTCACTTAGCATAATGTTCTCTAATTCCATCCAGGTGCCTACAAAAGGTAATAATTCCTTTTTTTTTATGGCAGCATAGCATTCCATTGTATAGATGTACCATAGTTTTCTGATCCAGTCATCTGCTGACGGGCACCTAGGCTGTTTCCAAATCTTGGCTATTACAAATTGTGCTGCTATGAACATAGGGGTGCATATATCCTTTCTGATTGGTGTTTCTGGTTTCTTAGGATATATTCCTAGGAGTGGGATTACTGGGTCAAATGGGAGTTCCATTTTCAGTTTTTTGAGGAAACTTCATACTGTTCTCCACAGTGGCTGCACCAGTCTGCATTCCCACCAGCAGTGCACAAGGGTTCCTTTTTCTCCGCATCCTCACCAGCACTTCTCATTTGTTGATTTGTTGATGATAGCCATTCTGACAGGGGTGAGATGGTATCGCATTGTCGTTTTGATTTGCATCTCTCAGATAAATGGTGACTTTGAGCATGTTTTCATGTGTCTCTTGGCCTTCATTCTGTCTTCTTTTGAAAAGATTCTATTTAGGTCCGTTGCCAATTTTTTTATTGGATCATTTATCTTCCTTTTATTAAGTTGTATAAGCTGCCTGTAGATGTTGGAGATTAAACCTTTATCAGTGATAACATTTGCAAATATGTTCTCCCATACAGTGGGGTTTCTTGTTGTTTTGTTGATGGTTTCTTTTGCTGTGCAAAAGCTTTTTATTTTGATGTAGTCCCATTTGTTTATTTTCTCTTTGGCTTCCATTGCCCTAGGGGCAGTATAAGTGAAAAAGTTCTTTTGGCATATGTCTGAGATTTTGCTGCCTGTGGATTCCTCTAGTATTTTTATGGTTTCCCGTCTTATATTTAAGTCCTGTAACCATTTTGAGTTTATTTTTGTGTATGGTGTAAGTTGGTGATCTAGTTTCATTTTTTGCATGTATCTGTTCAATTTTCCCAACTCCATTTATTGAAGAGACTGTCTTGACTCCATTGTATGCTCATGCCTCCTTTGTCAAATATTAATTGTGCATATTGGTTTGGGTCAATATCTGGATTCTCTATTCTATTCCATTGATCTATATGTCTGTTCTTGTGCCAGTACCAGGCTGTTTTGAGGACAGTGGCTTTGTAATACAGCTTGAAATCTGGTATTGAGATCCCTCCTACTTTATTCTTCTTTCTCAGGATTGCTGTGGCTATTCGGGCCTTTTTTTATTCCAGATGAATTTTTGGAGAGTTCTTTCTAGGTCCGTGAAATATGCCATTGGTATTTTAATGGGGAGTGCATTGAATCTATAGATTGCTTTGGGTAGTATGGACATTTTAATGATGTTGATTCTACCAATCCATGAACATGGTATGTCCTTCCATCAGTTTACATCTTCCTCTATCTCTTTTTTCAGTGTCCTGTAGTTTTCCGCGTATAGGTCTTTTACCTCCTTGGTTAGGTTTATTCCTAAGTTTCTTAATTTTTTTGGTGCGTTGGAAAATAGGATTGCTTTTTTAGTCTCTCTTTCTGAAAGTTCACTGTTGGTGTATAGAAATGCCATAGATTACTTGGCATTAATTTTGTATCCTGCTACATTGCCGAATTCATTTACTAAGTCTGTTAGTTTTTTGATGGAGTCTTTCGGGTTTTTTATGTACAATATCATGTCATCTGCAAATAAGGACAGCTTTACTTCTTCTTTTCCAATTTGGATGCCTTTTATTTCTTCTTCTTGTCTAATTGCAGTGGCTAATACTTCCAGTACTATGTCAAACAGGAGTGGTGAGAGTGGGCATCCCTGTCTTGTTCCTGTTCTTAGGGGAAATGGTTTCAGTTTTTGCCCATTGAGTATGATGTTAGCTGTGGGTTTATCATATATAGCTTTTATTATGTTGAGGTATGATCCTTCTATTCCCACCTTGTTGAGAGTTTTTATCAAGAAAGGGTGTTGGATTTTCTCAAATGCTTTTTCTGCATCAATTGATATGACTATGTGATTTTTTTCTCCCAATTTGTTTATGTGATGTATCACATTTATTGATTTGCGGATGTTGTACCATCCTTGCATTCCTGGGATAAACCCTACTTGGTCATGGTGTATGATCTTTCTGATGTAATGCTGGATCCGATTTGCTAGAATTTTGTTGAGGATTTTGGCATCTACGTTCATGAGAGATATTGGCCTGTAATTCTCCTTCATTGTGTTGTCTTTATCTGGTTTTGGTATTAGGGTGATGCTGGCTTCATAGAAGGAGCTTGGAAGTGTTCCTTCCTCTTGAATTTTTTGGAATAGTCTGAGGAGGATAGGTTTTAGTTCTTCCTTGAATGTTTGGTAAAACTCTCCTGTGAAGCCATCTGGCCCCGGGCTTTTGTTTGCCGGAAGCTCTTCGATGATTGCTTCAATTTCTTCCATAGTTACTGGAATGTTGAGCTGTTTAGATTCTTTCTGATTGAGTTTTGGAAGGTTATATTTTTCTAGGAATATGTCTGTTTCCTCCAAGTTGTCCAGTTTGTTGGAATAGAGTTGTTCATAGTATTTTTTAACATTCCTTTGTATTTCGGCGGGATCTGTTGTTATTTCACCTCTTTCATTTCTGATTTTGTTTATTTGGGTCCTCTCTCTTTGCTTCTTGGTGAGCCTGGCTAGAGGTTCATCAAACTTGTTTATCCGTTCAAAGAACCAGCTCTTGGTTTTGTTGATCTTTTGTATTGTTTCTTTGGTCTCTATGTTGTTTATCTCTGCTCTGATCTTTATTATTTCCTTCCTTCTGCTTACACTGGGCTTTTCTTGTTGCTCTTTTTCTAACTCTTTGAGTTGTTGGGTTAGGTAATTTATTACCATTGTTTCTTGTTTTTGCAGTAGGCTTGTAGAGCTATGAACTTCCCTCTCAAGACTGCTTTCACTGTGTCCCATAGATTTTGGATTGTAGTGTTTTCATTGTCATTTGTTGCCATGATGTTTTTTATTTCTTCTTTGATCTCTCTGGTAATCCAGTCATGGTTTAATAGCATGCTGTTTAGCCTCCATGTGTTTGATTTCTTTGGGTTGTTTTTATTGTAGTTGATTTCCAGTTTTATGCCACTGTGGTCTGAGAAGATGCTCGGTATGATTTCTATCTTCTTGAATTTGAAGAGACTTTGCCTATGTCCCAACATATGGTCTATCTTTGAAAATGACCCATGTGCACTTGAGAAGAATATATATTCTGTGGCTTTGGGGTGAAATATTCTGAAGATGTCAATTAATTCCATCTGGTCTAGTGAGTCATTTAAGATTGATGTTTCTTTGCTGATTTTTTGTTTAGAGGATTTGTCCAATGGTGATAGTGGGGTATTGAAGTCTCCTACTATGGTTGTATTGCTGTCAATGTCTCCCTTGATATCCTCCAGGAGTTTTTTTATGTATTTGGGTGCTCCTGTATTGGGTGCATATATGTTTACCAGAGTTATTTCTTCTTGTTGTATTGCTCCCTTTAGTATTATGAAGTGACCTTCCTTATCTCTTATTATGTCCTTCACTTTGAGATCTAATTTGTCAGATATAAGTATTGCTACCCCAGCTTTTATTTCAGTTCCATTTGCCTGGAAAACCTTTTTCCATCCCTTCACCCTCAGTCTGTGTGCGTCTTTTTTTCTGAGGTGGGTTTCTTGTAGACAGCAGATATATGGGTCTTGTTTTCTTATCCAATCCATTCACCTCTGCCTTTTGATTTTGGCATTTAATCCATTTACATTTAAAGTTATTATTGATAG
The DNA here is from genome assembly GCF_963455305.1 of Plecotus auritus. NCBI lineage: Eukaryota > Metazoa > Chordata > Mammalia > Chiroptera > Vespertilionidae > Plecotus > Plecotus auritus. Next base: position 104,954,662 of record NC_137772.1, read on the forward strand.
GTACTTATTTGTCGCCATTCCTATTCTTTACCCCTGTGTTCCTTCTTCGCTTCCTATTTCTTTTTTTCTTTCTTTTTTTTTTTTTTACAGCAGACCCTTTAGCATTTCTTGCATTGCTGGTTTGGTGGTAATAAATTCCCTTAGTCCTTTTTTGTCTGTGAAGCTCCTGATTTCACCTTCAATTTTTATTGATAGCCTTGCTGGGTACAGTATTCTTGGATTCAGACCCTTCCTTTGCATGACTTTGTATATTTCATTCCATTCCCTTCTGGCCTGATGAGTTTCTGTTGAGAAATCAGTTGCTAGTCTGATGGGGGTTCCTTTGTATGTAACTTTCTGTCTCTCTTGCCACTTTTAAGATTCTTACTTTGTCATTGGTGTTTGCCAATTTAATTATAATGTGCCTTGGCGTCGGTCTTTTGGGGTTCATTTTGCTTGGGACTCTGTGAGCTTTCTGGATTTGTGTGTGTTTTTTCTTCTCTATATCAGGGAAATTTTCTGTCATTATTTCTTCAAATAGGTTTTCTATTCCTTGCTCAGCTTCCTTTCCTTCTGGAACCCCTATTATGCGGATGTTGTTTTGTTTCGTGTTGTCCCAAAGTTCCCTTAGGCTCTCCTCCTGCCTTTTAATTTTTTTTTCTAGAAGTTGCTCTACTTGGGTATTTTTTCCCGTCTTGTCTTCTAGCTCACTGATGCGGTCCTCTGCTTCTTCTAGTCTACTCTTGATGCTTTCTATTGAGTTCTTTACAGCAGTGATGTAATTTTTCATTTCTTCTTGGTTCTTCTTCATTTCCTCTTGGTTCTTGCTCATATTGTCGAATTTGTCTTCCATTCTTTTCAGCCACCTTATGACCCTATCTCTGAATTCTTTCTCTGGAAGGTTGCTTGCCTCCATTTCGTTTACTTCCTTTTCTGGTGATGCCTGCTTTTCTTTCATATGTGGGCTCTTTTTTTGTCTCCTCATGGTCTCTCTTCTCTGGGTGTCTGGTTATGTAGTTCTCTCTCTCCTGCGTTGATTTAAAGGCACAAAATACAGCACTACCAGGTACAACACACATGGCACTGAACAGAAATGTATTCACTATATTAAAAACCTCCAATAAAGGTGACCACCAAAGAAAGACATATTAGGGGATAGGAGAAAAAGAAGAAGAGGAAAAAGAAAGAAGAAGAAGAAGAAGAAGAAGAAGAAGAAGAAGAAGAAGAAGAAGAAGAAGAAGAAGAAAAAAGGAGTGTCAAAATGAAATTGGGAAAAGGGAAAAAAGAAGAAAAAAAAATTAAGAGAGACAAGAAAGAGAGTAAGAGAGAAAGGGAAACAGACTATATATATTGGGGAAAAACTCCCATAGAACAATCACTTATCCCAGCAAATGCCAGGAACAAGTACCTGGGGATCAATACAATCTACAACACCAACTAATATTGAGTGAGGCAAGGGAAAACAGAAGCACTAAACAAACAAAAAATAAACAAAAGAAGAATAAGCAAAACAATCTCACAAAAAAGCATAAAAATTCGATATAATCTACATTCAAGCGAACAACAACAAAAAGACAGAGAAAAACAATTTTTTGGATAGTTAAGACAGCGAAGAGAGAGGTGTGTATGGACTTGGAGCAGGGGATTAGAGATTAGATATATTAGTAGGGTGAAATTTTAACGGGGGGTAAACAGAAAGAATATGGAAAATCTAAAACAGGAAAGGGGTAAGATAAATAGGACACTGAAAAGGGAAAAGTGAGGAAGAGAGTGATGGCAAAAAGGTAGAGTTGAGATAGAGTAAAATGATGCTAAAGGAAAGATAAAAATAGAATGTAGAACATTAATCCCAAAACAAAATGAAGAGAAAATAAAATGACACTTAAAAAAAAAAAGATAAAATAGCAGTAGTATTAATATGGATTGAAAAAAATGTAATAATTAAAAAGGTAAAATCAAGTGAGGAAAAAAGAAAAAAGTTTCTTGAGTAAAAGATGCAAAAAATGAAAATAAAAAATAAAAATAAATAAAAAATAAAAATAAAATGTGGAGTAGTGAAGGTCATTCACTTCCTCTGTTGTCTATTTGGCACGCCTGTTTCTCAGTCTGGACAGTATTGCGGTTCCCTGCGTTCCACTGCTCTTCAGTGATGTAAGCCAGTCCTGATTTTAAGCAGGCGGTGTGTCTTAATTCGTATTCCTTTATTTTTGATTACACAAGAGTCAATTTGTGATTCAGCCCCTGGGTGGCAGTGTTTCTGGATTGATTTCCAGGTTTATCTATGGCCTCTCTAGGCAGTGTTAGAGCCTTCTTTCCCTGTGGCACTCACTACAGGTTTGTGGGAGTGGGCTGCCTCAGAGCTGGTTCTCCGATGGTCACTCCCCGCTTCGATCCCCAGGTTCCAGAAAAACAACTTTCCCCTGCAGTCTCCCAGGGTGTCCCCAACTGGGTGATCCTATGTATTGGGCTTAGTAATCAGAAGCAAGAATTTCAAGAGGAAAAAGCCCAAGTGTGTGCACTCCGTGGCTCTGCGTAAGTCTAGGCAGCCGGCACACCCCTGAAATTCTTAGGGTGTCCCTGCACGTCAAATCAAAATGGGTTGCTTTTTAGAGAGCCCTTCTGTTAGCAGCTCTGAGGACCCCCTTCCACATTCACAGATCACGCCAGCCCCAACAGCCACAGATTTTTCTAGGCACAGACTTCCCTGGTCCTCCAGCTCCCGCAAAACGAGCGTTCCTCTCTCCCGCCGGGACCAGAGACCTCACCTTATCCCAGGCGAAATATGACCTTTTCGTGGTGGAGTGTAGAGCTCCTCTGAACCCGTGTGTTTGCGCCAATTGGGGAGCGTTGTTCTGGGGCTCGCAGCTGTTCCGTGGGTGCCGCAGTTGTGGATTCTCAGGCTTCCGATAAGCTCCACTTTCCGGTTCCAGATGCCGCAGACAAAGTGTTCAAGCCCGCAACTCCAGGAGGGGACCCAGCCGCAATGGGGGCTGCCAGGTCAGGGGAACCCCGTCTAGCAGTCCCCCACCTTCTTCTGGAGTTTAGCTGTCCCTTAACTTGCCAACAAACACTCCTCGTGCGACCCTCAGCTTTTCTTTCTTTCTACTCCGGGACAAGGCTCGGAACACGTCTGTCTATTCCGCCGCCATTTTTCCTCCTCTCGCAATCAGGTAGCCCTATTCTTGCAGGAATCTTCCTGCAATGGGCCTCTAGTATATATATATATATATATATATATATATATATATATATATATATATATATATATATATATATGCCTAAGCGACCATTATGACCGAATGACCAGAATGACTGGAATGACCAGTCACTATGACCTGCACTGACCACCAGTGGGCAGATGCTCAATCCAAGAGCTGTCCCTGGTGGTCAGTGCACTCCCACAGCAACCAGCTGCAGCCCCTCCGCCCGGCTGGCCAGCCTCATTGGCCCCTGATGATAAACCATTCATAGAGACCTGCTTCTGGGTTGGGGTTTTGTATGTGGCAGATCAGCTTCCTCACTGTGATCTATTGAACATCAGCCCTCAACACAAGGGTTTATCTCACTCCTGTCCTCTCCCTTCCCCAGGGGTTGCCTGTCCGCCACTGGCGGCGCAACAACAAGGGAAGGAGGAGGGGAGGTGGGGAACCACATGGTGGCAGGGCGCCAACGGTGTTTGGTGCCCGTCCCTTCCCTACCCAACCTGGTGACCATGCCTCCTCTCCTGACCCAGCCTGGGCCCAAGGGGATAGGGAACCAGGGTGGGTAGTGGCAGAACCAGCCCCTTTCCCAGGGGTCCCAAGAGCTGGCTCCCTCCTCAGGGCCGGTGGCTAACTTCCTGTGGCCCCTCCCCCAGCCAACCACCCTTCTGTGGTCCCTTCCTTGCCCCTTCCTCAGCCAATCAATCTCCCTTGGTCCCTCCCTCCATACATGAATTCATGCACTGGGCCTTTAGTACAATATAATTTAATATATGTATGTTATTTATGTGAATATAAAGATACATTGTTTAAAGGAAAATGGATGGGAAAAAAGTTATATCATGCTAACACTAACCAAAGCATCAGGTATCTATATATATAAAAGACTAATAGGCAAATAGTCCCCATGTGAGTTTGACTGGGAGACCGATTGCTCTCTATGATGTGCAATGACCACCAGGGGGTGTCACGGAATAAAGGAAGGCCACAGCTGGCAGCCATCAGCTGGGGAAGGGAGGCTTCCAAATCTACCAGAAGGAGTACTTCTCAGTTAACCCATATGTGGTACTCCTTTTTTCCTAGTAACTAATTTTGCATAACACAAGAGCTCCCACCCAAGAGCTCTTGATTCCCAACTGATCTGATATAGGCTTGATTACAAAGTAGAGCATCTACAGAAATACAGTTGCTTTTTCCCCCTCCCCTTTTTCACTTCCAACTTCAATGTCTCTTTCTTCTTTGTTATAGAATGTCTGGCATCAGTTTTCCAATTTCTTTATTTTATATCATTATTTCTCATTGTGTATCATCATATTCTCATTTTAATCAATAAAATCATACAGAAAATGTATCTCCCAGGAAACAGCAGAACTGTTCTGGGTGGTTAGCTTTCTTCTTGGGTTAACTGAGACAGTCTATCATTGTGCAGCTTAATGGTTACTATATGTGACCATCAGTATCAATGAGTCCTTCCTTTTCTTTCTTTATTTTGCTTTTTGTATAAATTATTATATTTTGAAGGTTTTTTTTAAATGTTACTTTCAATTGTAGTTGACATTCAATATTATTTTGTATTGGTTTCAGGTGTACAGCACAGTGGGTGGACAATCATAAATTTCACATAATGATCTCTCCAATACATAGTTATTACAATACTAGAGGCCTGGTGCACGAAAGTCATGCATGGGAGGTCCCCTCAGCCCAGCTTTCACCCTCTCCAATCTGGGACATCCCTCTCACAATCAAGGACCACTGGCTCCTAACTGCTCCCCTCCCTGCCAGCCTGATCACCCCTAACCGCCTCTGCCATCTGGCCTGATCGCCCATAACTACCACCCCCCCCCCCCCCGCCAGCCTGATCACCCCTAACCACCTCTGCCTGCTGGCCTGATAGCCCCAAACTGGCCGCCACCCCCAGCGGCCTGGTCGCCCCTCACTGCACCCTCTGCCAGCCTGGTTGCCCCATACAGCCTGCTGTTTGGTTGTTGTGTGAGAGTGTCCTGACCAGTTTGCATGTTCCTCTATTATTAGTATAGACCAGAGGCCTGGTGCATGAAATTCGTGCACGGGGTGTGTGATCCTCAGTCCAGCCTGTACCCTCTCCAATCTGGGAGCTCTCAAGGGATATCCTACTGGGATCGGGCCTAAACAGCAGTTGGACATCCCTCTCACAATCCAGGACTGCTGGCTCCCAACTGCTTGCCTGCCTGCCTGCCTTATTGCCCCTAACCTCTTCTGCCTGCCAGCCTGATCACCTCCTAACCACTCCCCTGCCAGCCTGATTGATGCTTAACTGCTCCCCTGCCAGCGCGATTGCCCCTAACTGCCCTCCCCTGCTGGCCTGGTCACTCCTAACTGCCCCCCCTTGCTGGCCTGGTCACCCCTAACTGCCCTCCCCTGCAGGCCTGGTCACCCCCAACTGCCCTCCCCTGCAGGCCTGGGTCCCCCCCAACTGCCCTTCCCTGAAGGCCCGGTTGCCCCCAACTTCCCTTCTCTGCCAGCCTGGTCACCCCTAACTGACCTCCCCTGCTGGCCTGATCGCCCACAACTGCCCTCCCTTGTAGGCCTGATCCCTCCCAACTGCCATCCCCTGCTGGCCATCTTGTGGCAGCCATATTTGACCACATGGGGGCAGCCATCTTGTGTGTTGGAGTGACAGTCAATTTGCATATTACTCTTTTATTAGATAGGCTAGAGGCCTGGTGCACAGGTGGGGGCCAGCTGGTTTGCCCTGAAGGGTGTCCAGGATCAGGATGGGGGTTCCCCTGGGGCATGGAGCAGCCTGGGTGAGGGGCCTGTGGTGGCTTGCAGGCCGGCTACACCCCCAGGCGACCCAAGCATAGGCCAGGGCTGGCTGGAAGCAAGTATCTGGTATTTATTTATCTTCCATAATTGAAACTTTGTACCCTTGAGCAGAGGCCAGGGTCAGCCAGGGAGCTTGGCTTCCTCCATCGCCAGGGGAACCCAAGCCTCCTGCTCACTCCAACTCTGTGGCCACTGCCATCTTTGTTGGGATTTATTTATCTTCTATTATTGAAACTTTGTAGCCTTGAGTGGAGGTCAGGGCCAGCCAGGGCAGGTGGGAATCTTGGCTTCCTCCATCACTGAGGGGCAACCCAAGCCTCCTACTCACTCCAGCTCCTTGGCGGCTCCCATCTTAGTTCAGTTAATTTGCATGCTCGCTCTGATTGGCTGGTGGGCGTAGCAGAGTGATGGTCAATTCGCATGTTTCTCTTTTATTAGTGTAGATTAGCAGCTATATTCCCTATGCTGTACTTTACATACCTGTGATTAATTTGTAACTACCATTTTCTATTTTTTAATCCCATCACCTTTTCACCCTGGCTCTCAACCCCCTTCTTCTCTGGCAACCATCAATCTGATCTCTGTATCTATAAATCTGATTCTATTTTGTTTGTTGATAGTCCTTCCTTTTCATAGTATAGTTTTGGTACTGGAACTCTGGTTTATTCCCAAAGCCTTATAGTCATCTTTTGTTATGCTATAGGAGAAAAGATTTATCTATACTATATAGTAAAGTTTACAATTAAGAAATAAAACAAAATCACTATATCTGCCAATAAAATTATGCAACCAGTACAAAGTTAACTGAGCTTGTATGAAATGTTAGGGGGTAATGGAGCAATACATATGAATCCATTGAGAGAAAAATGTCATGAGTCAAGAATTTTATGCTTAAATTGTTCACATGCAAAAACACATAAAGAGAGTCTCTGTCACAAAGCTAAGAAAAACTTCTAGATGTAATGTATTTGATTAAAAATGAATAAAATATTAAGAATCTTCAAATGAAAAATGTCATATAAGCTATAAAGTAGTGAAACAGTTAAATATCATTAACTTTGTGTATATTGTTACAAGTTATAAAGCAAAATATAAACATAAAAAATCCTTCCTTAGTAAGATACATGATACCAAATGTAATTTTTGGTTCTGTATCCAAAATTAGGTTAGCAAAGACTGGGGAGTTGCTGGAGTGGAGACAGATGACAGACCGTAAATTCCTCATTTTACACGAGGTGACTGAACAATAATATAATTAATCTAGGGGCCTGGTGCATGAAGATTTGTGTATGGGGGGTGGGTCCCTCAGCCTGACCTGCACCTTCTCCAATTTGGGATCCCTCAGGGGAGCCCTCTCCAATCCTGGAGTTTCTGTCTGTCTTTGCAATCATATGAGTGAATTGTCTGGGACCCCAACCCAGTTTGGTTTGGTGCTCACAGAATAATAGAGGTCTTTTTATTTTTTCTTTGCTCCATTGGTGGAGATTTCCAAGAAGTTGCAGGATATCTTCCCTTTAATTTTTCCTCAACACTGTGACTTTACTTATGTCTCTCACCTTTGCTTTCCCTCCATCCCCCACCCGCAACAGTAACTTGCTCCAGGCTCACTTTGCTCTTGTGTCTAGGAGATCCCGCAGCGCATCTGCCACCAGAACTACGATTCCCAGCATTCCTGGTGCTTCCCGTGCTCCTGGTTTCCACCTCAGGTCCTGTGGCTGCACAAATGAAAATGACTGCGAACTCCAGCCACCTCCAGGCTGGACTGACAGGACCCGACACTCCAGGGGCATCCCCGGGACCCTGGCTGCTTGGTGCCTGCGCGCAAGGTGCTGGCCACAGGCTCAAAGCAGGCGGGGTCCTGGGGATGCCCAACCTGCCCCCAGCTGCTTGGTGCCTGCATACCTCCATGATGCCCAAAGGCCCACCATCTTTGTTGGGTTAATTTGCATACTCGCTCTTGATTGGCTGTGGACGTCATGGAGGTATGGTCAATTTACAGATTTGTCTGTTATTAGTATAGATGGACCTGCCATCCCAGTGCAATTGCTTTACACGTTATATGCTTCAAATCTTTGTAATGTTAAAAATGGCAAAATTACCTTTGGGCTGGACCTACATTAACATTGTGTCTCAGAGAACTATTTACAAGGATAACAAAAAGTAGTTGTTATGACTACTGGACTGATAGCTACTGTATTGTACATTTAAAATATTGCTTAGAATTAGCTTCATTTTACACTAATAGAAATGCCTTCCTTCTACTGTTGTAATCATTTCCCTTCCCTTTGTCATAAATACTCATCGCCTTTGCTCCTAATTGGAACACTAATTGGACATCTGCCTGAATTAGTACATCCAGAAAAATTATTCTTATTGAAAACAAATGAATGTGTATTACTTCTTACTTTGAAAGGCCTTTTATTTTTAGGTTAACAGGACCCAAATAAACCATTTCATTCTTGATGTTTCATAATCAGAAAAATGTAAGGGTGTGCTGCTGGAATTTTTTAATTTATTTCGCTCATTAGTACTAATATTTGACACACTGACGTGGTGTGTGTTGAAATTTAGCAAAAAATAGAAACGATATGTAAAGGAATTTTCATTCATAAGGTAGTCCTCCAGCAGCATGAACTTACTCATTTAGGAAAGACTGCTCTAGAAGCTTTGTTAGGCAGATACTACCTAATTGCTCATCTTCCTTCCTTGTGTGCCTCAATTTCTCAGCATTGCCTCCTCTATGCACAGAACAAGGCCAAACAGGGTCCTGTGGGACCGATAGTTCAGCACTGCGGGCAAACTCCCTTTCAGGACTTAGTAGTAGACTTTACAGAAGTAGGGCCTAGCAGAGGTAATAAATACCTACTAGTCCTTGTTTGCACTTTTTCAGGCTGGATCGAGCCATATCCCACTCGCACAGAAAAGGCGAGAGAAGTCACTAAGGCATTGCTAAAGGACATAATTCCGCGGTATGGAATGCCCCTGACCATAGGGTCTGATAATGACCCAGCCTTTGTAGCAGAAATAGGACAACAGGTAACTAAGGCTTTAGGAATTAGATGAAACCTACATACAGCTTACATGCATCAGAGTTCAGGGAAAGTAGAATGCATGAACCGGACTCTAAAGCAGGCTATGGCTAAGCTATGCCAAGAGACAACCCTACCCTGGACAGATATCTTGCCCCTTGTACTCCTGTGGGTACTCTGTGCCCCGAGGGCCAGGGTAGGTTTCTCTCCCTTTGAAATTCTATATGGTAGACCCCCTCCCTTAATTTGGCCAAAGGGAGATTTGGGGGAAATAGGAAACTTAGAAATCCAGAAACAACTACAAGGACTTGGAAAAACTGTCTTTGAGGTCCACAGATGGGTTACTGACCAACTACCCATCTCTCTAGGAACAGCTGTACATCCTTATAAACCTGGAGATCAGGTTTGGGTAAAAGACTGGAAAAAAGAGCCCCTTAAGCCAATTTGGAAGGGACCCTATCCAATCATACTAACCACTCCCACGGCTCTCAAGGTTGCAGGACTGAACAACTGGATTCACCACTCTCGGGTGAAATCAGGCCACCAGCCGAGCGACGCCCAGCCTGAGTGGAAGGTGATCTCTGACCAGAAACACCCCCTGCGGATCACCCTCAAGAAGACAACGGACCTGGTTGATCAACCTGCTCCAAGGAATTCAGAAATGCCCTGCTAAATTCTTCCTTACACTAATCTTTCTTCCTTATCTTCTCTTAAAGGCAAAATGCTCTGGTATTTCTGGATAATCATTGTTTTTATCTTTCTAATAATTCTCATTTTGTCTTTTTATGAGTGCTGCCAGAACCCGAGGCTAGTCCCAGGAGGAGAACTCTTCTGCCCTTACTGGAACACAGAAGCACCATAAAATTACTGCTTCCTACACAGCAAAGGAACAAGATGAAGCTAAGGCTAATTCTTTTACTGTTACTGAACTCTCTTAATCTGGACCACTCTCAGGTCTACATTCTGCCTCTTGAGAACCTCCTGAGTCCTCACTATCTCTACCGAACGCTTGATCTCACCCTCTCCCTCTTAAAAGAGCAGTCCAGCTAATCCCTCTCCTTATAACACTTGGCATTTCAGCAGGGGTTAGCACTGGAATAGGGGGACTGGCAACTTCCCACTTCTACTATCGGAGCTTATCCAAAGACCTTGCTGACAGTTTAGAAGAAATAACTCAAAGTATTGTGGCAGTACAGGATCAGATTGACTCAATGGCAGCCATTACTCTCCAGAATTGAAGAGGACTAGACCTTCTCACAGAGGAGAAAGGGGGGCTGTGCCTGTTCCTTCAGGAAGAATGCTGTTTTTATGCTAACCAGTCTGGTATTATAAGGGATGGGGCCAAGAAACTAGCTGATCGAGCTTCAAAAATAAGACAGGAGTTATCTGAGACCTGGGCTGCATTGGGGGTGCGGGGGTGTGGGGGCGGGGAGTCTGGAAATGGATCCTTCCATTGACAGGACCACTGTTAATGCTACTCATAGCCATATCCCTAGGACCATGTCTTCTAAATTGTTAACTCGCTTTATCTCATCCCTTCTAGATGCCTTTAAACTTCAAATGGTCCTACAAGTTAGAAGAATTCCCTACAAACCTCTCCAAGAGGAAGAAAAGGGATGTTAACCCCTTGGACATCACCCCTTTCCAGCAGGAAGTAGTAAAAGAGTTTCGTCACCCCTGTTCACTGTAACATCCTGTGGTTATTGTACCACAAGGCTGCAAAGCTTATGGGACAAGGAGGGGAATGAGAAGGCTAACCCCTATTTTGTAAAACTACTGTTTGGAATTCTCTGCTGTTCTTTAGACGGACTCTTACTAAAAAAAAATAATAATAATAACTTTGCTTTCTAGCCTGCTTTAGCCTGCTTGAATAATGAGGAAGATAAACTTAGCTGTCTGACCTTGTAGGCCAGAGACTAGATATACCCATAATTTCAATGCCATGCCAGGTGCATTTTTTAATTGGATAGAACTGTGTTGTTTTCAAGGCCACCAGCAAGATAACCACTAAATGCACATAGGGCTGGCTCTTTAATAAAAAGGGAAGTTCTGCTTGTAGCCTTGCTTAGAATTTGAATTCATTTTCTCTAAACCCACCAGTGAATAAAGTGTGACTCCAAACTCTCCGAGCATTGTTTGATTAGTCTGGTTCTCTGTAACAGGATCACTGGGTCAAATGGGAATTCCATTTTTAGGCTTTTGAGGAAATTCCATACTGTTCTCCACAGTGGCTGCAGCAGTCTGCATTCCCATCAGCAGTGCACGAGGGTTCCGTTTTCCCCACATCCTCGCGAGCACTAGCCATTTGTTGATTTGTTGATGATAGCCAGTTTGACAGGTGTGAGATGGTACTGCATTATCGTTTTGATTTGCATCTCTCAGATAATTAGTGATTTTGAGCATGATTTCATATGACTCCTGGCCTTCCTTCTGTCTTATTTTGAAAAATGTCTATTTAGGTCTGTTGCCATTTTTTGATTGGGTTGTTTATCTTCCTTTTGTTAAGTTGTATGAGTTCCCTGTAAACTTTGGAGATTAAACCCTTATCAGTGATAACATTTGCAAATATGTTCTCCAATGCAGTGGGATTTCTTGTTGTTTTGTTGATTCTTTTTTTGCTGTGCAAAAGTTTTTATTTTGATGCAGTCCCATTTGTTTATTTTGTCTTTAGTTTCCATTGCCCTAGGAGTAGTATCAGTGAAGAAATTGCTTCAGCATATGTCTGAGATTTTGCTGCCTGTGGATTCCTCTAATATTTTTTATGGCTTCCTATCTTACGTTTAAGTCCTTTATCCATTTTGAGTTTATATTTGTGTATGGTATAAGTGGGTGGTCTAGTTTCATTTTTTTTGCATGTATCTGTCCAATTTTCCCGACACAATTTATTGAAGAGACTGTCTTGACTCCATTGTATGCTCTTGGCTCCTTTGTCAAATATTAACTGAGAATTATAGCTTGGATCAATTGCTCGGTTCTCTGTTCTGTTCCATTGGTCTATATGTCTGTTCTTGTGCCAGTACCAAGCAGTTTTGAGAACAGTGGCTTTGTAATACAGCTTGAAATCTGGTATTGAGATCCCTCCTACTTTATTCTTCTTTCTCAGGATTGCTGTAGCTATTCAGGTTCTTTTTTTTTATTCCAGATGAATTTTTGGAAAGTTTGTTCTAGGTCTGTGAAATATGCCATTGGTATTTTAATGAGGAGTGCATTGAATCTATAGATTGCTTTGGGTAGAATGGACATTTTAGTCATGTTAATTCTACCAATCCATGAACACGGTATGTTCTTCCATCTGTTTATGTCTTTCTCTTTTTCTTTTTATAGTATCCTGTAGTTTTCTGAGTATAGGTCTTTTACCTCCTTGATTAAGTTTATTCCTAGGTATCTTAATTTTTGTTGCGATGGTAAATGGGATTGCTTTATTATTCTCTCTTTCTGTAAGTTCACTATTGGTGTATAGAAATGCCATAGATTTCTTGGCATTAATTTTTTATCCTGCTACATTGCTGAATTCATTTATTAAGTCTAATATTTTTGATGCAGTTTTTAGGGTTTTCTATGTACAGTATCATGTCATTTGCAAATAAGGACAGTTTTACTTCTTCTTTTCCAATTTGGATGCATTTTATTTCTTCTTCTTGTCTAATCGCAATGGCTAATACTTCCAGTACTATGTGGAATAGGAGTGGTGGGAGTGGGCATCACTGTCTTGTTCCTGTTCTTAGGGAAAATAGTTTTAGTTTTTGCCCATTGGGTATGATGTTGGCTGTGGGATTGTCATATATGACTTTTATTATTTGAGGTATGATCCTTCCATTCCCACCTTGCTGAAGTTTTTATTAAGAAAGGGTGTTGGATTTTGTCAAATGATTTTTTTGCATTAATTGATATGACTATGTGATTTTTATCTCTCAATTTCTTTATGTGATGTATCACGTTTATTGATTTTCAGATATTGTACCATCCTTGCCTCCCTGGATAATTCCTTCTTGGTCATGGTGTACGATCTTTCTGATGTACTGCTGGATCTGTTTTGCTAGTTTTATTGAGGATATTGGCATCTATGTTCATGAGGGATATTGGCCTGTAATTCTCTTTCATTGTGTTATCTTTATCTGGTTTTGGTATTAGGGTGATACCAGCTTCATAGAATGAGCTTGCAAGTGTTCCTTCCTCTTGGATTTTTTTGGATTAGTTCGAGGATGATATGTTTTAGTTCTTCCTTGAATGTTTGGTAAAATTCCCCTGTGAATCTGTCTGGCCCTGAGCTTTTGTTTGCTGGGAGTTTTTTCATGACTGCTTCAATTTATTCCACATTTATCAGCCTATTGAGATTTTTAGAATCTTCCTGAGTGAGTTTTGGAAAGTTGTATTTTTCTAGGAATATGTCCATTTTCTCCAGATTGTCTAGTTTATTGGAATAGAGTTGTTCATAGTATTTTTTAACAATCCTTTGTATTTCGGCGGGATCTGTTGTTATTTCACCTCTTTCATTTCTGATTTTGCTTATTTGGATCCTCTCTCTTTGTTTCTTGGTGAGCCTGGCTAGAGGTTCATCAATCTTGTTTATCCTTTCAAAGAACAAGCTCTTGGTTTCATTGAGCTCTTATACTGTTGTTTTTTTTTTTTTTTTTGGTCTCTATGTCATTTATTTCTGCTCTGATCTTTATTATCTCCTTCCTTCTGCCCACTCTCGGCTTTTCTTTTTGCTTTCTTTCTAATTCTTTGAGTTATAGAGTTGGAAGATTTACTACCATTTTTTCTTTTTTTTTTTCTTTCTTTTTTTTTTTTTTTAGGTAGGCCTGTAGAACTATAAACTTCCCTCTCGGATGCTTACATTGTGTCCCATTGATCTTGGATTGTTGTGTTTTTATTGTCATTAGTTTCCTAGATATTTTTAATATCTTCTTTGTTCTCATTGGTAACACAATCATTGTTTAATAGTATGCTATTCAGTGTTTGAATTTTTTTGATTGTTTTTATTGTAGTTTTTTTAAAAAATATATCTTTATTGATTTCAGAGAGGAAGGGAGAGGGAAAGAGAGATAGAAACATCAATGATGACAGCGAGTCATTGACTGGCTGCCCCCTGTACATCCCCCTACTGGGAATCAAGCCTGAAACCTTAGTTTGTGCCCTTGATCAGAATTGAATCTGGGACCTTTCACTCCACAGGCTGATGCTATATCCACTGAGCCAAACCAGCTATGGCAATTTTAGTTTATTTCTAATATTATGCCATTGTGGTCTGAGGGGATGCTTGGTTTCATTTCAATTTTCTTGAATTTGGGTAGACTTTGCTCATGACCCAATATGTGGTCTATATTTGAAAATGTCCCTTGTGCACTTGAGAAGAACATATATACTGTGGCTTTGGGGTGAAATGTTCTGAAGGTGTCAATTAAGTCCATCTGATCTAGTGAGTCATTTAGGATTTCTGTTTCTTTGCTGATTTTTTGTCTAGAGGATATATCCAGTGATGTCAGTGGTGTACTCAAGTCCCCTATTATGATTGTATTGTTGTCAATCTCTCCCTTGATATCTTCCAGGATTTTTTTTTTTTTTATGTATTTGGGTGCTCCTGGATTGGATGCATATATGTTTATCAAGGTTATATCCTCTTGTTGTATCCATCCCTTTAGAATTATGAAGTGGCCTTCCTTATCTCTTATTGTGACCTCCACTTTGAGGTCTATTTTTTTAGATATACGTATTGCTACACTAGCTTTTTTTTTTTTTTTCATTTCCATTTGCCTGAAAGATATTTTTTTCCATGCCTTCACTTTCTGTGTGAGTCTTTTGTTCTGAGGTGGGTCTCTTGTAGACAGCATATACATTGGTCATGTTTTTTTATCCATTCAGCCACTCGATGTCTTTTGATTGGAGCATTTAGTCTGTTTACGTTTAAAGTTATTATTGACTAGAGGCCCGGTGCATGAAATTCGTGCACGGGGGTGTGTGTCCCTCAGCCCAACCTGCACCCTCTCCAATCTGGGACCCCTTGAGGGATGTCTGACTGCCCACCGGGATTGGGCCTAAGTGGGCAGTCGGACATCCCTCTCACAATCCAGGACTGCTGGCTCCCAACTGCTCGCCTGCCTGTCTTCCTGATTGCCCCTAACCGCTTCTGCCTGCTAGCCTGATCACCCACTAACCACTCTTCTGCCAGCCTGATTGATGCCTAACGACTCCACTGCCAGCCTGTTTGCCCCTAACTGCCCTCCCCTGCAGGCCTAGGTCCCCCCCAACTGCCCTCCCCTGAAGGCCTGGTCCCCCACAATTGCTCTCTCCTGCAGGCCAGGGTCCCTCCCAACTGCCTTTCCCTGCAGGCCTGGTTGCCCCCAACTTCCCTCCTCTGCCAGCTTGTTCACCCCTAACTGCCCTCCCCTGCAGGCTTGATCGCCCCCAACTGCCCTCCCTTGCAGGCCTGGTCCCTCCCAACTGCCCTCCCCTGCTGGCCAACTTGTGGCGGCCAACTTGTTTCCACATGGGGGCAGGATCTTTGACCACATGGTGGCAGCCATCTTGTGTGTTGGATTGATAGTCAATCTGCATATTACTCTTTTATTAGGTAGGATAGAGGCCTGGTGCACGGGTGGGGGCCAGCTGGTTTGCCCTGAAGGGTGTCCTGGATCAGGGTGGGGGTTCCCTTGGGGCATGGGGCAGCCTGGGCGAGGGGCCTGTGGTGTTTTGCAGGCCGGCTACACCCCCTGGCGTCCCAAGCAGAGGCCCAGGTATCTGGGGTTTATTTATCTTCTACAATTGAAACTTTGTAGCCTGGAGTGGAGCCAAGCTTTCTGCTTGGTCCGTGGCGGCAGCCATTTCTATTGGGATTTATCTTCTATAATTGAAACTTTGTAGCCTTAAGCGAGCCCTGGGCAGGCCAGGGTGTGGGGAAAGCTTGGCTTCCTCCATCGCCGCGGGCAACCCTAGCCTCCTGCTCTTTCCAGCTCCATGGCTGCCGCCATTTCTGCTTGGGTTTATGTATCTTCTATCATTGAAACTTTGTAGCCTTGAGTGGAGGCCTAGGCCGGCAAGGGCAGGAAGAAAGCTTGGCTTCCTCCATTGCCGGGGAAACCCAAGCCTCCCTCTTGCTCTCTGTGGCCATAGACATCTTGGTTGGGTTTGTTTGCATATTCACTCCTGATTGGCTGGTGGGCGTGGCTTGTGGGCTTGGCTTGTCGGTGTAGCGGAGTGATGGTTAATTTGCATATTACTCTTTTATTAGATAGGATAGGTACTTGTTTGAAGCCATTTTTATTTTTTGTGCCTGTGTTTCTTCTTACCTTTTTATTTCTTCTTTTTATACCAGTCCCTTTAGCATTTTTGCATTTCTGGCTTGGTAGTGATAAACTCCCTTATCCTTTTTTTTTTTTTTTTTTTTGTATGTGAAGCTCCTTATGTCCCCTTCAATTTTGAATGATAGCCTTGCTGGATAGAGTATTCTTGGATTCATTCCCTTGCTTTGCATCACTTTGTAAATTTCCTTCCATTCTTTTCTGGCCTCATGTGTTTCTGTTGAGAAATCGTTTGATAATCTAATGGGAGATCCCTTTTACGTAACTTTCTGTCTCTCTCTTGCAGCCATTATGATTCTTTCTTTGTCCTGAACATTGCCATCAAAATTATGATTTGTCTTGGTGTGGGTTTTTTTGGGTTCATCTTGTTTGGGACTCTCTGTGTTTGTGTGACTTTTTTCTTCCCCACATCAGAGAAGTTTTCTGACATTATTCCTTCAAATAGGTTTTCTAACCCTTGTTCGTCTTCCTGTTGTTCTGGCACCCCTACTATTCGAATGTTGCTTTGTTTCATGTTGTCCCATAGCTCCCTTAGGCTCTCCTCCTGTCTTTTAACTTTTTTCTCCAATTTCAGTTCAGTTTGGGTGTGTTTTGCTTCCCTGACTTCTCATTTGCTAATTCGGTTCTCTGCCTCTCCTAGTCTACTGTTGAACGTTCCATTTTTTTTATTGCAGCTATATCACTCTTCATTTCTTCTTGATTCTTACATAAGTTGTTGATTTTTTTCATCCGTTTTATGAACTGTATGACCCTTAGTCTGAATTATTTTTTCTGACATATTTCATGCCTCTGTTTCATTTATCTGATTGTCTGGCGATTCATCCTTTTCTTTTCTTTGGGGGTTTCTTTGTCTACCCATTTTTTATCTCACTGACTGATGTAGATATTGATTTGTGCAGAGGATGCTCCTTGGGTGGCCGTGGCTCCTTGGGCTGTGATTGCTCCTCGGGCAGTCACAGTAGCAGCTGCTCCTCCATTGGCAGCAGCTCCTCTAATGGGTGCTGTTCACACCAGTGGTGGCTCCTCTGGCTGTTGTGGGGAGGCTGTTCACACAGCTGCTATTCCTCATATGGGGGTTGGCTGATCACGAGACTGCTGCTCCTCTTATTGGGGTGTGCTGCACACAGCTACTACTTCTCTGACCGGAACGGGCTGCTTGCATGGCTGCTTCTCCTTGGACAAGGATGGACTTTTCATGTGGCTGCTGCCCCTTGGATGGCGGCTGGATA
The DNA here is from genome assembly GCF_963455305.1 of Plecotus auritus. Taxonomy (NCBI): domain Eukaryota; kingdom Metazoa; phylum Chordata; class Mammalia; order Chiroptera; family Vespertilionidae; genus Plecotus; species Plecotus auritus. The sequence continues at coordinate 104,972,202 of NC_137772.1, forward strand.
CGTGCTGCTGCTGTTTCTCAGATGGGGTAGGCTGCTCAGGAGGCTGCTGCTCCTTGTACAGGGGCAGTTTGCTCACAGGGCTGCTGCTCCTCAGGACAGGGGATGAGCTGCTTGTGTGGCTGCTGCTTCTTGGATGGGAGTGAGCTGCACATGCGGCTGCTGCTCCTCGGATGGGGGCAGGCTGCTCACCCCATTGCTGCTTGTTGGACGGGGGTGGACTGCATGTGGCTGCTGCTCCTCGGACCGGTGCAGGCTGCGCAAGGTTGCCACTCCTTAGACTTGTGCGGCCTGCTTGTGTGGCTGCTTCTCCTCAGACCGGGACAGGCTGCTCAGGTGGCTGCTGCTTCTCAAATGGGGGCAGGCTGCTCGCAGAGCTGCTCTTCCTCAGAGGGGTGCGGCTGCTCACACAGCTGCTGCTCCTCGGATTGGGGGATGGCTGCTTGTGTGGCTACTGCTCCTCAGACAGGGGCCAGTTGCTCCTCAGAAGGGTGCAGGCTGAGTGCAGCTGCTGCTCCTCAGACAGGGAGACAGGGGCGCTCTGCATGTGGCTGCCACTCCTCAGTCATGGACAGGCTGCTCATGCCACTGCTTCTCCTTGGACAAGGGTGGGCTGATCGTGTAGTTGCTGCTTCTCCGATGGGGTGTGGGCCACTCACACAGCTGCTGCTCCATATGAGTCTCCTTTGCCAATTTGGTGAGGGTGTTATTCATTTCAGCTGCTCATTCTATCTGCTCTGGGACAAGGCTCAGGGCATGTCCATCTATTCTGCTGCCATTTTGTCTCCAGTATCAGTTTTTTTGGGGTTCATCTTGTTTGGGACTTTTTGTGCTTCTTGGACTTGTATAGCTTTTTTCTTCCCAACATCAGGGAAGGTTTCTGTCATTATTTCTTCTAACAGATTTTCTATTCCTTGCTCCACTTCCTCTCCTTTTGGCACTCCTGTTATTGAGATGTTGTTTCCTTTCATGTTGTCCCAAAGCTCCCTTAGGCTCTCCTCCAGCTTTTTAAGTTTTTTACTCCAATTGCTGTTCAGATTGGGTGTGTTTTTATGCCCTAGCTTGGACAGTTCTTCAGGCCTCCCTCTCTGGGCTCATCCTCTCGTGGCTGTGGACTTAGATCTAAAATCCCCTGCTGCAGGAGCCCTGTGACACTCAGATGTTACACGTGTCCCCAAAGGACATGGACTTGTTGATGAGTGTCTTCCTTCTGACCCTCTAAGCAAGTCAAGCACAGTCCGACATCCTGGGAGACTCAAAGCAAAAAGGATATAATTTCTTTCTCAAAGGTAATTATTTACAATTTATCCATAGAAGCAAAACACACTCATGAACTTATGTTGAACGAAAGCAAAGTGACATTTCACTAGGGCATGGTGCTAAGCTTAGAGGATTCAATGGAGAAAAGGCCTACAACTCTGACATGAGAACTTACTAATAACCAAGTTAGGAAGTCACAATAGGGATGTGTATTGTGTATTCACTGTGTATGAGTTCTTGATAAATAATGTAGTGGTAGGATGATCAGCTACAACCACTATCAGGGACTGAGGGGTTTCCTGAAATGTGGAGTTCCTAGTCCTAAAACTTGGATGGTCCTGTATAAACCAGGATCAGCTAATAATTGGAAAGTGGATCAAGCACAATCTAGAGTATGGATGGCTTAAGTTTAAACCAAAGATCTACTATTGCCTCTGAGAACACATGCAAGTTATCTAAAAAAATATCTTTGTATTTTTATTCTTATCTGGAGATAGATTTATTTTAGATTATAGAGAGTGTATTAAGACACATAGATCACAGTAGAGCCTTTATGATTATTGTAGGTTTTATGTCCTGAAGCAGTGCTTTAGACAGTAAAGTCTCAATGGATTTCAGATAAAGGAAATAGTCACTCTAGTGACTAGAGTCTAGTTTCTGATAGAATAGAAAAGGTTAAGTAGAGTGACTATATCATTTCTCTTCCAAGCTGCAAAATTTTGAATGAGAAATAGTGTACTCTTATGAAGCATGTGTAACAAGGGATATAAACTGTGTGTGTTCCAGACTATGAAGAAAGTATGGTCAGAAAAACAACAACACCTTATTTAAGGATTGAAGGAAAAATGGAAATTAAATGGCAGAAATGTCATGAGATTCAAAGGCCAGGTGCCCTGTAGTATTTTCATGAACTATGACAAATCCTGATAAATCCTTGTTAAAGAACTCTTTTGAAAGCGTAATTTATGATAAGGATAGAGGTTGAAAGAGGACAGGATCAGAGTATAGAATATTTTAAATATCAAATTAATAACTTTTGTTCTATATCTTAAACATAATTAGCCATTAAATATATTTGAGTGAAACAGCAAAATTAAAAAGTAATAATATAACAGATTGGAATGGAGAAAATTAAAGAATCTAAAGGGATAGAAAAACCAAGATGGTGGCATAGTAAACACCTAAACTGTTGCCTAGCACAACAATTTCAAAACTACAACTAAAAGACAAGACGGACACCATCCAGAACCACAAGAAAGCTGGCTGAGTGGAAATTCAACAACTAGAAGGAAAGAGAAAAGCACATGGAGACTCAGAGGAGCTGCAAAAGGCTGAGGTATGGAGACGCGCGTGCATGGAGAGGATTGGCGGCTGAGTGTGTGGCTGGCTTTCTCTAGTGGGGGACAGATGGAAGCTCCCGACTGCGCTGAACTCCAGTTCTGGGTGAGACCCTGGGGACCCAGACTCATACAGGGGGAATCTGGACTGTCAGGAAAAGAGAAAAGCACACTGAGACTCAGGGGAGTGCAAAAGACAGAGGTCTGGAGGCATGCATGTAGAGAGGACTGACTGCTGAGTGCGCGGCTGGCTTTCTCAAGCAGCAGGGTGATGGAAGCTCCCGACTGCGCTGAACTCAAGTTCCAGGCGAGACTCTGGGAACCCAGACTCATTCTGGGAGAAACTAGACTGTCTGGCAGTGGGAGAAACTCGAGGGCAGCTTTCTCTCAGAGGTGCTTGCAGTGATTACCAAGGGACACTGAGACCCAGAGGCCTCATATGGCAGGGCTGATGGGAAGCCAAGGCTGTCTGCTCTGCCCTGAGACTCTGCCCCATCCAAGCTGAGCACAGAGGCTTTTGTAATTTTACAAGTCTTGTCTCATAAGGGTGACTCCAGCACAGAGGTTATCCCAGCATAGACACAGCTGATCCTCACAGCCAACTGGCCTGGAGGTCAATTTTTCCCAGTGATACCAACAACAATCAAGACTTAATTACAACAAGGCTGTGCACACAGTCCACAAAGGGGTGCACCAAGAGTGTCCACCTCAGGTAACTGGGGAGGCTGAGCCACTGGGCCCTCTAGGACACCTAGCACACAAAGCTACTCTACAAACTCAGGGAAGCAGTGAAAATGTGGAGACAAAGAAACATATCAAAAATTAAAGAAATGGAGGAAAGCAAATGACTGGATATAGAGTTCAAAACCACGGTTATGAGGTTTTTCAAGAATTTCCTAGAAAAGGCCGATAAATTTAGCGAGACCCTTGAGGACATGAAAAAAGACCAACTAGAAATTAAACATACACTGACTGAAATAAAAAATATTATACAGAGACCTAACACCAGACTAGAGGACCGCAAGAATCAAGTCAAAGATTTGAAATACAAAGAAGCAAAAAACACTCAACAGGAAAAGCAAAAAGAAAAAAGAATCCAAAAAGTTGAAGATAGTGTAAGGAGCCTCTGGGACAACCTCAAGCATACCAACATCAGAATTATGGGGGTGCCAGAAGAAGACAGAGAGCAAGATACTGAAAACCTATTTGAAGAAATAATGACTGAAAACTTCCCCCACCTGGTGAAAGAAATAGACTTACAAGTCCAGCAAGCAAACAGAACCCCAAACAAAAGGAATCCAAAGAGGACCACACCAAGACACATCATAATTAAAATGTCAAGAGCAAAAGACAAAGAGAGAATATTAAAAGCAGCAAGAGAAAAACAGTTAATTACCTACAAGGGAGCACCCATATGATTGTCAGCTGATTTCTCAACAGAAACTATGCAGGCCAGATGGGAGTGGCAAGAAATATTCAGTGATGAATAGCAAGAACCTACAACCAAGATTATTCTACCCAGCAAAGCTATCATTCAGAATGGAAGGTCAGATAAAGAGCTTCACAGATAAGGAAAAGCTAAAGAAGTTCATCACCACCAAACCAGTATTATATGAAATGCTGAAAGTTATTCTTTAAGAAGAGAAAGAAGTAAAAGGTAAAGATAAAAATTATGAACAACAAATACATATCTATCAACAAGTGAATCTAAATATCAGGTGAATAAAAAATCTGATGAACAAAATAAACTGGTGAATATAACAGAATCAGGGACATAGAAAGGGAGTGGACTGACAATTCCTGGGGGGAAAGGGGTGTGGGGGGTGCAGGAAGAGACTGGACAAAAATCGTACACCTATGGATGAGGACAGTGGGGGGGTAGGTAAGGGCAGAGGGTGGGGTGGGAACCGGGTGGGAGGGAGCTTTGGGGGGAAAAAAGAGGAACAATTGTAATAATCTGAACAATAAAAATTTATTAAATTAAAAATAAAGAATCTAAAGGGGTATATACTGAAAGCAGTGTTCATATATGAGGTGATGTGGGGAGGGTGTGGCCCAGGAGATTAATGTTTAAAGTAAGAAACAGTTGGAAGAAAATTTCAGAGGGCTTAATCATGACTAATTATTGGAAAGTAAGAGGGAACTGAACATGATTTCATGGATGGAAAGCTATTTAAATGAGAAAGAAGAAACTGATACTGATGACAAAAACTGATAATATATTACATTTCACATAATTTTCAAATGTATCACACAGGATAACAACATACAGAAGATGTTATTTTTTTATTAATTTGCTTTCACTGAAAAGTTCTCAGCAGGTAAGAATAATATAGATGAACATGTTTTGACAAGATGCATCTCTGGACCTTGACTTTGCAATCTACATTGAATGACACTTGGAGAAGTGAATTAATGGCAAGGTCAGGTCTGGGAGTCCAGTTGACCAGGAGTGGTCTGAGACCATATATCAAGCTTAGTAAATCCAGATAAGAAAGAGGAAGCTTAGTTTATTTATTAATTCAAGTAGGAAAGGAAGACTAGAATTCAATATCTGATAAATCAGGTGATAAAAGTGAAGAACCCAATTCAAGGACATAAAACAAACAATCTGGGCCAAGAGTGAAAAGATGTGGGAAGGAGGTATGAGTGGGAACAGGGAACATAAAGGTTTAATGAAAGGTATGAGTTGGAACAGGGAACATAAAGATTTAATGAAAAGGAATTTGACAATTGAGAATCAGTGGATGCAGGAGTTCTCTGCCCTCCCTTTTCTTTTGAGAAAGGTGCCTGCATCCAGGCCCACTCAGTCACCCAAAGACCAATTCCAGAGAGAGAAGAGCAACTCTAACCATTGAAGACAGAGTAATTGACACCAAAATGAGTTTGCATTAGGCAGACCTTACTAAAATAATCATTATTTTCCTTCAGTTTCCCCATATATTTCTTAGTCCCTTGCCTAAAAGTTATCATCCCTTGAAGTTCAAAACCCTTTTTTGTTGTTGTTGAAAGGGTATACAAGCTCCTGAGTCTAACCATGTATTTGAATTTCACTTTTTTTTGAACTCTTGTACATGCAAAAATTAATAAGCTCTAGCTGGTTTGGCTCAGTGGAGAGAGCATTGGCCCGTGGACTGAAGGGTCCCAAGTTTGATTCCAGTCCAGGGCACATGCCCAGGTTGCAGGCTTGATCCCCAGTAGTGGTCATGCAGGAAGGAAGCAGTCAGTCAATGATTCTCATCAGTGATGTTTCTATCTCTCTCTCCCTCTCCCTTCCTCTCTGAAATATATATTTTTTAAATTAATAAAATTTGGGGGTTAGTGTTGTTTCCTATTAACCTGTCTTTGGTTGGTTTAATTTGAAATCCCCTGGTACAAAAGTGAGGGAGAAGAGGAACTGTCTTCCTCCTTAACACTCATTTTAACCCTGAGAAAACTGAGGGAATTTCAAGTTATCTAAGAGCAAATCTCTTGCCCTTCCTAATATAATTTACTGGAGCTCCTTCATATTATACTTCCTGGCAGAGGCAGCAAATGCTTTCAGAGAATGAATATCCTTGAGGTCACAGAAGACAAGGGACTCATCATGCTTGGTTGGAGGAAAGAGCCTGAAGAACAAGGCAGTTTTTAACTCTGGCAGGATTATTCCGAAGCAATTTAGCATATAATTTCTCCACAGGTAAAATATCTGAGGATCAACAAACTGGTTGAGAAGGAGATAAATGAATCTGCTCATTCTTTAAAATAAAAAAAAAGTATATTAATTGTGTCTCTCTCCTTATCTAGTATTACATTGTTGTGATACACACAAACCAGCAATATCACATCTTCAACTCTTAGATAAGCTATATATAAAGTAATATGGAAGTAAGGATTCATAATGAAACATGTTAAAATGTAATCGTGTTCTACTCATCTTTCTGGCAAATATACATAAATTCTAAAGGAATTGATGGAGGAGAAACCAAGATGGCAGCATAGGTAAGCACCTAAACTACTGCCTTGCACAACAATTTCAAAACTACAACTAAAAGACGAAATGGACATCATTCAGAACCACAGGAAGGCTGGCTGAGTGGAAATTCTACAACTAGAAGGAAAGAGGAAAGCTCACGGAGAATCAGAGGAGCGGCAAAGGGCTGAGGTACGGAGACGCACGCAGAGAGGAAGGGCGACTGAGTGCCTGGCTGACTTTCTTTGGCGGGAGGGGGAAGGAAGCCCCTGACTGCACTGAACCCCAGTTCCGACTGCACTGAAATCCAGTTCCGGGCGAAACCTCGTGGACCCAGGCTCATACAGAGGGAGTCTGGACTGTCAGGTAGAGAGAAAGGCACACAGAGACTCAGAGACCCGGGGGAGCCACAGCAGGTCTGGAGGCACGCACGCGCATGCATGCCAGTGCTCGCAGAGAAAGCTGAATGCGGAGGTTGCCGCAGGCATTCCCTAGTGGAAGGGAGTTGGAAGCTCCTGACTGCACTGAACCCTAGTTCTGATGGCACTGAACTCCAGTTCCAGGCGAGCCCCTGGGGACCCACGCTCTTACAGGGGGGAATCTGGACTGTCAGGCGGAAACTCAGGGGAGTCGTGGAAGGCAGAGGTCAGGAGGCGCATGTGCAAGGGCAGGGCTGACAGGAAGCCAAGACTGTCTGCTCCGCCCTGAGACTCCGCCCCATCCAAGCTGAGCACAGAGGCTTCTGCAATTTTGCAAGTCTAATCTTATAAGGCTGTCTCCAGCACTGAACTTCTCCCAGCGTAGACACAGCTGATCCTCACAGCCAACTGGCCTGGAGGTCTATTCCTCCCAGTGATACCAACAACAATCAAGACTTAACTACAACAAGGATGTACACACAGTCCACAAAGGGGTGCACCAAGTGTGTCCACCTCAGGTTAACTGGGGAGGCCGACCCACTGGGCCATATAAGAAACCTAGCACACAAAGCTACCCTTCCAACTAAGGGAAGCAGCGAAAATGCGGAGGCAAAGAAACAGGTCACAAACGAAAGAAATGGAGGAAAACAAATGACTGGATATAGAGTTCAAAACCACGGTTATAAGGCTTTTCAAGAATATCCTAGAAAAGGCCAATAAATTTAGCGAGACCCTCGAGGATATGAAAAAGGACCAACTAGAAATTAAACATACACTGACTGAAATAAAAAATATTATACAGAGACCCAACAGCAGACTAGAGGAATGCAAGAATCAAGTCAAAGATTTGAAAAACAAAGAAGCAAAAAACACTCAACCGGAAAAGCAAAAAGAAAAAAGAATCCAAAAAGTTGAAGATAGTGTAAGAAGCCTCTGGGACAACTTCAAGCATACCAACATCAGAATTATGGGGGTGCCAGAAGAAGACAGAGAGCAAGATACTGAAAACCTATTTGAAGAAATAATGATTGAAAACTTCCCCCACCTGGTGAAAGAAATAGACTTACAAGTCCAGGAAGCACACAGAACCCCAAACAAGAGGAATCCAAAGAGGACCACACCAAGACATATCATAATTAAAATGCCAAGGGAAAAAGACAAAGAGAGAATATTAAAAGCAGCAAGAGAAAAACAGTTAATTACCTACAAGGGAGCACCCATACGACTGTCAGCTGATTTCTCAACAGAAACTATGCAGGCCAGACGGGAGTGGCAAGGAATATTCAAAGTGATGAAAAGCAAGAACCTTCAACCAAGATTACTCTACCCAGCAAAGTTATCATTCAGAATGGAAGGTCAGATAAAGAGCTTCACAGATAAGGAAAAGCTAAAGAAGTTCATCACCACCAAACCAGTATTATATGTAATGCTGAAAGGTATTCTTTAAGAAGAGGAAGAAGAAAAAAGTAAAGATTAAAAGAACAACAAATACATATCTATCAACAAGTGAACCTAAAAATCAAGTGAATTAAAAAATCTGAGGAACAAAATAAACTGGTGAATATAATAGAATTAAGGGCATAGAAAAGGAGTGGACTGACAATTCTTGGGGGGAAAGGGGTGTGGGGGGTGCAGGAAGAGACTGGACAAAAATCATACACCTATGGATGAGGACAGTGGTGGGGAGGTAAGGGCAGAGGGTGGGGTGTGAACCGGGTGGAGGGGAGCTATGGAGGCGGGGGGGGGGGAAGGAGAAACAATTGTAATAATCTGAACAATAAAGGTTTATTAAATTAAAAAAAATTTTTTAAATAAATAAATAAATAAAGGAATTGATGACCAGTGACAGTCTACAAAAAAGTGTGGGAATCAAGTAAGCAGAAGCTGAAAAATGCCCCTCAGAGTATAAATGATAACATAATCACACAGGGGGAAAATTATAAGTGTGAAGTTAAAACTTCTTAACAAAAATGCAGAGGCTTCTGCTATCTCACGTGACCTATCTCTAGACTATTAGTGTTTGGTGAGAACCAGAGAATGAATGTTGTTTGCTTATTCTTGATAGTTTTAAAGAACAATTTCTCCTCGGGGTGATTTGTTTTCTGCTTAAAAGTTTCTTCTAAACCAAAACTATTTCAAGAAACTTTGTTGGCATTTCCTTGAACTTTGGAAATGGATTTTGCAAAAGTTTGCATAGTCTGTTTACTTAATTGCTTCAGTAGATTATCAGTACTCAAATTCAAATGTTTAAAACCATCACTGTAGATGAAACACATTCAGAAAAAAAAAAAAATGTTGCAAAGATTAGATACCATACCAGTAAATGAAGGGCCGGGATTATGTCCATGGTAGTCGCTGAATTGGACAACTGCTTTTTTCAGTATTAAAGCTGTCAGCATAGGCAGCTAGGAGTTAACAAAAGAGAAAGGAGCTAGACTGGCTGGGCCTGATTGAATCTGGAAGTTACACTTAAACAGGCTTAAGTCTACAAGTTACAGCTTCAAACACTCCAGAGGATAACTGAATCCCTGCCAAGAAGATTAACACCAGTCTGGCCCCTGTGTAGCTAGGAAGGACTAGCTTTTCAGTCTCCTTTGTAGTCAGCCAGCTCAGTAGCCAGAATAATGGGAAGGAGGAATCTATCCTATATAATAAAAATGTAATATGCAAATGGTTGTTACGCCGTGAACCATAATGACCAATCGTGTAACGACCAGATCACAGATCAGCAGGAGGGTAGGCAGCAAGCTACAAATGGGTGGCGGAGAGCTACAGGAGGGGGCAGGGCAGCAAGCTATAAGGGGGGTGGGGGGGAGCTACAGGAGGGTGGGGCAGTGGGTGAGCTACTGGAGGGCAGCAATGAGGTACTGGTGAGCTACTGGCACCCAGATTCATGCACAGGGCTACCAGTCCTATATAATAAAAGGGTAATATGCAAATTGACCAAATGGCAGAATGCTCAATGCAGGAGCTGCCCCCTGGTGGTCAGTGTGCTCCCACTGGGGGAGCACTGCTGAGCCAAAAGCTGGGCTCATGGCTGGTGAGCACAGTGGTGGTGGTGGGAGCCTCTCCCACCTCCGTGGCAGCGCTAAGGATGTCCGACTGCTGGCTTAGGCCCGCTCCCCACGGGGAGTGTCAGTTGGATATCCCCCAAGGGCTCCCAGACTGTGAGAGGGCGCAGGCTGGGCTGAGGGACCTCCCCCACTGAGTTCACGATTTTCTAGTATAAATATATATATATATATATATATATATATATATATATATATATATATATATATATAAGCCTAAGCGACCAAATGACTGGAATGACTGGAACAACTGGTCGCTATGACACTCACTGACCACCAGGGGGCAGATGCTCAATGCAGGAGCTGCCCCCTGGTGGTCAGTGCACTCCCACAGCAGGAGTGCCGCTTAGCTGAACAACCCATCCCAGAGGCCCACCAGCCCTGGCGGCAGCCACTCACTCCCTCAGTAGTCCTGCAGGTCCAATGTCTAGAGAACAGGCCAGGCACCAATGGACCAGCACTATCAGCACAATCCCAACCTCAGGCACTGTGGCCACTTCCCCTCCCTAGATGCTCCTCAAGGAAGTAAGGATGTAAAAAGTGGCTGCCAGGTGGCTCCTGACAACCAGCGTGAATGTCAGTGAGACAGATCCAGATCCCAGGCTAGCAAGGGCTTCCCACCACCCACCCGGAGGGCTGATCACATCCCGGCCCCATGCTCACCCCCTTTGGGACCCCACCCATGCATGAATTCATAAACAATAAAGGGGAAATTCCTTTTCTAGGCACATTTGCAGTGAAAGCCAAGATGGCAATATAAAGGGGCAGAGTCTAACCTGAAAAATCTGGAAAAAAGACCAAATTGGACAGGGGGAGGATGTAGCACAAACCTGATAAGGATTAAGAAAGAGATTGGTTAGTTTGAAAGAAAGCCACTCTCTCCCAAGCTCAAGGTAGCAGAGTCAAAGGTTAATAAAAGCCAGTCTTGGTAGCATGGGTTTGTTTGTTCACCTATTTCTTTGTGAATTCTCTCTTCATTGCAGGCATGAGGACCCAAGCTTGGGTGGGCTTCAAGCTTGTGCCTGGGTGCAGCAGCACAGTACCGGTCAGAGTACAGCTGCAAACAGATCTGAGCTAGCCAGATGGGGACAGAGATTGAATTGGACTAAGATTTGGCATGGACTAAACTGAACTACAGAAGCTTTCGATACCCTGTGGTGATGGGCCAAATGGCACATAATCTCTGGGCCATGGTCCTCCAGGCCCCAGAGGCTGGACTTCCCTCACAGGGAGATGGAGCTTAGCCATCTTTCTTCATGGAGGTGATACCAGGCACCCGGAGACAGTCCTTTATTTTTGCTCTAATGCATCTTACCACTGTATTTCATTCTCCCATGCATGCGTCTCCAAAATGCTTTTCTCCTGACTCCATGGAAGAACCCTATTTCCACTGGCAACATTGTTTGTTGGGGAGCACAAGAGACTTGGTTGGAAAGTTGTAAAGAGGACATTCTGAGAAAAGGGAAGTGTGTGGAAGGCCACCTGCCATGTTTATCAGAATTCTGACTTAGGGGAGACTTAGGGGAGTGTAGAAGGCAACGCCCCTAATTATTCCTTGACCTTTCCAAACAAGTCTGTGCATGTGTAGACTCCTGGGTGTTTACTGGAATCGTTATGCTTAATCCCTGGATGCCCTTGCTTAGAGGACAATGTAAACACATGTGTTCTCCCAAGATTACTCACCCTACTGATTGTATCTAAAGGTAAAAACTGCAATAAAAGGCTAATGAGGCAGGCAATTGAGGCTGCTCTGGCTGCTAGAGCCAGGAGTCCCTTAGCCCTCTCTTTCACAGTCAAACTGTGTCTGAGTAATCTGATCATCCACCATTCAGGAGCTGCTCATCAGCCCCGGCAATTTTTGATGTGATTTTTCATAAAATGTTAAAGTGGTCCAAATGCTTTCTTGAGTCATAGCCAGTCAATTTAGGCACTTAGATCTAAAAGTAAGCACTGGCTGCCACATTTTCTTAGTGCATTATCCATCCAGCAACACACACAGCTAAGGAAACCTTAATTTTCATTAAAATGTTAAAAGTTGGTAAAAGGATTTAATTTTTGCGTGACACAATTAGCTGTTGTTTCACTTGCAAAATTATAGGCTTAATGATCTCTAACATGAGACTTAAAATATAAATATACCTAATACCAACACTATTCAGTATTTCAGTTCTTTTTTTTTTTTAATATAATTTTATTGATTTTTTACAGAGAAGAAGGGAGAGGGTAGAGAGCTATAAACATCAATGAGAGAGAAAGATCGATCAGCTGCCTCCTGCACAAGCCCCATCGGGGATGTGCCCGCAACCAAGGTACATGCCCCTGACCGGAATCGAACCTGGGACCCCTCAGTCCGAAGGCCGATGCTCTATCTACTGAGCCAAACCGGCCAGGGCAGTATTTCAGTTCTTAAAGAACCTCTGAACCATGAGGCTGTTCCAGAGAATGTAAATCTTAGATACCTGAAATACATTGCTCTAAAATTAAGTTAAAATTATAGTACCCTATTAAAATTTGTAATCTTTTGTTAATGAAGTTTAAAAAGACAGCCCATTTATCTCAGAGAACCAAGGGAAAGAAGTAGTAATTATCAGAATACATGCACCAAATCATTATCCTACCTCATTCCTTATGCATTTAAACTGTGTCCCTCCAATATGTAAGTCATTTGTAATAAAAATGGAAGATTTTAATAGCCTACTTAATATAAACTTATATGCAATTCACAGATAGATTTAAAAGTTTAATAAATTTTAACTTTTATTACTATAGTTTCCAGATTAATTAATGGCAGAAAGGTTAAAATTCCAAATACATGTTAATCTTGTTAATACATTGATTCCAGCTCCTCAAAGATAATTCCTCCTTTCTATGCCAGGCATCCAGGTTTTAAAATAAGATAACTATTGTGAGATACACAGTATATCAATAAGAATCTATTCAGACTTTGTTCATTTATCCTTTTCTAAAGTTATTTTTAATCATAATTGAAAGGTTTGGAGTGGTCCAGGATCGCGTACCTATGACATGAGGCCATAATGTATCAAAAGAGATTTTTATTTCAGGCACCTGGGTGCAGGTGGGCTAAGTCAGACAAAGGAATCAGCAGAGACTGAAGGGAGAGAAAGGTTTTTATTAATCGTTGCTGGTTGCAAACCGTTCTGCTGACGTAAGGGTCCGGTCTGTCCTTGACTCCTTCTGATGCCAGGTGTCTTCTGGTTATCTAAGCTATGTGATGCTCAAGGCTGCAAGCTTTCTGAAAAATATCTGCTAAGCACAATACGTTTTTCTCTGCCCCGTTTTATTCTCTTTAAACCTTTCAATAATAACAACATATATTTGAGTGCCTACATTTTATAAGCACTATCTTGTTTTAAACTGACAGCAATCTTATGTGGTTATGAATTAATATTTTCTTCATTGCACAAATAAAAATTTTTAGACCCAAAGAATTTAAATAATTTGTTCAAGGTAATTTAGCTGTTAAATGACATCCCTTGGATTTGAATCCAGGTTCACTTGACACTTGAATCTGTGGTTTATCACTGAGGAAAAGTGCAGTCATCAAATTATCTGATAAATTCCTTCTGAAAAATCAGTAAACCTTTCAAGTTAGGCAAGCTATTTTACTAACATTTTTTGTCATTGTTGTCTATACATGATGAACAGGCCAGCAAAAGCTTATTAGCCTGCTTGACTTTGAGTAGCCTGGGACTCTCAAAGTATGCCTATATCTTTAAAGCTCTGTACACCTCTTTATCATGCCTGCAGCAGTTTTATGACCTAGATAAGAAAATTGCCTCACCTCCCCCTCTGGCTGGCTGGTCAATCCACAATACCCTCCCCCAGTAATACCCGTATCTGAAAAAGCACAAAGACTCAAAGATATTTCAAATACCACTTCTGTGAAGCTTCCTTAACTCTCCCAGAAATAAATGAGGCATTTCTGCCTCTATGCTATCTAACACTTGTTCTTACCTCCATCCAATCCATGTCTCTGGGTTTTGGCTGGGTGGCTGGTTTTTTGGCTTCAGACTCAGTTGACCTCCAGTTTCACTTACACTTACTTCCATCAATGCAGAAACCACAGAGCATTCAAAATTATCTGAGGTGGCTCATCTTCCACAGCAAAACATGCTTCAGGACTGTCTCTTAGTTTTCAATGAATCTGTTGGTGAATATATTAAGTCTATTTCTCAATACACCTTTCACTTTTCTAGAGCAAAGGAGCTGATTATTATTGCAATTTTCTTTTCATGAGCCTGTCCAAATTATGACTCTAGAAACACTGCTTTTAATTTTATAAACGTAAAACCTGTCAACTTGAGAAACTACCAGATCTGTAGGTAATTTTTATACAAGTTTATTTGAGCCAAGCTGATGACATATGCTGGGGAGCAAGATCTTAAATGCTCTACAGAATAGCAGTTTTGAAAGAAATTAAGGAAGATCACATAGAGGTGGAAAAAGCAAGGTGGGGATTGGATTACAGGATAGTTAACAAGATGATGTGTTCTCTTGAGGGTGGTTATGGTTTATTTCAAAGGTGTGTTAACCTAAGTGGATAGGACTTGCTTAAGACAAAGATAAACCTTTTTCTAAAATTTTTTATGCCTGATGCACAACTACCCACCATAATTTGTCCAGCTAAGAATTTATATTAGATTACCCAATTAAGTTACTTTCCACAGAAACTTCTTTTTTTTCTGTCCATAAAACAAAGATTAGCTCCAAGCAGTTTATCACCAAGTGACAAAGTATCTGAAGCCTCTACTTGAAGGAAAACCTTTGAATAATGGAGAATGCACAATACTGCATGTTGTTCCACTTTATGCCACTCTATAACATAAACATTCCAGAGAACTTTAATGACTAAGAAAATACAAAATTAATATTTAGTTTTTTTGAAACTAATTTTATGAATAACTTTATTTCATTTTAATGGCTTAAAACTATAGTTATTGAATAAGGAACCATATTAGAAATGACTACTAGTTTTCTTGAAACAAAAAAGTGATTAACTCTATATGATTAATTAAAATATATGGGACCACCATAACACTTCCATACAGAATAAATAATAAATATCTTGAAAAGTATAAATTACATCAATTCTCTAGAACATTAATTAAAAAGAAAATTAAAGACTACTTAGAAAAAGCAAACTATTTTCCCTTAAAGGAAAACATAAAGATCTTCAGAATATTAAATATTCATATGTGTGCTACTCTCTGACAATTTTTTATGAATCATCCAGTATTATTGAAATGCACATTTACTACATACATATATAGAACATTCTCATATATATGCATATGTGTATGTTGATTTTTATACTTCTGTAGCATCAGTGTAACTAAAGCTTTAAACTCAGTAATATTAAAGATAAATTGAGATTTTACCCAGCTCCCAGTCTGCCTGAAGCTGTAAAATAAATGGGTGGAAATGGGCAAAGTTTAGATATTCCAGGCTCACTATAGTACAATATAGTCAGAAAATTCCAGAAACTCAAACCTAAGCTGACAGTGTTCTCAGAGATGTCCTGAGGATGCTAGGCAGCTATTTCTTAACTATACAATCTCTAAGACTGGAGGAATACCAAGATGTATGACCTCTCAGCTACCACAATGCTACCAGTTAAGTGCTTCAACAGGAAGTTAACTTTTGCCCCTGTAATGATGACTTTCTAGGGTGTGTGTGTGTGTGTGTGTGTGTGTTCATGTATAGACACATGCACAGTCCAAGTATAAGTACTTAATTTTTGTTCATATATAAGAAAAAGAGAATAACAAGCAAGCAAATACATGAATATATGTCAAATTATGGTGAGTAGCTGAAGTGAATGAACCACAAGAGATGAGCAGTAGAAAAGGAAGCAGGATAAAATGACTGAGTGGTTTACTAATGATCTCCATATTGCCTTTTGGGAATGCACAGTTCATACTTCTTATATACTCAAATGTATTTTTATTCAACCACAGAAACAATAGTATCTGTGGTAAGCAGAAAAGACAACCCCCTAAAGACTTTCATGCTCTATTCCCTAAAACCTATCTGTATATATAAGCCTAAGTGACCATTATGACCAAACAACTGGAACAACCAGAATGATCTGTTGACCAGTCGCTATGATGCACACTGATCACCAGGGGGCAGATGCTCAACACAGGAGCTGCCCCTGGTGGTCAATACCATTCCCCCTGGTGGTCAGTACACTCCCACATGGCTGGTGAGCATAGCTTCTGAGCACAGCTGTGGTGGCGGGAGCCTTTCCTGACTCTGCAACAGCGCTACTAAGTGGCGACAGCAGGCGCAGTGGGCCGGGATGAGTGCAAGCAGCATGGCGCCTGGCCTGGCTTGAGCTCCTTCCTTGGTCGCCTGCCACTTGGCGCACTGCTACATCCCCTGAGGGGTCCTGGATTGTGGAGGGTGCAGGCCAGGCTAAGGGAAACCACCCCCCATGCATGAATCCATGCACTGGGCCTCTAGTTTTGTAATATAAAGTATAAAATATTTTCAAATTGAGTTCCAAAATGGCAGCAGATTAAGTGGAACCTCCACTGACACTCTCCAAGGACCAAACTGGAATTTCAACTAAAATACAGAAAAACATCCTGAATAAACAACTGAATACTAACTGAGGAGAACCTGGAAAACTAAGGACCAAAAGTGGAGACTGCATAAAGACTGGTAGGAGTTGAAGTTCCAGAGGGATATCTCAGTTGTGGTGGGTTCCCACTGAGAACTCTAGGGCCTAAACCCCAAGCTGGGCTTCCCTTCCAGACTACCAGAATTGAGAAAGGTGCCCACATAACATCTGGTAGTGAAAAGCATCAGGGTTGCTGTCTTCCAGCAAAAGACAGTTGGAAATGCAGGCACAGTCTTAAAGGACCAACACACAAAATATTTGTGCAGCCACTCACCTTGGGTTCATAAAATATATAATATTAGCATCATCGGAGTACCATCTGAAGGAGGGCAGAGTGGAATAGAAATATGTGATGATAATTCAACATTTGAGACTCTGGGGTTAGAACTTGGAAGGCAGCCACTCTAGTTTCTTGTGTTGAATCATTCCCTCATACTGCAGAGGACATCTTTCTCAGGCAGACATTTACCATTTAGGCAGCTTTTGCCTGGGAGAGGGGGAAGTAATTGTCCCACCCTATTGGAAGAACTCTTGCCTCACATTATGGAGTGTATGCCTTACTTTGGTCAATAAACTGAGGCAAATTAAGACTCAGGATAACAATCAGACTGCAAGTCAAGGTGGATATCTATAGGCTTTGAGTCTTTGCCTGATCTCCTTCTGGACGTGGGCCTAGGAAAAGAAGACCTTGGTGCACATCTTGATCCTTTCCAAAGGCACCCAGACACAGCAGAGGGAGCCACAAGCTGCAGACTGCTGATAGCTCCAAACAGGGTACTCAGGGATAGTCACAAACAGTGCCTGAAAATGTCATGCACCACAGAATGGGAGATGGAGCAAATCTACCTAATACATAGACACAAAGCCAAACAGGCAACCAAAATGGAGAGACAAAAAACAAGCCCCAAATGATAGAACAAGAGAATTCTCCAGAAGAAGAGACAAATAAAATGGAGATAAGAAATTTACCTGATATAGATTTCAGAATAATGATTACAAGGATGCTCAATAGTATGGAAAAAGATATAGAAACTATGAAAAAAAGACCAGTCAGAAATAAAGAATGGCATAGCACTAATAAAGAACACATTGGAAAGAATACACAGCACATTAAGATAAGATGAGGACTGGTTGAATAAATTAGAAGACTGGTAGAAAAAAATCACTCAATTAGAGAAACAGGAAAAAACAGGAGGACAGTTTAAGGGAGCTGTGGGACAATATACAATATTCACATCATAGGTGTAACAGAAGGTGAAGAAAGTGAGCAATGGATAGAGAATGTGTTGAAGAAATAATGACAGAAAACTTCCTGAACCTGGTAAAAGAAAATGTTATACAAGTTCAGGAGGCATGGAGAGTCCCCAGCAAGAAGAACCTAATAGGCCCATGCCCAGATAAATCATAATTAAAAAGCCAAAGATTAAAGACAAAGAGAGAAACCTTAAAGGCAGTTATTCTTAAAACAAACTGTTACATACAAAGTAGCTCCCATAAGGCTGTGATCTGATTTCTCATCAGAAACTCTACAGGCCAGAAGTCAGTGGCATGAAGTATTCAAGGTAATGGAAAGCAAGGATCTGAAACCAAGATTACTCTATCCAGCAAGCTATCATTCAAAAAAAGATGGTGAAATAAAGAGCTTTCTGGACAAAACAAATAGGCCAGTGGTTGGCAAACTCATTAGTCAACAGAGCCAAATATCAACAGTACAACGATTGAAATTTCTTTTGAGAGCCAAGTTTTTAAAACTTAAACTTCTTCTAACGCCATTTCTTCAAAATAGACTCACCCAGGCCGTGGTATTTTGTGGAAGAGCCACACTCAAGGGGCCAAAGAGCTGCATGTGGCTCGCGAGCCTCAGTTTGCCGACCGCTGAAATAGGCCAATGGAATTGATCATCACCAAATCAGCATTGCAAGAAATGGAAAAGGGACTGCTGTAATAATAAGAAACAGAAAGAGAGAGAGATAGGAACATAGACATAAAGAATTAAAATAGTAATAAACAAATATATATATATATTAAGGCAGTGACTGTGACGACCGAAACAACTGGTCGACCGAACAGCAGGCTGCGTGGGGTGACCAGGCCGGCTGTGGGGGTAGTGAGGGACAACCAAATGACTGAACAGCAGGCTGCGTGGGGTGACCAGGCCGGCTGTGGGGGTAGTGAGGGACAACCAAATGACTGAACAGCAGGCTGCGTGGGGTGACCAGGCTGGCAGGGGGGGGGGGCAGTTAGGGGTTATGCGGCTGGCAGGGGGGGCAGTTAGGGGCAAACAGGCAGGCAGGCAGGTGAGTTGTTAGGAGCCAGCGGTCCAGGATTGTGAGAGGAATGTCCGACTGCTGGTTTAGGCCCAATCCCATGGACAGAAAGTTGGACACTGGACACCCCCCTTGGGGTCCCAGATTGGAGAGGGTGCAGGCTGGGCTGAGGGGACCCCACATGCATGAATTTCATGCACTGGGCCTCTAGTCTATATATAAAATCCTAAGCTACCAAATGACTGAATGACCGGTTGACCAGTTGCTATGACATGCACTGACCACCAGGGGACAGGCGCTCAACACAGGAGCTGCCCCCTGTTAGTCAGTGCACTCCCACAGCCAGCCTCCCATGGCCGGCCAACCTCCCACGGCCAACCAAACTCCCAAAGTCCCTCCCCCTGGCTGGCCTACCTGCGGTGTTTCCCCCCAGCCATCCAACCTCCCACAGTCCCTTCCCCCAGCCATCCAGCGCCTCCCATTGACCTTTATGGAGGGGGAAGCTGGCCAACCTCCCATGGGTCTCTCTCCCCGGACAGCCAGCCAACCTCCTGCGGTCCCTGACCCCAGCCAGCCAGCCCCCCAAATTAGCCCTGATGGGAAGGGCTGCCAGCCAACTTCTCATTGACCCTCACCCAGGCCTGCCAGCAATCAGCCCTGATCACTGGCCAGGCCAAGGGACCCCACCCATGCACAGATTTGTGCACCCGGCCTCTAGTAAATAATAACCTTAAATGTAAATGGTTTAAATGCTCCAATCCAAAGATATAGACTAGCTGAATGGATACAGAAACATGACCCAAATATGTGCTATCTACAAGATACCTACCTCAGAACAAAAGACTCACACAGGATGAGAGTGAAGGGATGGGAAAATTTTTCTATGCAATTGGAAATGGAAAAAATATCTGGAGTAGCAATACTAATATCTGACAAATTAGATTTCAATATGAAGACCATCAAATGAGACAGTAATGGTCACAACATAATACTAAAGGGATTGATCCAACAAGAGGATATAATCCTGAGTAAAAATATATGCACCAAATATAGGAGCACATAAATGTATAAAAAACTTATGGAGCACTTTAAAGGAAAGGCCATCAGCAATAAGGTCATACAGGGGACTTTAACACTCCAATGACTTCACTGGATAAATCTTTCAGACAAAAAAATGAATAAGGAAACAGTGACTATAAATGGTACACTGGATCAAATGGATTTAATTGACATTTACAGAACATTTGTTTCCAAAACTGCAGAATACACATTCTTCTCAAGAGCACTTGGGTCATTCTCAAACATAGACCATATGTTAGGACAGAAAACAAATCTCTGCAAGTTCAAGAATATTGAAATCATATCAAACATCTTCTCAGAGAACAATAGCATGAAATTAGAAATCAACTACAGTAAAACACTCAAAAATATTCAAACACATGGAGGCTAAATAGCATGTTGTTAAACAATGAATGGTTTACCAATAAGATCAAGGAAGAAATAAAAAACTTTCAAGAAACAACTGAAAGTGAACATACAACAACCCCAAATCTCTGGGAAACAGCAAAAGCAGTGCTGAGAGGTAAATTCATAGAACTACAGGCTTACATAAAAAAAGAAAAAAATTATATTTTTATTGACTTCAGAGATGAAGGGAGAAAGAGATAGAAACATCAATGATGAAAGAGAATCATTAATCAGCTGCCTCCTGCACACCCCACAGTGGCGATTGAGCCCAGTATGGGCATGTGTCCTTAACAGGAATAGACATATGACCTTCTGACTCATAGGTCAATGCCCAACCACTGAGCTATACTGGTTGGGCAAAAAAACTTATTAATTAACCAGCTAACCCTACAACATAAAGATTTAGAAAGAGAGCAATAAGAAAAGTTCAGAATAAGTAGAAAGAAGAAAATAATAAAGATCAGAACAGAAATAAATCACATGGAGACTAAAAAAATAATAATACAAAAAACTAATGAAACCAAGAGCTTGTTCTTTGAAAAGATAAACAAGATTGATGAACCTCAGTCTTGAGGCAGACACATCAGGAAACAAAAAGAGAAAGGACACAAATAAATAAAATCAGAAATGAAAGCAGTGATGTAACAACTGATGCCACAGAAATACAAAGGATTATAAGAAAATACTATGAACAACTATATGCCAACAAGCCGGACAAGGTGGAGGAAATGGATAGATTCCTAGAAAAATTAAACCTTCCAAAACCAAATTAGGAAGAATGAGAAATCTGAATAGGGTAAAAATAACTAAAGAAAATGAAGCAGTATCAAAAAACTTCCAGCAAACAAAAGCCCTGGTCTGTTCAGTTTCACAGGTGAGTTTAACCAAATATTCAAAGAAGAACTAACACCTATAATCTTCAAGCTATTTTTTAAAAATCCAAGAGGAAGAAATACTTCCAAGCTCTTCTAACAAGGCCAGCATTATTCTAATTCCAAAACCAGATAAAAACACTACAAAGAAAGATAATTACAGGCCAATATCCCTGATGAACATAGATGCTAAAATCCTCAACACAATATTAGCAAATCAGGTCCAATAATACATTAAAAATATCATACACCATAAACAAATGGGATCTATTCCAGGAATTCAATGCTGGTACAATAGTCACAAATCAATAAACATGACACATCAATAAAGAAATTGAAAGTAAAAAACCACATGATCATTTCAATAGATTCAAAAAAAGCACTTGACTTAATCCAACACTCATTTGTGATAAAAACTTTCAGCAAAGTGAAAATAGCAGGATCATATCTCAACATAATAAAGGCCATATATGACAAACCTATAGACAATGTTATACTGAATGGGCAAAAACTAAAACCGTTTCCCTTAAAAACAGAAACAAGTCAGGGATGTCCACTTTCACCCCTCTTTTTCAACATAGTATTGGAAGCCTTATCCTTAGGGATCAGAAATGAAGAAAAAATAAAAGGCATGCAAATTATTAAGGAGGAAATAATACTGTCATTGTTCACAGATGATTGATATTCTACATAGAAAATCATAAAGACTCCACCAAAAACCTTCTTGATTTAATAAATGAATTTGGCAACGTAGTAGGATACAAAATTAACAACCAGAAATTGATGGCATTTTGATACACCAACTAGAGGCCCGGTACATGAAATTCAAGCACTGGGGGGGTGGGTCCCTTAGCCCAGCCTATGCCCTCTTGCAGTCTGGGACCCCTCGCTCCTTACTGCTTGGCTCACTGCTCCTTAGTGCTGCTGTGGAGGCAGGAAAGGTAACTGCCACTGCTGCTGTACTCCCCAGCCGTGAGCCTGGCTTCTGGCTGAGCAGCGCTCCCCCTCTGGGAGTGCACTGACCATCAGGGGGCAGTTCCTGCATTGAGCGTCTACCCTGGTGGTCAGTGTGCATCATAGTGACTGGTTGTTCTGGTTGTTCTTCCGTAATGGTCGCTTAGGCTTTTATTATATAGATAATGAGTGGTCAGAAAGAGAAACAAAACAAAAAACAAAAAACAACCCCATCAACCACTGCAATGACAAACATTAAGATACTCAGGAATAAATTTACCAAGTAGGTAAGAGACTTGTACTCAGAAAACTATAGGACATTAAAAAAAAGAGATAGAGGAAGATATAAAATCTCTATACTACCCAAAGCAATCTATAGATTCAATGGAATCCCTATTAAAATATTAATGGCATATTTTACAGATCTAGAACAAACACTCTAAAATTTTATATGGAATAAAAAAGACCAAAATAGCTGCAACAATCTTGAGAAAGAAGAACAAAGTTGGAGAAATCACAATACCAGTTTCAAGTTATACTACAAAGCCACCATAATCAAATCAGCCTGGTATTGGCACAAAAATAGGCTTATATGTCAAAGGGACAGAACAGAGAACCCAGAAATGAACCCAAGCCATCACATTCAATTAATATTTGTCAAAGGAGACAAGAGCATACAATGAAGTAAAGACAGTCTCTTCAATAAATAGTGCTGGGAAAATTGGACAGACACATGCAAAAAAAAAAAATGAAACTAGACCACCAAATTACACAATACACAAGAACAAACTCAAAATGGATAAAAGGCAAAATGGAAACCATAAAAAATCCTACAAGAAATGATAGGAAACAAAATCTCAGATATCTCTCATAGCAATGTTTACAGATATAATTCCTAGGGGAAAGGAAACTAAAGAGAAAATAAACAAATGGAACTACATCAAAATAAAAAATTTCTTAACAGCAAAAGAAATGATCAACAAAATGAAAAGGGACTCCACTGTATGGGAGAAAATATTTGACAATGACATGGGATAAAGTTTTAATATCCAAAATATATAAGGAACTCATACAACTTAACAGAAGGAAGAAAAACAATTCAATTAAAATGTTGTGCAAAGGACCTAAATAGATACTTATCAAAATAGAACATACAAATGGCCAAGAGGCATATGAAAAAATGCTCAAAGTCACTAATCATCAGAGAGATGAAAGTTAAATTAACAATGAGGTATCACTTCACACCTGTCAGAATGGCTCTCATTAACAACTGACAAGTGCTGGCAAGGATGCGGAGAAAAGGGAACCCTAGAACACTGCTGGTGGGAATGCAAACTGATGCAGCCATTTATGGAAAACTATATGGAATTTCCTCAAAAAATGAAATATGGAACTGCCATTTGACCCAGTCATCCCATTTCTAGGGATATATCCTGAGAAACTTGAAACACCAATCAGAAAGAATATATGCACCCTTTTGTTCAAAGAGGCACAATTTATAATAGCTAAGATCTAGAAATGGGCCTAATGCCCATCAGCAGATTAATGGATAAAAAAAACCTGTGGTATAGTTATACCATGGAATACTATTCAGCAGTATAAAAGAAATATCTCTTACCCTTTGAGACAGCATGGAGGGACCTGGAGAATATTATGCTAAAAATAAGCCAGTCAGAGAAAGATAAGTATCATGTTATCTCACTCATATGTATGGAATCTAAAGAACAAAATAAGCTGATGAGCAAAATAGATCCAGAGACATAGAAGCATGGAACACACTGTTGAATCTCATATGGAAGGCAAGGGTGGGTGGGTGACTGGGAAGAGATTTACCAAAGAACTTGGATGTGTAACCCATGGACACAGACAATAAAATGGTTAAGGCCTGGGGCTCTGGGTGATTGCGGTCTAGAAGCAGACTATAGGGGAAAAAGGGGGGACATCTGTAATATACTCAACAATAAAGATTTTTTTAATTAAATATATATATTTGCAATTTAGTGTCAGAATTTCCTTCATCTTAAAAGCATAGTGATATTAAAAGATCCTGGAAATTGTTATCCAGGAAGTGCTATATGCTAACTCCCATGTTTTTGCAATATATCCTTCATCCTAACTCAATCCTCATCTTCATGCACACACCAAGATATTAGGCAACTGGGGTTGTGCAATGTTATATTGCAGCTTGTGCCAGATAAACTAACAGTGTGTCAAAGATTTTCATCAGCCTTATAGAGCCAATCAGAAAACGGTTACAAAGTTCCGTTTCCTAAGCACCATAAAATGCAATGGTAATGAAATAGAAAACTAAAGAAGTTTAGCATGCCCTTTAGGAGATGGGCAGAAAAAATACTGAACCAAACTGACCTGCAGCCCAGTGACCCTTGCTTCAATGGGAAATCAAAGTGGCTGCTATCACTTTATCTTGGATCACTGCCACAACTGGTAGACCAGTTGACAGCTCTATCCAGACAAGCCCATACAAACCTTTAAAGATTCCACACAAGTGTCCTCAGTGACCTACTAGTAAGAGTCTTTGTGTTAACCATTTTTTGAATAATAACTTGTTCCTCAGAATTCTTGTACTCCTCATCTTGGACTCAGGCCCATCAGCTTATCCACTTACTAGCACATCAGGAGACCTGATAACAAAGTCTATACCAGAGAACTAATGTTAATGATGTTCTCTGTTCATGTGCTCTTCTAAGAATGTGCAAGAAAGTATTCTTAGCATAATGGTCATTGGTGATCCCCATGGGGAAAAAGCGAGAAATTCAGGTTACAGATGAATAGTTATATATTTTTTTCTGCCCTCTTCTCTCCAAGAAGGTCTCTCTACCAGTATTTCTAATTCTAGGAATAAAGAAGGGATTACATTACAGGTTTGAAGGGTATTCCTTACAGTCAATAATAATCCCTATATCTCAGGAGTTTGAATAATAAATGACAGAGAATATTGCTGAATTGTCTGTGTGGAATACAGCTTCCACTGCACAAGAAATCCAATTTAGTTCACAGCCAATTCTATTTTTTGAGGTGGCTGAATATATCACAGGGATCACATAGTTGCTTCAACAGCTGAAAACTTTCTCTTCTAGGGTCCATTGTGTGTCATGTGCTCTGCTCATCATTGGAGATTTAGATATGATTAGGAGATAGACTTTAACATATAGGAATAAGGAGAGTTATACTATCCTGAGTTGGAATCCTGGCCCTATCTCTGAGTAGCTATGAAACATTGAGCAACTTCTAGTGTGTCTTTCTGATCTATAAAGTGAGGATACTAAAAAACTTATCATCTAACTAGAGGGCCAGTGCATGGATTCGTGCATGGCGGGAGCAGGGTGGGGGATGAGGGGTCCTGCAGCCTGACCTACGCCCTCTCACAATCTGGAACCCCTCAGGGGATGTCCAACTACTGGTTTAGGCCCAATCCCCGGATATCTGACTGCCTATTTAGGCCCGATCCCCAGGGATTGATTTTAACCAGCAGTCGGACATCCCCAGAGGGATGTAGCAGTGTGCCAAGCAGCAGGCAGCCAGGGAGGAGCCTGAGCCGGGGCCAGGCACCACACTGTTTGAACTTATCCCGGCCCCCTACACCTGCTGCTGCTGCTTGGCAGTGCTGCCGCAGAGTTAGGAGAGGCTCCCACTGCCTCAGCTGCGCTGACCAGCCATGAGCCCGGCTTCTGTGGGAGCGCACTGACAACCAGGGGGCAGCTTCTGTGTTGAACGTCTGCCCCCTGGTGGTCAATGTGCGTCATAGTGACTGGTCGACTGGTCATTCCGGTCATTCGGTCATAGCAGTCGTTTAGGCTTTTATATATATAGATGATGCTCCCTTTTAATCACTTAGAATCCAGTGGGGAGATCAACAGGCTCACACTTACCTAAATGCTGCAAGAGAGGTATATGCAGGTATGTGGAAACACAGGAGACCTAGCTGAAAAGAGACTTGATAATAAATATGTAGGACATGGTGAATGGGTCTATAATTAATACAGCACCCTGATTTATCAGATTTAGGGACTAAGGATCCTCTAAGCTCATTTAGCCAGACAGGTCCTAACAGAGCATCTTATCTATGCAGCCTAAAGTTCTCACCTTCCATGGTGCTCCTTCCTATCTGAAAATTAATTGGATCTAGTAAAATAATATAGACTATTTATTTATTTATTTATTTATTTATTTATTCATTTAGCTACTATCTGGACAAGGAAGTAGCAAGCATAAATCAAGGCTGGGGATTTTACTGAAAAGCTAATTCCAAGGTAGGAGTTCAACTGTCCCTTATTCTTCAGGCATTCAGTCCATTGAATTGATTAACATGTATTCCTTTCTCATTTCTCTGCATAAACCTGCTACTATAGATTTGTTAATGGTGAACAACACCAAAGATTAGACCTTAGTCCTTGAGGTTGGCTAAAAAAAGAATTCAGAGGCAAGGAACTAAAATATAAACAAAAGTTTCTTTAGAAAGATACAGGGTTAGAAGACATGAGCCATGGAAAAAATGAGCCAGCTGGGCTGTATGGACGCAGGAAACAATTTACAAAGGAAGGACCCTTGGAGCTTAAGAGAAAGAAGCAATGGTACATGCCTTGAGAGAAGAAATGGGGAGAGAAAGGCATGGGCATGCTCATGCTCTGAGAGAGAGAGAGAGAGAGCTTGGTCCAAATCTTAAGGGGTTTCATCCATTTTCAAAGGTGGGAATTTTAGGGGAGTTCCCAAGGGAGAATCTCAATGGAATATTCATCAGCTTTTCAGGTATATTCTTACAGGGTCATGTTTTCTACTGATTGGGCAGTGCTAGAGCAGGGGTTAATTAGTCATTTCAGCTGGTCTTGATGATAGCCATGGAATTATTCATCTGGTTTTGCTGCTCTTCTGGGCCAGAAACTGAAAACACAACTGAAGCCTACATGTTATCTCTAGTTTGACCAAAATTATGTGTCTGTGGTCAACAGGCCTGAGGCTTTGTTCCTAAGATTATTTGATATAGGTCAGAACTTCACTATCCTAAGAGGTGAATGCTTAAAGGAGTGAGTGGTTGTGAAAGGGAGTTATATAAGGCTACCCTTCAGTCCCCTTGTTCCTTCTATAGGCAGTCTACCACATGACTAGTGACATGCCAATTGTGAAAGGTCAGAAGGGCTAAACCACATGACCAGAGATGTGCTAGGGGAGGAAAGGTTGCCATGGAGGTGAGGTCCTACCCTATAATACTTGCCCTCCCAGTTTTGCCCATTGCTAGACACCAGGGACTCCCATTGTGGTGACATTCTGTACCTGGCCTATGGTTACTATTCTGCTCATACCTGTCTAACTGCCTAATATATCAGATTCACTAATAATCAAAATATACTTCAAATAAAGAATGTCAACCAACTTAAATTAAGTAGGGAAACTAAGAAATAATTGCTGTAATTATTAAAAACTTACAATCTAAGAAATTTAAACTACACTGGGATTCCCAATTGTATGTCCTTTCTGACCACTTTATTAGATGATATAACAACCTGTAGTTGAAGATCTACATGAAAAGGTTACTGAAGATGATCAGTTTACTTATTTTTATTTTATTTTATTAAATATATTGGGGTGACATTAGTCAAATGAACATATAGGTTTCAGGTGTGGGTTTCTATGTTACTGGTACAATATCTGTATATTGCACCATGTGACCAGCACCCAAAGTCAAATCTCCTGTCACTCCCCTCTCCCCCCACCCCCTACCCTCTGGCAACTACCACACTGCTGTTTGTGTTCACAAGTTTCAGTTTTATATCATAAATATGAATGAAATCATGTGGTTCTTAGCTTTTTCTGACTGACTTATTTCACATACCATAATGTTCTCAAGGTCCATACATGTTGTTGCAAATGGCAGTATCTCATCCTTTCTTATGACTGAGTAGTATTCCATTGTGTATATGTACCACATCTTCTTTATCCAATCCTCCATCACAGGATACTTTGATTGTTACCATGTCTTGGCCACTGTGTATAATGCCACAATGAACATAGGGGTGAATATATCTTTGCGAATACACAGTTCAAGTTTTTCAGTTATATACCCAGGAGAGGGATTGCTGAGTTGTAGGCAGCTCTATTCTTATTTTTTTGAGGAATTGTCAGACTGTTTTCCTTAGTGGTTGTACCAATCTACATTCCCATCAATAGTGGCTCAGGATTCCCTTTTTTCCACAACATCTCCAAAACTTGTTATTGCTTGTCTTGTTGATAATGATCACTCTAATAGGTGTGAGGTGGTATCTTATTGTAGATTTAATTTCCATTTCCTTAATTGCCAGTGAGGTTGAACATCTTCTCATATATCTATTGACTATTTGTATGGCTTCTTGGGAGATGTGTATTTTCAGGTTCTCTGCCAACTTTTTGATTAGATTGTTTTTTGGTGTTGAATTTTATGAGTTCTTTATGTATTTTAAAAATTAACCTTCGTTGGAGCTATTGTTTGTGAATATCATCTCCCATCTGGCTGGTATATGGGATTGTCTGTTTAGTGTCTTTTCTGAGAATTCATTATTTGTATATAAAAATGTGAGCCATTTTCTTTTTTTTAAATTTCTTTATTGATTAAGGTATTACATATGTGTCCTCATCTCCCCATTACTCCCCCAACTCCCCCCACTCAAGCCCTCACCCCCCTGTTGTCTGTGTCCACTGGTTAGGCTTATATGCATTCATACAAGACCTTTGGTTGGTCTCTCTCTTTTACCCCCACCCTCCCCTACCTTCCGTCTGAGGTTTGAGAGTCTGATCAATGCTTCTCTGTCTCTGGATCTGCTTTTGTTCATCAGTTTATGTTGTTCATTATATTCCATAAATGAGTGAGATCATGTGATATTTATCTTTCTCTGACTGGCTTATTTCACTTAGCATAATGCTCTCCCGTTCCATCCATGCTGTTGCAAATGGTAAGAATTCTTTCTTTTTTACCACAGCATAGTATTCCATTGTGTAGAAGTACCATAGTGTTTTAATCCACTAATCTGCTGATGGGCACTTAGGCTGTATCCAAATCTTAGCTATGGTGAATTGTGCTGCTATGAACATAGGGGTGCATATATGCTTTCTGATTAGTGTTTCTAGTTTCTTGAGATAAATTCCTAGAAGTGGGATCACAGGGTCAAATGGGAGTTCCATTTTTAGTTTTTTGAGGAAACTCCATATTGTTCTCACAGTGGCTGCACCAGTCTGCATTTTCACCAGCAGTGCAAAAGGGTTCCTTTTTCTCTGCATCCTCGCCAACACTTGTCGTTTGTTGAATTGTCGATGATAGCCATTCGGACAGGTGTGAGATGATACCGCATTATCGTTTTGATTTGCATCTCTCGGATAATTAGTGATTTTGAGCATGTTTTCATATGTCTCTTAACCTGCCTTCTGTCTTATTTCGAAAAGTATCTATTTAGGTCCGTTGCCCATTTTTTGATTGGATTGTTTATCTTCCTTTTGTTAAGTTTTATGAGTTAACTATAAATGTTAGAGATTAAACCCTTATCGGTGATAACATTGGCAAATATGTTCTACCATGCAGTGGGCTTTCTTGTTGTATTGTTAATGGTTTCTTTTGCTGTGCAAAAGCTTTTTATTTTGATGTAGTCCCATTTGTTTATTTTCTCTTTAGTTTCCATTGCCCTAGGAGCAGTATAAGTGAAGAAATTGCTTCAGCATATGTCTGAGATTTCACTGCCTGTGGATTCCTCTAGTATTTTTATGGTTTCCTGTCTTATGTTTAAGTCCTGTATCCATTTTGAATTTATTTTTTGTATGATATAAGTTGGTGATCTAGTTTGATTTTTTTTGCATGTATCTGTCCAATTTTCTCAACACCATTTATTGAAGAGACTGGCTTGATTCCATTATATGTTCATGTCTCCTTTGTCAAATATTAATTAGGCATAGTGGTTTGGGTCGATTTCTGGGTTCTCTATTCTATTCCATTGATCTATATGTCTGTTCTTGTGCCAGTACCAGACTATTTTAAGAACAGTGGCTTTGTAATACAGCTTGATATCTGGTATTGAGATCCCACCTACTTTGTTCTTCTTTCTCAGGATTGCTGCAGGCATTTGGGGTCTTTTTTTATTTCAGATGAATTTTTGGAAAGTTCATTCTTGGTCTGTGAAATATGCCGTTGGTATTTTAATGCGGATTGCATTGAATTTGTAGATTTCTTTGGGTAGTATGGACATTTTGATAATGTTGATACTACCAATCCATGAACACGGTATGTTCTTCCATGTGTTTATGTATTTATCTCTTTTTTCAGTGTCCAGTAGTTTTTCGCATATAGGTATTTTACCTCCTTAGTTAAGTTTATTCCTAGGTATCTTAAGTTTTTTGGTGCGATGATAAGTGGGATTGCTTTTTCAGTCTCTCTTTCTGTAAATTCACTATTGGTGAATAAAAATGCCATAGATTTCTTGGCATTAATTTTGTATTCTGCCACTTTGCCAAATTCATTTATTAAGGCTAATAATTTTTTTGATGGAGTCTTTGGGGTTTTCTATGTACAGTATCATGTCA
The DNA here is from genome assembly GCF_963455305.1 of Plecotus auritus. Lineage (NCBI taxonomy): Eukaryota > Metazoa > Chordata > Mammalia > Chiroptera > Vespertilionidae > Plecotus > Plecotus auritus. The sequence continues at coordinate 105,003,000 of NC_137772.1, forward strand.
TCTGCGAATAAGGACAGTTTTATTTCTTCTTTTCCAATTTGGATGCCTTTTATTTCTTTTTCTTGTCTGATAGCAATGGCTAGTACTTCCCATACTATGTCGAACATGAGTGGTGAGAGAGGGCATCCCTGTCTCGTTCCCATTCTTAGGGGAAACGGTTTTAGTTTTTGTGCATTGAGTATGATGTTGGCTGTGGGTTTGTCATATATGGCTTTTATTATGTTGAGGTATGATCCTTCTATTCCCACCTTGCTGAAGTTTTATCAAGGAAGGGTGTTGAATTTTGTCAGATGCTTTTTCTGCATCAATTGATATGACTATGTGATTTTTTTTAAAATATATTTTATTGATTTTTTACAGAGAGGAAGGAAGAGGGATAGAGAGTTAGAAACATCGATGAGAGAGAAACATCGACCAGCTGCCTCCTGCACACCTCCTACTGGGGATGTGCCCGCAACCAAGTTACATGCCCTTGACCGGAATCGAACCTGGGACCTTTCAGTCCGCAGGCCGACGCTCTATCCACTGAGCCAAACCGGTTTTGGCTGACTATGTGATTTTTATTTCTCAATTTGTTTATATGATGTATCACGTTTATAGATCTGTGGATATTGTACCATCCTTGCATCCCTGGGATAAACCCTACTTGGTCATGGTGTATGATCTTTCTGATGTCCTACTCGATCAGATTTGCTAGAATTTTGTTGAGGATATAGGCATCTATGTTCATGAGGGATACTGGCCTGTAATTCTCTTTCATTGTGTTGTCTTTATCTGGTTTTGGTATTAGGGTAATGCTGGCTTCATAGAATGAGCTTGGAAGTGTTCCTTTCTTTTTAATATTTTGGAATAATCTGAGGAGGATATGTTTTAGGTCTTCTTTAAACTTTTGGTATAACTCCCCTGTGAAGCCGTCTGGCCCTGGGCTTTTGTTTCCTGGGAGCTTTTTGATGACTGCTTCAATTTCTTCCACAGTTATCATCCTATTGATATTTTTAGAATCTTCCTGATTAAATTTTGGACGGTTGTATTTTTCTAGGAATATGTCCATTTCCTCTAGGGTGTCTAGTTGGTTGGAATAGAGTTGTTCGTTGTATTTTTTAACAATCCTTCTGTATTTTTGTTGTTATATCTCCTCTTTCATTTCTGATTTTGTTTATTTGGGTCCTCTCTCTTTGTTTCTTGGTGAGCCTGGCTAGAGGTTCATCATTCTTATTTATACTTTCAAAGAACCAGCTCTTGGTTTCATTGATATTTTGTATTGTTTTTTGTTTTTTGTGTTTTGGTTTTTTTTTGTTGTTGTTGTTTTTTTGTTTTTTGTTTGGTCTCTATGTCATTTATTTCTGCTCTGATCTTTATTATCTCCTTCTTTATGCTCACTCCGGGCTTTTTTAGTTGCTCTCTTTGAAAATCTTTGAGTTGTAGAGTTAGATGATTTACTACTATTTTTTTTTTTTTTGGTTTGTTTTTTGAGGTAGGCCTTTAAAGCTATAAACTTCCCTCTCAGGACTGCTTTCACTGTGTCCCATAGATTTTAGATTGTTTGTTTTTATTGTCATTAGTTTTCAGGTTGTTTTTAATTTCTCCTTCTATCTCATTGGTAACCCAATCATTATTTAATAGCATGCTATTCGGTGTTCAAGTGTTTGAGTTTTTTGGATTGTTTTTATTGTAGTTTATTTCTAATATTATGCCATTGTGGTCTGAGAAGATGCTTGATTTTATTTCAATCTTCTTGAATTTGGGGAGACTTTGCTTGTGACCCAATATGTGGTCTATGTTTGAAAATGTCCCTTGTGCACTTGAGAAGAACATATTTTCCTTGACTTTGGGGTGAAATGTTCTGAAGATGTCAATTAAGTCCATTTGATCTAGTGAGTCATTCAGGATTGCTTTTTCTTTGCTGATTTTTTGTCTAGAGGATTTATCCAGTGATATCAGTGGTGTATTAAAGTCCCCTACTGTTATTGTATTTTTGTCCATCTATCCCTTGATATATTCCAGGAGTTTGTTTTTTTTTGTTTGTTTGTTTGTTTTGTTTTTATTGTATTTGGGTGCTCCTGCATTGGGTGCATATATGTTTATCAGGATTATATCCTCTTGTTGTATCGATCCCTTTAGTATTATAAAGTGGCTTTCCTTATCTTTTGTTAGGGCCTTCACTTTGAGGTCTATTTTGTCAAATATAAGTATTGCTACCCCAGCTTTTTTTTCATTTCCATTTGCCTGAAAGATATTTTTCCATCCCTTCACTTTCAGTCTGTGTGAGTCCCTTGTTCTGAGGTGGGTCTCTTATAGACAGCATATATATGGGTCATGTGTTTTTTATACATTCAGCCACTCGATGTCTTTTGATTGGAAAATTTAATCCATTTACGTTTAAAGTTATTATTGAAATATACTTAGTTGTAGTCATTTCTATTTTTGTGCCTGTGTTCCTTCTCACATTTTTATTTCTTCTGTTTACAGCATTCCCTTTAGCATTTCTTGCATTGCTGGCTTGGTAGTGATAAACTCCCTTGGCCTTTTTTTGTCTGTGAAGCTCCTGATTGCCCCTTCAGTTTTCATTTATAGTCTTGCTGGATAGAGTATTCTTGAATTCAGTCCTTTGCTTTGCAACACTTTGCATACCTCCTTCCATTCCCTTCTAGCTTGATGTGTTTCTGTTGAGAAATCATTTGATAATCTAATGGGGGATCCTTTGTAGGTAATTCTCTGTCTCTCTCTTGCAGTCTTTAAGATTCTCTCTTTGTCATTAACATTTGCCATTGTAATTATGATGTGTCTTGGTGTGGGTCTTTTGGGATTCATCTTACTTTGAACTCTCTGTACTTGTGTAACTTTTTTTCTTCCCCATATCCAGGAAGTTTTCTGTCATTATTTCTTCAAATGAATTTTCTAACCCTTGTTGATCTTTTTGTCCTTCTGGCAGCCCTATTATACGTATGTTAATTCATTTTGTGTTGTTCCAAAGCTCCCTTAGGCTATCCTCCTGCTTTTTAATTTTTTTCTCCGCTTGCAGTTCAGATTGAGCTTGTTTCTCTACCTTACCTTCTAACTCACTAATTCAGCCCTCTGTTTCTTCTAGTCTACTGTTGAAATCTTCCATGTTTTTTTTTAAATTGTAGCTATATCACTTTTGATTTCTTTCTGATTCTTGCATAGGTTATTGATTTTTCTCATCCATCCAGTGTATGAATTATATGACCATTACTCTGAATTCTTTTTCAGTCATGTTGCATGATTCAATTTCACTAATTTCTTTTCTTGGGGACTCCTCATGTTCTTTCCTCTGGGGATTGTGTCATCTCCACATTCTGACTATCACCAGAAGGTTCAAACATTGAGTTGCGTGGGCCTGGGCCATGTGCCGTGGGAGCTTCACACCACCCAAGTGTCACTGAAGAGCTCCAACACAAGACGTGTGGCTGCCGTGGGTTGGTGGGAACCAGGCTTGCCCAGGGTCAGCCTTAACAGTGCTCAGTGTGGCCTCGTGCGTACACCTAGAATCAGGGACCCCACGTGCACCTCGCTGAAACAGAGACCCAACTGGTGTGTGCCAAAAATCAAAGTCCCCTAGCACATGCCAGGAGTGTGTGTGTGCCTGCACCAAGAATTGAGTATCAGAGTCTCTTTTGCTTCATGTGGCCTCGCACTGAGAATCAGGGTCCCTGTATTTACATGCACCAAGAATTGGAGTCACTGGCTCTTAGTGTGAATGCACTGGGAGTCAGGGATCCCAGGCGCACTCGATAAGAAATAGAGGCAAGTCACTAGTGCTCAGTGCTACCTCCTGCCCAGAGAATCGTGGTCCTGGTCAGCTTGGGGGCCTAGGCTGCACAGTAGCACTGTGTTGGCAGGAGGTCCACTCCTGTGCTTTGGAAAACAGACTTCTGTGTGTGCTTGCCCAGAATCGAAGTTAGGTGGCAATGCCGCCCTGTGTGGGCTTCAAGTTTGGTCGCCCGATTGTGTTGCGGGGAACAGATTCCCAGTGTCCGCGTGATCCCAGCTCAAATTCCTGTAGTGGCGCTGTGGCCCGTGTGAGGGGTGGGTCTATCAGTTTCTATGGCACTTCCCTTGAGCCTGCATGGAGGGGGATAGGCTCTGTGACTCACAGAATCTGCGGCCAGGATGTCTGGATTCTTGTTGTCTGTGGTTTGCAGCTGTGGTCGCAGGTCTCTGTTCCCAGTGGCTGCAGGGTCCTAGTTTGTGTCTGAGACCAGACTGGGTGGTGCTGAAGTCAGGATCCTACTCTCAAGCAGTTCTGTTTCTCAAGATGACGTGGTCTCTGTGCCCGTGCTGGCCACCCTGGAGAGTCCGCGGTGGGAGTGGGGCTCCACCGTCTAGGACTGCCCGGTTTGGTAGCCGCTTGGAAGACCTGCAAAATCTAACTGTCCCTAGTTCATTCACACACACACACACACACACACACCACACACGTCCCCGCACTCTTCTATCGTTCCCTCACTCTCTCACACTCTCTCCCTCCATACCTTCCTGCCAGTCACCATCTTCGCCATCCATTTTCTGATGTTAATTTTGTATTCTGCTACTTTGCTGAATTCATTTATTAACTATAGTAGTTTGTGGGTAGAGTATTTAGGGTTTTCTATATACAATATCAGGTCATCTGCAAATAATAACAGTTTTTCTTTCCCTTTTCCAATTCAGATGCCTTTTAGCTTTCCTTCTTGTGTAATCACTGTGGCTAGGACTTCCTATATTATGTTGAATAAGAATGGTGAAAGTGGATATCCTTGTCTTGTTGCTGTTCTTAAGAGAAATACTTACATTTTGCCATTGGCTGTACATTTGTCATATATAGCCTCTATTATGGTGAGGTATGATCCCTCTAATGCTACTTTGGTGAGATTTTTTATCAAAAATGGGTGCTAGAATTTGTTGAATATTTTTTCTGCATCTATTGATATGATCATGTGATTTTTATTCTTTATTTTTATGTGATTTATCACATTTATTGATTCATGAATATTGTACCATCGTTGCATCTCCAGAATAAATCTCACTTTGTCATGGTGTATGACTTTTTAATGTTTTGCTGGATCTGAATTGTTAATATTTTGTTGAGGATTTTAGCATCTATATTCATCAGAACTGTAATTTTCTTTCTTTCCAGTATCTTTACCTGGATTTGGAATAATGCTGACATTTTGAAAAAGAGCTTAGAAGTGTTCCATTCTCTTTAATTTTTTGGAATATTTTTATTACAATAGGTGTTATTTATTCTTTGAATGTTTGGTAAAACTCACATGTGAAGGCATCTGTTTCAAGATTTTGGTTTGCTGGTATTTTTTTTCTGTTTTGTTTTGTTTTTATTACTCCTTCAAGTTCATTAGTTGCTATCAGCCTATTCAGGTTTTCTGATTCTTCCTGACAGAGTTTTGGAAGCTTGCATGTTTATAGGAATCTCACCAAAATTGTCCAGTTTGTTATCATAGTATTTTCTTACAATCCTTTGTATTTCTCTGATGTCAGTTGTTATATTGTCTCTTTAATTTCTGATTTTATTGATTTTTGCTCCTCTATCTTTATTTTGAGTGTGACTAATGGTTCATCAATCTTGTTTATCTTTTAAAGATCAAGCTCTTGGTTTCACTGACCTTTTGTATTTATTTTATTTTTAGTCTCTATGTCATTTATTTCCACTTTGATCTTTATTTCCTTCATTCTACTTGTTCTAGGCTTTTCTTGTCATTCTCTTTTTAATTATTTAGATGTAGGGTGAGATTTTTTAATTTGAGCTTTTCTTGTTTCTTTACATAAGCCTGTAATGCTATGAACTTCTTTCTCATGGCTGCTTTTGTTGTGTCCCATAGATTTTGTGTTGTGTGTTCACTTTCATTTGTATCCATGAATTTTTTTAGTTCTTCCTTAATCTCATCAGTAATCCATTCATTGTTTAATAACATGCTGTTTAGCCTCCATGTATTTGAATGGTTTTTTATTGTAATTAATTTCTAGTTTCATGACATTGTAATCTGAGGAGATGCCTTGTATGATTTACATCTTCTTTGAATTCTACAGATTTGTTTTGTGTCCTAACGTGGTTTATCTTTGAGAATATTCCATATGCACTTGAAAAGAATGTATATTATGCCCCTTTGGGATGAAATGTTCTGTAAATATCAGTTAGTTTAATCTGATCAAGTGTGTCATTTAAGGTTGCTGTTTCCTTGTTGATTTTGCATCTGTAAGATCTGTCCAGTTATTTCAGTGGGGTGTTAAAGTCCCCTACTGTGAATGTCAATCTCTCCCTTAAAGTTCAAGTGTTTTATATATTTAGGTACTCTAATATTGGGTGCATATGTTTATAAGGGTAATATTTTCTTGTTGGATTGATGCATTTAGTATTATGCAGAGAGCTTCTTTGTCTCTTAATATGGCCTTTGTTTTGAAGTATATTTTTTTCAGTTATAAGCATTGTGAGCCTGCTTTTTCCTCCTTTGCATGAAATATATTTTTTCCATCTCTTCACTTTCAGTCTTTGTGAATCTTTTGTTCTGAGGTGGGTCTCTTGTAGATAGTATATGGGTCATATTTTCTTATCCATTCATTTACCCTATATCTTTTGATTGGAGCATTTAGTACATTTATATTTAAGGTTATTACTGATATGTTCTTATTTATTGTCATTTTTATTTTCTTTATAACTATATCCCCCTCTCTCTCATTTTCTTCTTCTTCTCAAAGAAGAGTCATTAACATTTCTTGCAATGCTAGTTTAGTAGCAATGTACTATTTTAGCCTTTTTAAATTGGCTGTGAAGCTCTTTATTTTGCCTTAGTTTTAAATGATAGCCTTGCTGGATAGAGTAGTCTTGGATTTAGGCCATTGTTTTTCATTACTTAAAATACTTCTTGCCACTCTCTTTGGGCCTGAAATATTTCTGTTGATCAATCAGCTGACAGCCCAATAGGAATTCATTTGTAGTTCGTTTCCTGGCTCTCTCTTGCTGACTTTAAGATTCTTTCTTTGTTTTTAACATTTGCCACTTTAATTATGATGTGTCTAAGTGTGGGTCTTTTGTGTTCATTTTGATTGGTTCTCTCTGTGCCTCCTTAACTGTGTGAATTTTTTCCAATAGGTTAGGGAAGTTTTCTGCCATTATTTCTTACAAGATGGTCTCTGTTCCCTGCTCACATTCTTCTCCTTTGTATTTCTTTTTGATGTAGATGTTGTTATGTTTCCTGCTGTCCCAAAGTTCCCTTCAGATAGCCTCCTGCTTTTTAATTCTTTTTTTCCTATTTGCTGCTATAACTGGGTGTTTATTTCTACCTTCTCTTTAAAATCACTGATTTGATACTCTATTTCATCCAATTTATTTTTAATTCCTTCCAGTGTATTCTTGATGTCAGATATTGCATTCTTCAATTCCTACTGGTACTTGTTTATAGTTTCTATTTATTTTGTAGTTCACACTAAGTTCCTATTAATTCTCACTAAGTTCCTTGAGCATCTTTGTAATTTGAACTGTATGTCTGACAAATTGCTTGATTCCATTTTATTTATTTATTTTTTTATGGATATTCCTCTTTTTTTCATTTAGGGGCTGTTTCTTTGTCTCCCCATTTTAGCTATATCTTTGTGTTTGTTTCTATGTATTTAATGGAACTGCTATGCCTCTCAGTCTTCATGAGATGTCCTTATGTAGAAAGTGTCCTGTGGAACCCAATGTGCAGTCTCTTTGACCTTCTGAGGGTTTGATGTAAAACTAATGGTAAATGCTGTTTTCTTTAAAATGAAAATCCTTTTCAGATTTCTTCCACTTAGTGAAACAGGTAACTATGTATGTCTTTCATAAAAGTGAAGTGTCATAATACAAATTTCCAAATATCAGGATACTTGCATAAATGTTTACATAGGAGGTCTGCAGAGAGAAAACCAACAAACACACATGACCATTAGCCCTAAACATTGGACCGGTGATCTGGGATCAGAAATTCAAAGAAGTAAGATATAAATCTGAGAAGACTCATGGAAGATTGTCTTCAAGCTAAGATTTGAATGGTCAGGATTTTATAAGTTTTTGGGAGCAGAATGAAGAGTACCAGAGCCATAAAAAATAAACATGCTTTGTGTTCTGTAGGACAGAAAGGGTACATAGTCATGAGTTGCTTAACACTGAGGACACATTCCGAAAATTGTGTCATTACCCCATTTTGTCATTGTGTGAATATCATGGAGTGCACTTAAATGAATTTACTACACACCTAGACTATATGGTATAGTCTGTTCCTTCCTGGCTGCAAACCTGCACAGCATTTTACTGTAGTAAATACTATAGTCCATTATAATACAACTAGAGGCCCGGTAGATGAAATTTGTGCACAGAGGGGGTCCCCTCACCCAGCCTGCACCCTCTCCAATCCGGGACCCCATAGGGGATGTCTGACTGCTGGATATGCCTCTCACAAAATGGGACCACTGGCTTCTAACTGCTCACATGCCTGTCTAACTGATTGACCCTATCTGCTCCCCCCGCTGACCCGGTCACCCCCAACTGCCCCCCCATGGCGAGGTTGCCCCCAATTTCCTCCCCTCTGCTGGCCTGGCTGCCCCATGAATTCTGCTACTCAGTAGTTTGGTCACCCCTCATAACCCTCCCCCCGCCCCCTGGGCCTGGTCGCCCTACACAGCCCACTGCAAGAGAGAGACAGAAAGTTATGTAAAACGGATTTTCCATTAGATTATCAAATGATTTCTCAACAGAAACACATCAGGCCAGAAAAGAATGGAAGGAAATTTACAAAGTGATGCAAAGCAAGGGAATGAATCCAAGAATACTCTATCCAGCAAGGTTATTATTCAAAATTGAAGGGGAAATAAGAGCTTCACAGACAAAAAAAAAGAATAAGAAAGTTTATCACTACCAAGCCAGCAATGCAAGAAATGCTAAAGGGACTGGTGTAAAAAGAAGAAATAAAAAGGTAAGAAGGAACACAGGCACAAAAAATAAAAATGACTACAAACAAGTACCTATCAATAATAACTTTAAACATAAATGGACTAAATGCTCCAATCAAAAGACATCAAATGGCTGAGTGGATAAAAAAACGTGACCAATGTATATGCTGTCTACAAGAGACCCACCTCAGAACAAGGGACTCACACAGACTGAAAGTGAAGGTGTGGAAAAATATCTTTCAGGCAAATGGAAATGAAAAAAAAAAAAAAAAAAAAGCTGGGGTAGCAATACTTATATCTGACAAAATAGACCTCAAAGTGAAGGCCATAACAAGAGATAAGGAAAGCCACTTCATAATACTAAAAGGATCGATACAACAAGAGGATATAATCCTGATAAACATATATGCACCCAATGCAGGAGCACCCATATACATAAAAAAACTCCTGGAAGATATCAAGGGAGAGATCGACAACAATACAATCATAATAGGGGAATTGAGTACACCACTGACATCACTGGATATATCCTCTAGACAAAAAATCAGCAAAGAAACAGCAATCCTAAATGACTCACTAGATCAGATGGACTTAATTGACATCTTCAGAACATTTCACCCCAAAGCCACAGAAAATACATTCTTCTCAAGTGCACAAGGGACATTTTCAAACATAGACCACATATTGGGTCACGAGCAAAATCTACCCAAATTCAAGAAGACTGAAATCATATCAAGCATCTTCTCAGACTACATGGCATAATATTAGAAATAAACTACAATCAAACCACTCAAAAAAATTCAAACACTTGGAAGCTGAATGGCATGCTATTAAACAATGATTGGGTTACCAAAAAGATGAAAGAATAAATTAAAAACATCCTGGACATGAATGTCAATGAAAACACAACAATCCAAAATCTATGGGACACAGTGAAAGCAGTCCTTAGAGGGAAGTGTATAGCTCCAAAGGCCTACCTTAAAAAAAACAAGAGAAATGGTAATTAATCATCTAACTTTACAACTTAAAGAATTAGAAAGAGATCAATAAGAAAAGCCCAGAATGAGCAGAAGGAAGGAAATAATAAAGATCAGAGCAGAAATATATGATATACAGACAAAAAAAAAAAAAAAAAAAAAAAAGGCAGTACAAAAGATCTATGAAACCAAGAGCTGGTTCTTTGAAAAGATAAACAAGATTGATGAACCTCTAGCCAGGCTCACCAAGAAGCAAAGAGGGAGGACCCAAATAAAAAAAAATCAGAAATGAAAGAGGTGAAATAACAACAGAAATACAAAGGATTGTTAAAAAATATGAATATGTCCCAAATTAACAACTCTATTTCAACCAAGTAGACACCCTAGAGGAAATGGACATATTCCTAGAAAAATACAACCTTCCAAATCTCAACCAGGACGAATCTAAAAATCTCAGTAGGCTGATAAATATGGAGGAAATTGAAACAGTCATCAAAAAGCTCCTAACAAGCAAATGCCCGGGTCCCGACGGCTTCACAGGGGAGTTTTACCAAGCATTCAAAGAACTAAAATCTATCCTCCTCAGACTATACCAAAAAAATTCAAGAGGAAGCAACACTTCCAAGCTAATTCTGTGAAGCCAGCATTACCCTAATACCAAAACCAGATAAAGACAACACAAAGAAAGAGAATTACGGGCCAATATCCCTCATGAACATAGATGCCAAAATCCTCAACAAAATTCTAGAAAATCGGATCCAGCAGGACATCAGAAAGATCATACACCATGACCAAGCAGGATTTATCCCAGGGATGCAAGGATGTTATAATATCTGCAAATCAATAAATGTTATTCATCCCATAAAAAAAATGGGACATAAAAATCACATAGTCATGTCAATTGATGCAGAAAACGCATTTGACAAAATCCAACACCCTTTCTTGATAAAAACTCTAAGCAAATTGGGAATAGAGGGATCATACCTCAACCTAATAAAAGCCTTATATCACAAACCTACATACAGTCAACATCATACTCAATGGGCAAAAACTAAAAACATTTCACCAAAGAACAGAAATAAGACAACAATATCCACTTTCACCATGCCTGTTTGACATAGTTCTGGAAATGCTAGCCATAGCAATTAGACAAGAAGAAGAAATAAAAGGCATCCAAATTGTAAAAGAATATATAAAACTGTCCTTATTTGCAGATCACATGATACTGTACATAGAAAACCCTAAAGACTCCATCAAAAAATTATTAGACTTAACAAATGAATTCAGCAATGTAGCTGGATAAAAAATTTAACGCCAAGAAATCTATGGCATTTTTATACACCAATAGTGAACTTATAGAAAGAGAAACTAAAAAAGCAATCCCATTTACCATTGCACCAAAAATATTAAGATACCTAGGAATAAACTTAACTAAGGAGGTAAAAAAAACCTGTACTCAGAAAACCACAGGACACTGCAAAAAGAGATAGAGGAAGACATAAACAGATGGAAGAACATACCATGTTCATGGATTGGTAGAATCAACATCATTAAATTGCCCCTACTACCCAAAGAAATATATAGATTCAATGCACTCTCCATTAAAATACCAATGGCATATTTCACAGACATAGAAGGAACTCTCCAAAAATTCATCTGGAAAAATAAAAGACCCTGAATAGCTGCAGCAATCCTGAGAAAGAAGAACAAAGTAGGAGGGATCTCAATACTAGATATCAAGCTGTATTACAAAGCCACCGTTCTCAAAACTGCCTGGTGATGGCACAAGAACAGACATATAGACCAATGGAATAGAATAGAGAACCCAGAAATCAACCCAAACCACTATGCTCAATTAATATTTGACAAAGGAGGCAAGAGCATACAGTGGAGTCAAGACAGTCTCTTCAGTAAATAGTATTCATAAAATTGGAGAGATTCATGCAAAAAAAAAAAAAAAAAAAAAGAAACTAAGCCACCAACTTACACCATACACAAAATAAACTCAAAATGGATAAAGGACTTAAATGTAAGATGGGAAGCCTTAAAAATATTAGAGGAATCCACAGGTAACAATATCTCAGACAGATGCTGAGGCAATATCTTCACTGATAGAGCTTCTAGGATAATGGAAACCAAAGATAAAATAAACAAATGGGCCTACATAAAAATAATAAGCTTCTTCACAGAAAAAGAAACCATCAGAAAAACAACAAAGAAAGCCCATTGCATGGGAGAACGTATTTGCCAATGTTATTTCCAATAAGGGTTTAATCTGCAACATTTACAGGGAACTCATAAAACTTAACAAAAGGAAGATAAACAACCCAATCCAAAAAATGAGCAACAGACCTAAATAGATACTTTTCGAAAGAGGACATAAGGAAGGCCAAGAGATATATGAAAACATGTTCTAAGTCAATAATCATCCGAGAGATGCAAATCAAAACGACAATTAGCTACCATCTCACCCCTGTCAGAAAGGTATTATCAACAAATCAACAAATGACAAGTGCTGGTGAGGATGCTTAGAAAAAGAAACCCTTGTGCACTGCTCATGGGAATGCAAATGGTGCAGTCACTGTGGAGAACAGTATGGAATTTCCTCAAAAAACTAAAAATGGAACTCCCATTTGACCCTATGATCCCACTTCTAGGAATATATCCCGAGAAACCAGAAACACCAATCTGAAAGGATATATGCACCCCTGTGTTCATAGCAGCACAAGTACAATAGCTAAGATTTGGAAACAGCCTAAGTGCCCATCAGCCGATAAGTGGATTAAAAAACTGGCAATCTACACAATGGAATACTATGCTGCTGTAAAAAGAAGGAACTCCTACCAAAAGCAACAGCATGGATGGTCCTTGAGAGCATTATGCTAAGCGAAATAAGTCAGTCAGAGAAAGATAAATATCACATGATCTCACTCATTTGTGGAATATAATGAACAACATAAACTTATGAACAAAAACAGATCCAGAGACAGAGAACCATAGATCAGATGCTCAAACCTCAGAAGGAAGGTAGGGGAGGGTGGGGGTAAGGGGTAGAGATCAACCAATGGACTTTTATGCATGCTTATAAGCATAACCAATGGACACAGACACTAGGGGTATGAGGGCATGAGCGGGGGTTGGGGATGGGAGACTATGGGGCGATAAGGACTCATATGTAATACGTTAATCAATAAAGAAAGAAAAAAAAAACCTTAGAAGTAAAATGTTCATCTTTAAGAGTAAAACAAAACAAAAAAAAATAATATTAATTCTACCAATTCATGCACACAGTATATACTTAGACTAGTTTATATCTTCCTCTATCTCCTTTTCAACATCCTGTAGTTCTCCAAGTATAGGTCTTTATCTCATTCGCTAAGTTTATTCCAGATATCTTAATATTTTGTGTAATGGGAAATTAGATTGTTTTATTGAGTTTCTCTTCCTGAAAGTTCATTATTGGTGTATAAAAATGCCACAGATTTCTGGATGTTAATTTTGTATCCTGCTACATTGCTGAATTTATTTATTAAATCTAGTAGGTTTTTTTAGTAGAGTCTTTAGGATTTTCCATGTACAATATCATGTCATCTGCAAATAATGACAGTTTTACCTCTTCCTTTCCAATTTGGATGACTTATTTCTTCTTGTATGAACACTGTGGCTAGGACTTCCAGTACTATCCTATATAATAAACAGGTAATATGGAAATTTACCCTCACACCCTCGCACAAGATGGCCACCTCCATGTGGTCAAAGATGGCCACCCCCATGTGGTCAAAGATGGCCACCCCCATGTGGTCAAAGGTGGCCGCCCCCATGAGGTCAAAGATAGCCGCCACAAAATGGCCGGCAAGGGAGGGTAGTTGTGGGTGATCAGGCCAGCTGAGGAGGGCAGTTCGGGGCAACCAGGCCTGCAGGGGAGGGCAGTTGGGGGGGGGGGTCTCAGGCCTGCAATCGGGCCAGCAGGGGAGCAGTTAGGCATCAATCAGGTTGGCAGGGCAGTGGTTAGGGGTGATCAATCAGGCAAGCAGTTGGGAGCCAGCAGTCCTGGATTGTGAGAGTGATCCCAGATTGGAGAGGGTGCAGGCTGAGCTAAGGGACATCCCCTCCATGCACAAATTTTGTGCACCGGGCCTCTAGTATTGAATAAGAGTGATGAAAGTGAACACCCTTGTCTTGTCCCTGTTCTTAGGGGAAATGCTTTTAGTTTTTTCCCATTAATGATGTTGACTATAGATTTATCATACCTGGCTCTTATTATGTTGAGGTATATTCCCTCTATTCCCATTTTGCTGAAAGTTTTTATCAAAAATGAATGTTGGTTTTGTTGATTGCTTTTGCTGTATCTATTGATATGACAATGTGATTTTTGTATTTTAATTTGTTTACGTGATGCATCACATTTGTTGACTTGTGAATACTGTACAAGCCTTGCATCCCTTGAATAAGTCCCAGTTGGTCATGGTGTATGATGTTTTTAATATATTCCTGGATCCGATTTGCTAATATTTTGTTGAAGATTTTAGAGTCTATGTTCATCAGGGATATTGGCCTGTAATTCTCTTTATTTTTAGTGTCTTTATCTGGATTTGGGACTAGAATAAATGGTGGTGTCAAACATTAAAATGTTCCTTTCTCTTAGATTTTTTAGAAGAGTTAGAGGCAGATATGAGTTACTTCTTCTTTGAATGTTTTGTAAAACTCCCCTATGAAGTTGTCTGGATCATAACTTGTATTTACTGGAAGTTTTTTTAAATTACTGCTTCAATTTCATCAATGATTATTGGCCCATTCAGGTTTTCTAAATCTTCCTGATTTAGCTTAGGCAGATTTTATTTTTTCAAGGAATTTGTCCATTATGTCCATGTTGACCAGCTTGTTGGTATATAGTTGTTCATAGTATTTTCTTACAATACTTTGTATTTCTTTAGTGTCAGTTGTTACATCACTGCTTTCATTCCTGATTTTATTTATTTGGGTCAACTCTGTTTTTTGGTGTGTCTTGCTAATGTTTTATCAATCTTGTTTATCTTTTCAAAGCACAAGCTCTTGGTTTCATTGATTTTTGTGATGTTTTTTATTCTTATGTCATTTATTTTTGCTCTGATCTTTATTATTTTCTTTATTCTACTTGCTGTGATATTTTCTTGTTCTCTTTCTAATTCTTTCAGTTGTAGAGTTATATAGTTATATTAGTATCTTGTTTCTTTAGGTAGGCAGGTAGTGCTATGAACTTCCCTCTCAGCATTGCTTTTGCTCTGTCCCATATATTTTGGGTTGTTGTGTGTCTATTTACATTTGTTTCTAGGAAGTTTTTTAAATTTCTTTCTTGATCTCATTGGTAACCCATTTATCCTAATATATAAAAACCCTGTGTCTTAACAGCCAGTAACAATGGAGGCTTGACCAATCGGAAGTCAGTCTTGCAGTCAGCGCTGGGTTACCACCCAGCACTGACTGCTTCTGCTGCAGGCTAGTTGCCCCAGCACTAACTGCTGAAGGGCTGTAAATCAGGGCCAGAGAGAGGTCTGAAGAGAGAAGCAGGGACTTATCTGTTTCTTCTGTGGCAGCTTTTGATCAGCACTTGCCTCTCTCTTTTTTTTCCCAGTCTGGCCAGCAGCTGCACTTCCATTTCTCTCCAGGCCTCCACCAGGGCTGCAGATCAGCCCTGCCTTTCTGATCAGGCCCCATTGATAGGCCCAGAGATGCTGACTGGCATTGAAATTGACCAATCAGAACCAAATCTGGGTGCTGTGGGGAGCCAATGGCTGCCTAGGATGTGGAGCTATTGACACTAACTGGCATAGAAACCAACAAATCAGAACTAAATTGGCCAGCAGAGGAGGGCAGTTAGGAGCGAGATCAGGCCGGCAGGGGAGGGCAGTTGGGGGCAACCAGGCCAGCAGTGGAGGGCAGTTAAGGGTTATCAGGCTGGCAGGCAAGGGCAGTTAGGGGTGATCAGGCAGTTAGAAGCCAGTGGTCCCAGATTGTGACAGGAATGTCCCCAATTGGAGAGGGTGCATGCTGGGATGAGGGAACCCCCCCACCCTCTGTGCATGAATTTTGTGCACCAGGACTCTAGCTGTTTCATAACATGGTATTTAGAATCCATGTGTTTAAATTTGAGTATTTTTATTGTAGTTAATTTCTAGTTTCATGCCATTGTAATTCGAGAAGATGCTTGATATGATTTCAGTTTTCTTAAAGTTTTAGGGACTTAGTTTGTGTCCTAACATGTGGTCTATCTTGAGAATATTCCATGTGCACTTGAGAAGAATGTATATTCTGCAGCATTAGTGTGAAATGTTCTCTAAGTGACAATTAAGTCCATGTGATCTAGAGATTTGTTTAGGGTCCTTGTTTCCCTTTGTCTAGAATATCTATTATTATGTAAGTGGGGTGTTAAAATCCCTTACTATAATAGTATAGCTCTTAATCTCTCTCTTAAAGTCCTCCATAAGTTTTTGTTGTTATTTTTTTTAAATATATTTGGGTACATTTATGTTGGGTGTATATAAGTTTACAAGGATTAGATCCTCTTGTTATGTTGATCCTTTTAGTATTATGAAGTGGCCTTCATTTTTTCTTGTTATGGTTTTTATATTGAAGTCTATTTGGTCAGATATGAGTATTGCTATCCTAGTTTTTTTCCATTTCCATTTGCATGAAATTCTTTTTCCATCTCTTCACTTTCATCCTGTGTGTCTTTTGTTCTGAGGTGACCCTCCTTTGGACAGCATATATATGGGTCATGTTTTCTTATCCATTCAGACAAGGTAGGAAAAAATACCCAAGCAGAGCAGGTTCTAGAAAAAAAAAAAAAAAAAAAGCAGGAGAGGCTAAGAGAACTTTGAGACAACACGAAACAAAACAGCATCGCATAATAAGGGTGCCAGAAGGAGAGGAAACTGAGCAAGGAATAGAAAACCTGTTTGAAGAAATAATGACAGAAAACTTCCCTGATATAGGGAAGAAAAACCCCACACAAATCCAAGAAGCTCACAGAGTCACAAACAAAATGAACCCCAAAAGACTGATGCCAAGGCACATTATAATTAAACTAGCAAACACCAATGAAAAGTAAGAATTTTAAAAGTGGCCAGAGAGAGACAGAAAGTTACCTACAAAGGATCCACCATCAGACTAGTGACTGACTTCTCAAGAGAAACACATCAGGCCAGAAGGGAATGGAATGAAATATACAAAGTCATGAAAAGAAAGGGTCTGAATACAAAAATATACCCAGCAAGGCTATCAATCAAAATGGAGGGTGAAATCAGGAGTTTCACAGACAAAAAAGGACTAAGGGAGTTTATTACCACCAAACCAGCAATGCAAGAAATGCTAAAGGGTCTGCTGTAAAAAGAAGAAATAGGAAGCGAAGAAGGAACACAGGGGTAAAGAATAAAAATGGTGACAAACAAGTACCTATAATAATAACTTTAAATGTAAGTGGATTAAATGCCCCAATCAAAAGATATAGGGTAACTGAGTGGATAAGAAAATATGACCATATATCTGCTGTCTACAGGAAAAGCACCTCAGAAAAAAAGACGCGTATAGACTGATGGTGAAGAAATGGAAAAAAGTTTCTCAGGTGAACGAAATGAAAAAAAAATAAAGCTGGGGAGGCAATACTTATATCTGACAATTTAAATCTCAAAGTAAAGGACATAACAAGAGATAAGGAAGGCCACTTCATAATACTAAAGAGAGCAATCCAATGAGAAGAAATAACTCTGGTAAACATATACGCACCCAATTCAGGAGCACGCAAATACATAAAAAAACTTCTGGAGGATATCAAGGGAGAGATTGTCAGCAATACAATCATAGTGGGGACTTCAATACCCCACTATCACCATTGGACAAATCCTCTAAAGAAAAAATCAGCAAAGAAACATCAATCCTAAATGACTCACTAGACCAGATGGAATTCATTGACATCTTCAGAATATTTCACCCTAAAGCCACAGAATATACATTCTTCTCAAGTGCACATAGATCATTTTCAAAGATATACCATATATTTGGTCACAGGCAAAGTTTCTTCAAATTCAAGAAGATAGAAATCATATCAAGCATCTTCTCAGATCACAGTGGCATAAAACTGGAAATCAACTAAAATAAAAACAACCCAAAGAAATCAAACACATTGAGACTAAAGAGCATGCTATTAAACAATGACTGGGTTACCAGAGAGATCAAAGAAGAAATAAAAAACATCATGGCAACAAATGACAATGAAAACACAACAATCCAAAATCTATGGGACACAGCGAAAGCAATCTTGAGAGGGAAGTTTATAGCTCTACAAGCCTACTGCAAAAAACAAGAAAAAATGGTAATAAATTACCTAACCCTATAACTCAAAGAGTTAGAAAGTGAACAACAAGAAAAGCCCAGCGTAAGCTGATGGAAGAAAATAATAAAGATCAGAGCAGAAATAAATGACATAGAGACCAAAGAAACAATACAAAAGATCAACAAAACCAAGAGCTGGTTCTTTGAAAGGATAAACAAGATGATGAACCTTTAGCCAGGCTCACCAAGAACCAAAGAGAGAAGACGCAAATAAACAAAATCAGAAATGATAGAGGAGAAATAACAACAGACCCCAAAGAAATACAAAGGATTGTTAAAAAATACTACAAACACTCTATTCCAACAAACTGGACAACCTGGAGGAAATGGACATATTCCTAAAAAAATACAACCTTCCAAAACTCAATCAGGAAGAATCTAAACACCTCAATAAGCCAATAACTATGAAGAAATTGAAGCAGTCATCAAAAAGCTTCCAGCAAACAAAAGCCCGGGGCCAGACAGCTTCATAGGGGAGTTTTACCCAACATTCAAGGAAGAACTAAAACCTGTCCTCCTCAGACTATTCCAAAAAATTCAAGAGGGAGCAACACTTTCAAGCTCTTTCTATGAAGTCAGCATCACCCAAATACCAAAACCAGATAAAGACAACACAAAGAAAGAGAATTACAAGCCAATATCCCTCATGAACTTAGATGCCTATATCCTCAACAAAATTCTAGCAAATTGGATCCAGCAGTACATCAGAAAGATCACACACCATGACCAAGTAGGATTTATCCCAGTGATCCAAGAATGGTACAATATCCGCAAATCAATAAACGTGATACATCACATAAACAAATTGAGAGATAAAAACCGCATAGTCATATCAAATGATGCAGAAAAAACATTTGACAAAATCCAACACCCATTTTTGATAAAAACTCTCAACAAGGTGGGAATAGAAGGATCATACCTCAACATAATAAAAGTCATATATGACAACCCCACAGCCAACATCATACTCAATGGACAAAAACTAAAACCATTTCCCCTAAGAACAGGAACAAGACAGGGATGCCCACTTTCACCACTCCTATTCGACATAGTACTGGAAGTATTGGCCATTGTGATTAGACAAGAAGAAGAAATAAAAGGCATCCAAATTTGGAAAAGAAAAAGTAAAACTGTCCCTATTCGCAGATGACATGATATTGTACATAAAAAACCCTAAAGACTCCATCAAAAAACTATTAGACTTAATAAATGAATTCTAATAGTTTTTTCATTTAACTTAAATTCCCCACTTTTCCATGCTTACACGTATATCATTTTGGCCAGACATTAGTTTTGCACAATTTTCCTGTGGCTTTCTTATGAGAACTGGGCATCTCTTGCACTTTAGTTTGTTGTTATTTTTTTTGTTTTTATCTATTATCATTTATTTAATTACTAGAGGCTGGGTGCACGAAATTCGTGCATAGGGGGGGAGTGTCCCTCAGCCCAGCCTGCACCCTCTCCAATCTGGGACCCCTCGAGGGATGTCCGACTGCCCGTTTAAGCCCGATCCCAGTAGGATCTGGCCTAAACAGGCAGTCGGACATTCCTATCACAATCCAGGACTGCTGGCTCCCAACTGTTCGCCTGCCTGCCTTCCTGATTGCCCCTAACCGCTTCTGCCTGCCAGCCTGATCACCCCCTAACCACTCCCCTGCCAGCCTGATTGATGCCTAACTGCTCCCCTGCCAACATGTTTGCCCCTAACTGCCCTCCCCTGCAGGCCTGGTCCCCCCCCCCCCCCACAACTGCTCTCCCCTGCAGTCCTGGGTCCCTCCCAACTGCCTTTCCCTGCAGGCCTGGTCGCCCCCAACTTCCCTCCTCTGCCAGCTTGGTCACCCCTAACTGCCCTCCTCTTCAGACTTGATTGCCCCCTACTGCCGTCCCTTGCAGGCCTGGTCCCTCCCAACTACCCTCCCCTGTTGGCCTGATCACCAACAACTGCCCTCCCTTGCAGGCCTGGTCCTTCCCAACTACCCTCCGTTTCTGGCCATCTTGTGTCCACATCGGGGCAGGATCTTTGACCACATGGGGGGAGCCATCTTGTGTGTTGGAGTGATGATCAATCTGCATATTACTCTTTTATTAGATAGGATAGAGGCCTGGTGCACGGGTGGGGGCCAGCTGGTTTGCCCTGAAGGGTGTCCCGGATTAGAGTGGGGGTTCCCTTGGGATGTGGGGTGGCCTTGGCAAGGGGCCTGTGGTGGTTTACAGGCTGGCCACGCCCCTTGGTGACCCAAGCTCAGGCTCTGGTATCTGGGGTTTATTTATCTTCTACAATTGAAACTTTGTAGCCTGGAGTGAAGCCAAGCCTTCTGCTTGCTCCATGGCGGCAGCCATTTCTGTTGGGATTTATGTATCTTCTATAATTGAAACTTTGTAGCCTTAAGCAGAGGCCTGGGGGGTCCAGGGCTGCAGAAGCTTGGCTTCCTCCATTGCCAGGGAAACCCAAGCCTCCCTCCTGCTCTCTGTGGCTGTAGCCATCTTGTTTGGGTTTATTTGCATATTTGCTCCTCATTGGCTGGTGGGCGTGGCTTGTGGGTGTAGTGGAGGTATGGTTAATTTGCATATTACTCTTTTATTAGATAGAATGATTTAAAGTTTCTTTTTCCAAATACTTTCTTCTTTCCACCTCTTAAAGCATTTTAATTTTAAGTTCCTGCTATATGTAAAGCACTGTACTAGATGCTAAAGATGCAGAGACAAATAAAATGTGGTTTTTGTTCTCAAGAGTTCAGTCTTCTACCTCCCTGAACTTTTTCCTCACAGTCTTCATAAAATGCTATCTGCTTTTTACGTGTTATTATAAACAACACACTAGAGGACCAAATTTTTCCCACTTATATCCTGCCATCTGATTATTTCCTGTTTCTTCCTATCTTCCTCCAAAGTCATGACTTTGAAATAAGAAATATCATACTCTATGTCTACAAGTCAATCTGCTTGCTTTTGAGATATTTGAAATTAATAGAAATATATCCTGAATTTATTTTTGCAGAAACATGCATTCCCATATGGGTACACAGAAAGCAAATGCACTGGGTAGTTGAAAAAAGAAGGGACATTGAGTTTTGCCAAGCTTTCTTTCTTTCTTCCTTTCTTTCTTTCTTTCTTGTTTGTTTAAGAAAAGTTTTACTAATGTGTTAATATTTCAGCAAAGTTATTGCATTTCAACAATTTAAAAGGCAGACAAACATTAATATAGCCTATAAAGTAACAAAGGTGTTTTATATAATTAAAATATTACATAGACCTGTGGGATTTACTGAGAAACTAACAGACCCATAAAAGAAATTAAATCTGAAAGGGTAAATCCAGTATTAGCACCTACATTATCTCTGAAACTAAAATTTGTTACTATTTCATTCTCTCCTAATATATTTAACTCTCTCCCAAATATGTTGTTCTCTAACCTCAAAGGTGAATGAAAGCCATAAGAAGCCCAATACTAAAAACATACAGCCAAAAGAACTAGAAATATTGACTCAAACTTGAGAGTTTTAGTTGGAAATCACTTAACTTACTGTACTTAAACCTATCATAAGATTTCTGTGCAATAAATACTGTATATAAGGAAAGTCTATGAATCATTAGATTTGCCAGTAGGGATAGTTAAAAATTAGCAATATACAATATTATTTCTATCAATTTTTTTCTCATAAGTTATATGTATAACAAAACTATAATTAAAATATTTATTACACTTGCTTATTAGACTTTCAGGAGCATTTATGTGTTTGATGGTTTAGCATCCACTGTATTGTGCTTATTTATTTATATAAGGAACAAGAAACACATACCACATCTTCCCAACATTCAAGGTAATGTAATGATAACAAAATTCTCCAAAGAAAAATACTGCAAACTGTATTAAATACTGCTTTATTAGAAATAATTGCTATAATAAAACAAAGAACACATTATTTTTCCAATGAACTTCAGTTTGAGAAACTTAACAACAGAAATAGATCTTTTAAGATTTGAGTCATGGCAAAACTGATAGTTCTTTGAAATCTGGAGATGCATTAGCAACACCACAGACACAGGTTACCCTATACTAAAATCCTGAAGAAAAGCATTTTATTAATTTGGGGGAATGAGACTGAACACGGGCTAAGACATGACTTTGAGGTCTATAGCCACCTGGGAAGCTGGCCCAAGGAATGAAGAGAACCATTGGTACTGGTGGCAGATAAGAAATAAAATTTGCGTTGGGCTGACCAACTGCATATTTCATTAATGGCTCTGAATTAAAAAAGTGAAATGCTTCATTGTGTTTTCTCAGAAACTAATGAAAAGATTACAGAGTCCTACACAATTTGGAGACAAAAAGTGGATGCTGAGCGACTAGCAGTCACTGCAGGTGTGAAATTTTAGAAATTTAGTCCTTGGAGTAAATGGCACTGTGGCTCTGGCAGCAGATACAAAGGAATGACGCTCTGTAGAGGAGGTAGGGGGCGCTCTGCGATCAGCCAGTGGAGAGATGAGGTTCCCAGCTGGAGCTTGGATCTTTAATTCCATCGTTTATCTTCACCCCTCTGTCTTCATAAATGGTGATTTCAATAACTCGAAGTCTTCTCTCAATGGGATCTGTCAGGAGGAGACCTTGGGGAACATATATTTTCTCATTCTGCTCTTGAATGTATTTGGAGACTTTCCTCAGAACCTTCTCATAATGAGTTTCCATGCATAAGAAGATGGTGTAGGCTTTTAAACAAGCCAAACAACCTTCAAGATAAGATTGACCCCAAGCTTCTCTGCTTCTGCATAAAGGTTATTTAGAGTTCGAACTGTTTCTTCAAACTGCTGCCTATTAATCTGGTTTTCCAGCTCCGCGGGGAACTTGGTCTGGAACTGACAGCGTGTGCCACTGCTGTAGTCTCGCTGAATGAATAACTGTCCGAACACCAGTGCCTGTTGCAGCCTCATGGCGAGCACAAGACGGGCCGCACTGTGGGTTCCAGGGACAGAAACCACGGGTCAGATCCCCGGCCTGGACCCAATATGCCAGCCCGCCAGCCCCTCAGACCCACCCACCGCCACAGCAGCCTGAGACCTCGGCCGCCCCACACCCCTGTACCCATGCTGTCACTGCAGGCCTTTAGCTATGGCCCCTGCTCAGGCCCCGTGCCCCCCACAGCCTGGGGCCGGCCTGGGAAACACGAACCCGCCTTGCCAAGCTCCCTTTCATTGTCATCTTATGACCTACATATTTCTTTGTATGGAGTCATCCAGTCATCCATCACTGTGTGTGTGTGTTTGTGTGTGTGTTTGTGTGTGTGTGTGTGTGTGTGTGTGTGTGTGTGTGTGTGTAGTATGTGGCTCACTTCAGCCCCAGGTTCTAGCAAGATTCTGCTCACTCACTAACACTTAGAAATCCTTATTAATATCCCGAGAAAATTAGCACTTTGTTTTCTTTTCAATCAGTTATAGGTTAGGGTACATTAGTAATAATTTTTCTCTTGTCTTTTCCACCATGTCACATTTATTCACTCCTGTACCTCTTAACACTGATAATGATTTTCCCAGTATTCCTTCTTAATCCTTTAGGATATATTTTTATTTTAGCATACTTCCCAAATTATTTTCTTTTCATCTTCTCTAGGGATTTTACGTTTTCTTTAATAGGCTGGAGCATGGAAGTACATTATTGACATCCTTTAACCTTCCTCTAAAAAAATATTAGTATGTATTTAGGGCACACGTAGATGATGACTATCTCAGCAGAGAAGACAAACATAGCACATATTCTACAGGTCACTGTAATAGGACTCTTAGTCCCCACACTTCCTGGATTCACTGGCTAAAATATAATCAGAGGAGACCAACTTTCAAAGTTCCCGCATAAAAGTATTTCATAATGCTCACCTCACGATATAAACACATCTGCTCAGCACAATACACCTGGAGGGGAATTTATAAGTAGATACTGCCATGCTCTATCACGAGGAAAGATCCTACTTGAAAAAGATATTTTAAAATAATGATATCTGAAAGTCAGAATTTAATTAGGTGAATTTAAAACCCCAAAAGTTTACCTACAGAGCTATAACATGTTTACTATTATAAATTCTTTTCTTGAAGATTTGAAATATTTACTATTTATAGTTCCCTTTGCACTAAAGATAATTCCTAGATTATTTGTGTGTGTGTGTGTGTGTGTGTGTGTGTGTGTGTGTGTGTGTATTCTTCAGACAATTCCCCTTCAGTGCCCTAGATTACTTAACTTCTTTTGGCCACCATTACATTCTAGCCCTCCTTCAACACTCAGCTAACCACCCACTTATCACCTTCCCACTTTTACAAATTCAGTCATTGTGTACTTATTTTTCCTCAAACAATCTTCTTGCTGAGAAAGCTCCTGAAATTCCACTCATTTAGAATGCTTTTCCAGGTTCAGTAGGCATAGGCAGCTGCACTCTCTGTATTGACTGATTTGTCAGTACAGAGCATCTGAGCTTTTTCTACTCTTCCCTCTTTATTTCCTTTAAAATTTTGAGGTCTATTATGGTTGACCTACTCTGAATGATTTTTCTTTGTTTATTTTATGTCCTTTTATATTTAATATGAAAAAGTATATATTATATTGTAAGCTCTTAGACAATAAGGATAAATCACCCCAAAACCCTCTCTACTAATATCTGACATGACCCCCACACAAAAAATTGTTGGAAGTAATGATGGCTTCCGTGTATAGGAATGAGCAGGTCAACACATGGTCAGAGTCCTTCTCAAATGGACAAGTATATTTTGAAGACCGTTTTTTTAAAAATTGCATTACACTCTTTCAAATATAAAGTTTCAAGTAATCTGCACAATTGTGCATGTGTTCTTTATGATTAATCAAATCAGTCTAGAAATTGTCTATTGTTTACTTAGTGTTTAGAGTCTCTAACATCATATCTATATCTATATCTATATTTATATCTATATCTATATCTATATCTATGGCCTGGTGCATGAAATTCATGCACGGGGGGAGGTGTCCCTTAGCCTGGCCTGCACCCTCTCCAATCTGGGACCCCTCGGGGGATGCCCAACTGCTGGTTTAGGCCCAATCCCTCTCGCAATCCAGGATCGCTGGCTCCTAATTGCTCACCTGCCTGCCTAGCTGATCGCCCCTAACCACTCTGCCTGCTGGCCTGCTCGCCGCCAACTGCCTCCCCCCCACCGGCCTGATCACCCCCAACCTCCCTCCTTTGCTGGCCTCAGGACCCCCAATTGCCCTCCCCTGCTAGCCTCATAGCCCCAACTGCCCTCTCCTGCTGGTCTCATGGCCCCCAACTGCCCTCTCCTGCCAGCCTCACGGCCCCAACTGCCCTCCCCTGTCAACCTCACGGCCCCAACTGCCCTCTCCTGCCAGCCTCATGGTCCCCAGCTGCCCTCCCCACCAGTCTCCCAGAAGGTCTCCCAGTCCAATTAGCATATTACTCTTTTATTAGTATAGATATACACATATATGATTATGCAAGGAGCTTACATTAAAAGACTATCTTGAGCTCCAAACCCACTGGGCATCTCCCACTTATGTTCCCTCCAATTCCTCAAATTAAACATGGTCATAAAGTATGCAGGCCTTGTTAGTGTGGTTTCATTTGTCTGGGATATATTCCCTTCCCTCTGTTCCAGGCTTGCTAGGGGCCTCTTATTTACCCCTTAAGATACTGCTCAGACAGCATATCCTCTGTGAATCTTTCCCTAACATTCCTTGCCCCTCCTAAACAAATGGAAATGGGTTCATCATAGGTGCTCTGTAGCTCTTTATGAATGCCTCTGTGAGTTCACTTCTCTGTCCCCATTTGATCCTGTTGGTTTTGATTGCAGGGACTATGTCTATTCAGCCCATCTATTACTTGATTCAGTTAATGTTTCTTTAGTACTTAACTATGTTTCAGACACTATGCTCTACAGCCTAATGGGGAGGACAAATAATAAATAAGAAATAATATTAATGTGTATGATATCCTCAAAACCTGGTAAATATAGGCTCTCAAAAATGTTGATAAAATAATTTTTCTAAAATCAAGAAATATTCATAAATATAGGAAAAAGGATACTACATAAAGATGATTGTCACATAAAGAAACTATTCTACTAGAGGATCTGATTGGTATGAAGCTATGAGAAAGTAGTAATGACTTCTTGGCACATCTCTTACTTGGTATCAAGCAAAGAGAGGCATATAATCAATTGTCATATGCTCCATTCATTTTTTTTCCCAACCAGTTGTATTTTGCACAACAACATTTAGAAATGGAAATGTGCTGCAGAGGCTGCAACTGAAGAAGACAGAGCCCAAGCCAGAGAAAAAGAAAGACCCCAAGCCAAACACAAAACATGTTAATTAATCATTTCATTTCAAGATGTTGAAACAGCTCCAACCCAAGGAAACCAAGGCCTTTACAGTCAGAACAGCTGAAAGAAGATGAAAAGGATGTGTTTTTTATTATAAGAGTTTGATCTGAATGTATTTGGATTATCTCAGATATATTTTCTATTTCAGAACTATTTGCCAGTAGTTCAGAAATCGTCCATAAGATTTCTAAAATCAAGGTTTTAAAAAAGAGCTTGCAAATGGCTAATTTTAAGCAGAATATTGCATAGAAAACAATGATAAACCATTTAATATAACTATTTAAATACCTAACCTGATTATAAAATTTAAAAGATCTTAAAATAGATTTCATGTTAAGCCTAGGGCTTTTCATATGAAGGTGAACAACATTCCATTATCTCTAGGTTTATTACTCTAAAAAATTTTAGGTTTTCTTTTCCAAATGAATTCATATCGAACTCCTGTAATAACAAAACTTCCTTTTCATCTTCTTTCAGCTGTTCTGACTGTAAAGGCCTTGGTTTCCTTGGGTTGGAGCTGTTTCAACATCTTGAAATGAAATGATTAATTAATATGTTTTGTCAGATCAACCAAAGGACTTGTATGCATGCAAGCCTAACCAATGGACACAGCCAACAGGGGGGTAAGGGCATGAGTGGGGGTGGGGAGGATGAAGGGTTAATGGGGGGATAAGGACACACATGTAATACCTTAATCAATAAAGAAATTAAAAAAAATAAAAGTAACTTTTTTTAAAAAAGAAAATATATCTGAGAGAATTTGAAATCAGTTACAAATTTTTTAAAATAGCAAGAAATATGACTAGGAGAAAACTTTTGATTCTAAGATTATAAGAATTGATATAAATCTAAATAGGAACAGAGAAGGAACATGTTTAAAGGTGATCTCCTACTTGTGAAACCTGAATGTTGCCTTTAAAACCAAAATAAGATGATAAATATCAATGTTTATTATATTTGAACTTGGAGAAGAAAGGAAGAAAAGAGAAGGAGAAAAAAAGAGAGGAGGCTAGCTTACAGAGGATGTTTCAGGTTACTTGAAAAAGGGAAAGCAATTTGTCAAGAAATTCATACACTTATAATTATTTCATCTACATCCCAGCAGGCATAAAATTTCAAAATTAATTTTTAAAAAGTCTAAATAAATTATTCTATTGTCTATGCTATTCATTATCTAATTAATTTTAATTAAAGGAAATTATATCAAATACTTAATTCATAGCATCTCTTCTTGCATAGCCAATACAACTTTTTGCGCCAAGATGCAGACTCCAGAGAATGAAAAAAACTTCTGATGTGAGGTTTCAATCTTTCTCTACTAATTCATGACCATCTTCCAAATTCTTGCAGTTCTCCAAATATGTCATGTTTTTAAGGCCTGCCTACTTTGGCACATGTTGTCCCATCTAGCTAGCCAATACCCTCTTCCTTCAAACCTTCAATGGCCCTTTCTCTGGAAAACTATTCTGATATTACTTCTTCCTCTGTGCTCTTGGAGCAGCTTATTTTATGGAAACTTTCCCCAATAATGTATTACGTTTGGGGAGTTTACCTGTCCATTTCTTTTAGTAGACTCCAAAGAGTAAAAACTATTCTTTTCATGTTTGTATTTCCATAACTTTGTGGGGTCCTGTAACTGAATTAAGAGTTTAATACAAGAGAAATAAAGGTGGAGCTGAAAACCTCAAATATTGAGCAATAATTGTACCTTGTAAGCTTATCTATCAAACTGATTGCCTATAAACATTTTCTATATATAAGATCTCTCTCTAGATGTTTTGGAAAATACATATTTGGGGAAACAAAATAGTATAGAAAGAACATCAACTTATGCTTTTCAGAGGTAGAATTTACCATTAATCTTCAGATTTTGAAGAACAAATTATTTCATCCCTTCATCAACTAGGAAAGCACTTTTAGGACATTAAATTTCTTTAAAAATTTTTATTGACATAAATATACATTTCTAAGACACAGGACAACATAATTTATGTCTATGAAGACATCAGAGAGTAATAAAATGGTGTCATGACATGAAGTAAAATATAAAAATCAGTATTATCAATTTAAATCACATAATAATTTATAAAGACCTCTAAATTTTCTAAAGCTGCACCTGCTGTGTGTATTTTGTAAATTATGAAAAAAAGGCTGTATTAGTACAGCCTTGTATGTTTTTTCAAATCATGCTCTCTAAAGTAGAAAAACCACTTTACTCAAAGAAAGCAATTCTAGAGCAGAATTACATGCAAATGTGGAAACTGAGCTTTGAAGCTCTACATCTGGAGTTCCACAAGTCTCCCCACTTTGGGGGCAGGGGAGCTTTACACCTTGGCATGCTCTTATGCCAGCACTCACCTAACTAGCATCTGAGAGGTAATGATTCATTTCATGTACATTCACTACCAATCAGTATCATTCAATATCAATCCCTCTACTTTAAGTAATAGCAACATTGCCTTCTCTATAGTTCACAGCACACCTACTCCTCTGTCTTGCCATTCCCAACCCACTCCATGTCAAAATCATCTCATGCATAAACATCTACCAGAGCTGACTCCCTGGGCTCCTCACCTCCCCCAATCTATTCCCGCCTCTGCAACAAGAGTAATTATTTGAAAACACAAATCTGACCATGTCATTTCTTAAAATATCTTAATGGATTACCTAGAATGTTTAGATAAAAACCAGGGTCTTCAGTAATCTTTCATGTGCCTGCTACCTCCCACCTCTGGAGCTACTAGTATTTTCTATTCCAGACCCTCGTCATTCTCTACACCCCAGCCATTCTGATGTTTTCAGTTGCCAGGAGGTTCCATGGACTCTCATCCCACAGAGACTGTGTACATGCTGCCTCCTCTGTCTGGAAATATCGCCCACACTTCTACACCCCAGGTAACTAACCGATTTTCCTCCCTCAGACCTCAACTTGAACTCCATGCCCTTACATCACAAGAAGACAACAGGTCTCTCTGGTACACGCTTTCATATCATAATTCCCTGTGTTTTGCCTTTACAATGCTGTCATGTTTTTGTGATTTTACACTCACTTGTGTGTTTATAACATGTCTTTCCCTCTAGCCTGTAAGACAAGGACTGTATCCCACCACCCCCTTTATCATCAATACCCAAAAGAGCCTGGCATATAGAAAGCAACTAGTAAAAAAGTGTTAATTGACTAACTAGACCTAAGTAAATATATCAAATCCAGTAGGCAAAAAGGTATGAGATAACCAAGAAAATATATCCATGAAGAATGGATACAGCTAGTTTCTGTTATTCACAGTAGTTAGGTTTCATAAGGTCACCACAAACACTGAATTAGTGAATACAGATTGCCCCTAGGAAAATACAAAGTACAGTCCCCAGGACCCTCTGGTAACACATTTTTATCAAGTAATCAGTAAATCAACTTGTTCTGTGTGCATGTAAGACACCTTATTTACAGTATATAGTTGATTTGTCAATGTTGTACTCACACACAACTCATGCCTGAAGGAAGCTTATTTAACAAGTGGTGTGTTGTTTTTTTCTCATACAAGACTCATCCCAGGCTTCTTGTGTTTAGAAACACTCAACAACACTTCAGTACTACATTTGGGGCATTTTAAACATCAAAATCACAAACAAAAATCACAGAAGTGTGAAAAACAGGGCACTAACTGGACTGTGAAACAAGAAGACTGTGTCACTTTGTTTGACTTCAGCTGGGAATGTGGCCCTTGGGTAATTCAAAAGTCTGAAAATGACTACAAAAGCACTGTGATTTTGATTTGGGGGTTAAAATAAATTTCAGTGAGTAGAAAAATTCCCAAATACAGGATCTACAAATAATAAAGATAGACTGTATTTGCTAAAGGCTGATGTGGCACATGTATGTAGGGTAGGCATATTCTGGAGCATATGGAGCAGACAACAATCTCGTTTTTCACTATGCAGTTAACAACACTCTCTCTATAGGAGAGTAATAAATATTAAATTTTCATATACAGTTGGAGAGAATTAAGTCAAAGCTCTTTTATTCAACTGAGATAACCACTGAATGAGATTCTATTGCCTCCAGTTAGGGAAAAACACTATAATATTTGATTCTTACAAAAAAAATATATACTATGTGAAAGTATGCCAACATATCATTAATTATATACACCTTCTTTGTAAGAACTTCAATGCTTTATGATCATAAAATGTCTTAGAAATAAATGAATGTGTAATTCCTGGGCAGTTTAAATATAATAAAATCAACTCTAAATTCATTTGGTAAGTAAATAATCATGTCAATGGACCATATGTAAATAAATCTTAAGCCCAAAGGACATTTTAATATGCAGGTTACTATTTAAGTAAATCCATGTGAGAATTTTGTACCTAAAGTAAAATTGATGAGTTCTGAGCCTCTCTCTAATTTCATTTTGGGTGTGTTATCTCTAATTTGCAAGCCAAAATTCTTGGTATCTTATAAGCAACTAGAGGCCTGTTGCATGAAGATTGGTGCAATAGGCCTTCCTTCCCCTGGCTGCCAGCACCAGTTTTCCTCCAGCACCTGGGACCCAGGCCTTCACTCTGACTGCAGCGGAAAAGCCAAGCCTCTTCAGTCTTCAGTCATCTTCAGTTTTCGCTCTGTGCCTGCATATGCAAATTAACCCGCCATATTTGTTGGGTTAATTTGCATACGCACTCCTGATTGGTTGGTGGGTGTCACAGAGGTACGGTCAATTTTAATATTTCTCTTTTATTAGTGTAGTTTTTTTCAACTGAGAATGATTTTCCCACCCACAAAATGACTTTCTTCCCTTTACTTAACAGTTATGGAGGAGCACAATTTACAGGCATAAGGATGACCTCCATCCATCTTCAGCCCCATAACTCTCTTCTCATTGCTGGCTGTCCCATTGATGCACAAGAACTCCTGGACCTAAAGAATGTCACAGCACATCATAAGGCAGGAAGCCAGACACATCAAACCCTCATCTCAGGTTATTTGAGGTAAAGGGAGAAATGGCTATGAGAAGGAAATGACAGCACTTCCTTCTCATAGCCAGATGTGTCTTTTGTGACCCAGTCATAATTCCTGTTGATTCTGGTGGTAATATTCCTCACTTCTTGCCAATATTTGCTGCCACTGATGCAAGGCTGGTCCTCTCAGGAAGTTAGGAGAGAGATGGTAGACCCCATATGGGGATGCCATTTTAACTTACTAACTAGACAGGGATATTTGGGCCTTTATTTGGAAGCATTTTTAAGGCTATATTTAGGTACATTTATAACTGACATGCAACAAAATGCACTTTTCTAGTGTGTACTATTTGGTGATCTTTGACAAATGGATAAAGCTGTAAAACTTTCACATGTGAAATAACCTTATTTCTCACCCATATATAAGTTAGAGAAAAAGTAGGCTTACAAATGTGAGTATGCAAAACACAGAGTTTATTGTCTTTTTAAAAAATAAGTATTATAGCCCTGACTGGTTTGGATAGAGCGTCGGCCTGAGGACTGAAGGGTCCCAGGTTTGATCCCTGTCAAGAGCATGTACCTTGGTTGCGGGCACATCCCCAGTAGGGGGCATGCAGGAGGCAGCTGATCGATGTTTCTCTCTCATCAATGTTTCTAACTCTCTATCCCTCTCCCTTCCTCTCTGTAAAAAATCAATAAAAATATATAAAAAATAAGTATTATATATTTTAAAATATATTTTATTGACTTTTTAGAAAGAGATGAAGGGAGAAAGAGAGATAAATAAACATATGAGAAACATTGATCTGCTCCCTCATGCACACCACATAGAGGGCATCCAGGCAGGCATCCAAGGCTCCTTCCTTTGCGGAAGAACATATCTGTCCTTCCTCCAGAAACTCCATGACCTTCCCAAACTTGCTGCTTAAGCAATCTCCTGATGTCATTTTTATTTCTCACTTCAGGGTATGTTTACCCATGTATGTGAGGAACAGAAAAAAAACAAACAACATTTAGTAGAAAGAGAGTTATTTCTCATCATTACTTTATCAAATAATCATTCTTTTCTTCATTAGGAGAGAAAGAATATGTCTTTAGGATCACATAGCTTCTCTCTCACCTTGGTGAGTTTGGCCTGTATTCTCTGAAATCTTAAAGTACAAGAACTAACATCCCATTCTCATTTATGGGGTCTGACTCCTGCACAGGAAATCTAGGCACCATGTCCCCACTCCTATGCTGTGCCACATATGATCATGCAGGACAGAGGGAGAGTCCATGTGAGTACATGGGTCCTGTTATGGCCAATAGAGTCTTGTAGGTGCAAGGCGATGTCTGCAAAAAGTGGATGGTTTAGGGGTGGTGGTCCTACCAAAGCCCCTGAGCTGAACAAGAAGCCACCAAGTGGCTACCAAATAGAGACATGAAATGATTGAAATTGAGACCAGGCCTACCACTCTAAATTATCATAATACTGTGCATTTTCTAAGAACAAACAGAAAAACTCTGGGATCTGCCAATGTCTTAATCCAGCATATGAAGAAGAAAACCTCCATAAAATAAAGTTTAAAAGATAGTGAGAAGCAAAATAAAGTTATGTTTGTTTTAAAGGCATTTTTGTTCCTTCAACTTACCTGTTACATACACAGATACAGAGTTAGAAACAACAGGAAAGATGAGGTAAAGTTGGAAACCAACTTATGAATTTCCAATCAGAGTTTTAGGAAAAAAATTTTAGAAGAGAAATCTTCAGAAACTCTCAAATCTGAGTCTCTACCAAACTTTTCTAAGCTAAAGTCTATATCTTTTTTTCCTAAGTGGCCTACAGGGATCTTTAGAGGAGCATGTTAAAAAAGGAATGTCCAGCCACCTCAAATCCCATTCCCTCCAAGCTCCACACTAGGTTCTTGCATTAGCTTTTCCAGTCATACTTCTGTAAGAAAGAAGTGAGAAAGTGCATAAGGAACACTGAGTGCTTTGCTAGGCACAAAACAGTTAATATTACAAGCTGGTCAAACGAAGGAAGGAAGGAGAGAGGGAGGGAAGGAGGGAGGGAGGGAGGGAGGGAGGGAGGGAGGGAGGGAGGGAGGGAAGGAGGGCAGGAAAGAGGAATTGAAGAAGAGGCAAGGTGCAACCCCATCACGCATGCAAATATATGCCAAAGATATTCAGGTGACCATGCATGAAGGCATGTGTTTAATCACAGCAGCTCACTCGAAGAGTAGACACTTCAGCACTGCAGGTGGAATCTGATCTTCAACTTATTAAGTAGATACCTGTGACATGGAGATGGAAGATGGGTTGAGAAAAGAGTTTGGTCAGGACATGCCATCAGAAGACCTGTTTAAGACTCAACTTGATAATTTGATTAAGCTATTTAATCTCTCTTAAGTTTCAGTTTTCTTATCAATAAAATGGGAATAACAATCATAATTCTGGTTACCTCACTGGAAGGTGTAGACATAAATGTGGGGGACATTGTGTGCCCCTAAAGAACCAAGCCACTCATTTCCCCATCTCCCAAGAGTGTTGACTGCTAATGTCCCTTTCTGGAAATTTCCCTCAGCCATCCCCAAGATCTGCCTTCCTGGGCCCTATCTATTCCAACAACTCATTTATCTAGCCTCAAAATATCTCCAGAATCCAACTCCATCTCTCCACCTTTATTTCTCCATTATAAGCCATGCCTCCATCATATATCATCTAGGTTCTTGAAATAATTTTGTAATTGGTCTCCCTCATTCTGCTTTTGACCTGTTACAGGCTGAATTACTTTAAAACATGACTTAAGTCATATCCTCCATTACTTTCCACTCCCTTTTATAAAGACAAAGTCCTCATGAATGGCTACCAAGCACTACCTAATGTTCTACCACTGGCTCACCTTGCCCAGGAAACCTAATGATCTCATCTCCAGATTTTCCTCTCTCCCTCTTGTTCACACCACTTCAGCCACACTGGCCTCCTTACTCTTTCTTAAACATACCAGAGATGCTACAGGCTTAATGCCTGTGCAATTGTGATTCCCTCTGCCTAGAATGCTCTTCCCAGATATGACTCACTCTCTCACTTACCTCAAATCTTTGTGCAATGGCCTCTGATCAGTGAGATCACCCTAATTAAAATTGCAAGACCCTATCCCTTTTTTCTCTCCTTAACACTTAGCATTATCAACACATTATCTATTTTACTTGTATATTTGCTTATCATCCATCTCCTCATACTATAATATAAGCTACATGACATCAAAGGGCTTTGTTTGTTTTGTTCACTGTTATAGCTTCAGCACCTAAAACAGTGCGGGACACATAGTATATTCTCAATAAATATTTACTGATTGAATGAATAAATTAATAAAAGATGAGGAATTTCTCCAACAAATAGTAGTAAATAATATTTTTTTCTGTAAGTGTTCAACAAAATTTAGATACTCCTGATCTAAATGTATGTGAATACCTATATAAAAAAGTAAGATTTTTGAACATAGTACAGTTATACTATACATCCAAAGACATGTAAAAAATCTGTAGTGATTAGGCAGTGACAGCAATGGATTCTGATAAAGGACATTATCAACATCTAACTCCTACTTTATCAGATTTCTATGAGCCAAGAAATGACACATTTTAATTATTCAACATCTTTTCTCTGTCAAATAAACTGATTATGGAAGTCTGTGAAATTCTAAGGGAAGATGCTACCATATAGTACTTTTTTTTTTTCTTTCTCTACCATTTCTCAAAGCGCTAGGTTTTAAGCCTCCAATGATATCATTGTTTTCTATAATAGACATGAAGCCTGGGTGCCCTTTTCAAAAGACAAACAGTTTTTAAGCGTGGAAATAAATCCTCTACCTTTTGCATTTTCAATGGATGCTCTGTCCCCATACCAGTTCTAGCATCTCAGGATTTAGATTGGACTCATCACCCAGTTGACAAAAGGCTTTGCTGGATCTCTTAACAGAGTCATCTCCAGCTTTTGCTATTAGCCAACAATGTGTTGTGCCATAGTTGCCAATGATTCCATTGCTCTACCAAATTATTGGAGTTCATATAGGTGGCAGTGGTTTGAAGGGAATGAATCTCTCAGCAGCACCTGGCAAGAAAACAAATAAGAAGCCGAAACTCTTTGGACTCAGGGGCACTCAATGTCTTCTGCTTTGCCAAATCTCTGTTTGCAAGCCAGTCACTCTTTGAAAAGGGAAAGGGAGGATGAGACACAAAAAGTCACCCTCACAACTTTCCAGGCACACTAAGAGATGTGACTGGACCATCACAAGCCCTATTAAAGCTTCTGTATAAACTCCTGGGATCAATCTCTCATTTGTCATGTGAGACAGATCTGACTCAGATGTTGTGAATGGAAGAAATCTGCTGATCATCTTTCAGACCCCATGAAGTCACTAGAGAAAGGGACTAAATTATTTGAATAATGAGAATAATTAGAGACCTCTTACAAGAATAGTAAAGGGTATGTATAAAAGACCAGCAGCAGAAGCAAAAGTTTTCATGTTGGGTCCCTTTCTACAATTTCAGAGAGCTCAGAAAGACTTTGGTCACCCTAAACTTGGCAGATTTTCAGTGAGAAAACAGCCCTGACTCTCCTCCAGGCTCAGGATAAGCAGGTCACTAGGGTGCTATTTATGTTTTGATTGACAAGAATACACTTTGTCTAGGTAAGTAGAGAAGCATCTCTTGTAATGATGCCTCAAAAAAGCAGCTATCTGAAAAGATGAATCAATGCCAAGATAATTCAATAGACAATTCAAATACTAGTACCTGTGGTAAACATTAACAAATGAGGCAAACATTTGAAAGAGGAGACCTACTCTAGGAGTCCACAGTGCACTAAATATAGACAATGGGATATATATGTCTTCTTATTTATTTTTCATTGAGATCGTTCAACCAAGAATTATCATCTTTAAGGAATTACCTTGCTTTCTATTATCTGTGCCTGTCATATTGTTTAAATATAAGGAATAGAAACAATCACTTTATTTTCCATTCTCTTAATTTCTTTAGCATGGTATTCAATGTCCCTAATTATTTTGTGCCACATGCTTTCATATTCCATCTACTGCCACCCCCATCATCCATACATTCTATTTAGTAAAGTCTAATGCGCATCATTCCTTAAACTTGCATAAACATTTGCTTATTCCCTTCCTTCTCTCTGGAATTTGTTTTCCCACAATCCATCTGGATCAAACCTTAATTAATGCTCAAATCTCAACCCAATTGACATCTTCTTTGGGGAAATCCTACCAAATGTCTTCTTAAGCAAAATTTGTTCATGAAAGTATGCTTCTCTACCATATTTTAATATCCATATTGTAACAATTGCCATAATGTGTAAGTGCCCACTGGTCATGGGCCTCTCTCTTCTACTCTGCCATTAAGTTTTTTTGGTGAGTTGGTCAGTATCTTACTCAGATATCCCCTGCTCCCTCATTAAATGTTTGATGAAAGATATGTGAAAGAAATATCAGAATATTTCTCTTTTTTCTCTCACTTTTTCACTCTTTTGTTTTGTAGAATATAAAACTACAGTTCAGAGAGATTCAGAGCCTTGCCCTAGATAACATTATTAAAGCTGAACATACAGAATTAGATTAAAAGATTCTTGTTCATAAATATGGTTAATGTTAGAGCATAGATTGTTTTTAACCACTGATAAGAATCAGGTAATGTAATACTTTAAATAATAAAGAATTTAAAAGAGAAAACAAAAGAAAAGAATCAGGTATCCAATGGGCAAGAATCTCAGGTGGTATAAAGGATTAAATGTAACAATATTGTTTATTTAAATTCTGAAAATTAAGGTTAAAACCCAGTGAAAGCATCTACATGCTTTACAAAAACATTAGTCTCTAGAAAAAAGGAGTATTCCTTCTGGATATGACCTCTTCTTTCCTTAATTTTTCAACATTCATACAGACACTACTAAATTCAAGTGTCTACCATGCTTCAGTGGTACTGATGTCATCAGAGAGAAGTGGGAGTTCCTGGGAGTGGAAGGTGGAGGCATGGATTTTGACTCCTTTATTTCTGCATTATACTCCTTCAAGTTCATATGAGTGCAACATGCAATCATTAGCAAGTGGAAATCTTCATCCACAAGAAAAATTGTCTGACATTAATAATTTAGTACATAAATTCAATGGTTATAAAGCCCTTGGAGGGTTCTAATAATACTATGCTTATGTCTCTCACTGAATTAGCAGAATCAAAGACCAACACAAATATTATCACTCACTCATTCTGCTCTAATCCCTACAGCTGTCAGCGCCACAGACATTGGTGGGCAAGGAGTTTTAGACCAGCAAGCATCCCCTTGTCAGTGACTTTCTGGAAGCTAGTAAAAGTGAGAAAGTATAATTTCATCATTACCACATCAACATGCTAATTGATGTGTTTATAATATACAGAAACATTTCTAAATCATTCGGCCATAATTGCTTGGTCAATTCACAAGGAAGGCAAATTCTCCAAGAGTGCTAAGGAACAAAATGCTAAAGGCATGTAACATGGGAAAATGTCAAAATGATAGTAGTTTAAGATATGTGACATATCAGCAAGGGTGGTGGCAAAAGGAGATATGGAAGTTTGCCTCTGTAAGGAGACAAAGGCTGAGTTTAACTAAAAGGGCATTTTATTTTATAATTATCACTCTTCCACTAAGTAATCATTATCAGAAGTCACAGGGTCAGGGCTACTTTACACACACACACACACACACACACACACACACACACACGGATTTAAATAATCTCAGACTTTGCTCTAAGTAACTAGAAATATATACATTTAGTCTAGGTCATGGAATTAGGAATTACAACAAGCACTCTTGCTAAGGGTATGCGAAGGTAAAATGACTTGTGTATACCACAGTAAAAGGAATATTAGAGGATCCATCATATATAAGGTCTTAGGACCATCAGCTCACTTTCACTTGAGCTTTACATATGTTGGCTTCCACTCTATTTCATTATATAGCCTTTAGTGTTTCAGCCATTTCTATAGTTTTTATATATTGACTAGAGGCCCGGTGCACAAAATTCGTGCATGGGGGTGTGTGTCCCTCAGCCCAGCCTGCACCCTCTCCAATCCAGGACTGCTGGCTCCCAACTGCTCGCCTGCCTGCCTTCCTGATTGCCCCTAACTGCTTCTGCCTGCCAGCCGGATCACCCCCTAAACACTCCCTGCCAGCCTGATTGATGCCTAACTGCTCCCCTGCCAGCCTGTTTGCCCCTAACTGCCTTCCCCTGCAGGCCTGGTCACCACTAACTGCCCTCCCCTGCAGGCCTGGTCACCCCTAATTGCTCTCCACTGCAGGCCTGGTACCCCCCCAACTGCTCTCCCCTGCAGGCCTGAGTCCCCCCCAACTGCCCTTCCCTGCAGACCCAGTCACCCCCAACTTCCCTCCTCTGCCGGCCGGGTCACCCCTAACTGCCCTTCCCTGCAGGCTTGATTGCCCACAACTGCCCTCCCTTGCAGGCCTGGTTCCTCCCAACTGCCCTCCCCTGCTGGCCTGATCGCCCACAACTGCCCTCCCTTGCAGGCCGGGTTCCTCCCAACTGCCCTCCCCTGCTGGCCATCTTCTGGTGGCCATCTTGTGTCCACATGGGAGCAGGATCTTTGACCACATTGGGGCAGCCACATTGTGTGTTAGAGTGATGGTCAATCTGCATATTACTCTTTTATTAGATAGAATAGAGGTCTGGTGCATGGGTGGGGGCCAGCTGGTTTGCCCTGAAGGGTGTCCCGGATCAGGGTGGGGGTTCCCTTGGGGCGTGGGGCAGCCTGGGCGAGGGGCCTGTGGTGGTTTGCAGGCCGGCCACATCCCCTGGCGACCCAAGCGGAGGCCCTGGTATCTGGGGTTTATTTATCTTCTACAATTGAAACTTTGTAGCCTGGAGCGGGGCCAAGCCTTCTGCTTGCTCCATGGCGGCAGCCATTTCTGTTGGGATTTATTTATCTTCTATAATTGAAACTTTGTAGCCTTAAGCGAGGCCTGGGCAGGCCAGGGTGTGCAGAAAGCTTGGCTTCCCCCTTCTCCGGGGGCAACCCTAGCCTCCTGCTCTTTCCAGCTCCATGGCTGCTGCCATTTCTGTTTGGGTTTATGTATCTTCTATCATTGAAACTTTGTAGCCTTGAGTGGAGGCCTAGGCTGGCAGGGCAGGCGGAAATCTTGGTTTCCTCCATTGCCGGGGAAACCCAAGCCTCCTTCCTGCTCTCTGTGGCCATAGCC
Source organism: Plecotus auritus (assembly GCF_963455305.1). Taxonomy (NCBI): domain Eukaryota; kingdom Metazoa; phylum Chordata; class Mammalia; order Chiroptera; family Vespertilionidae; genus Plecotus; species Plecotus auritus. The sequence goes on from NC_137772.1 coordinate 105,042,833, forward strand.
ATCTTGGTTGGGATTATTTGCATATTTCCTCCTGACTGATTGACCTGTTACATTGGCTAATGGGCATGGCTTGTGGGCATTGCTTGTGGGTGTAGCGGAGTGATGGTTAATTTGCATATTACTCTTTTATTAGATAGGATGATATCCTAATATCTAAGGTCTAGACCCATAATTCCAATATTGTCTATTGGTAGTGGATATTGGTGTTCTTCAGATACCTAAAATTCAACACATCAGAAAGCAAATGAGTATAATAGCTCAAAGGTTGGCAGTTTTGATTCATAATAGGACAATTATGTGTTTATGTCCAATGACCAAAAATTTAGGGCAGTTTTTCTCAAACTTTCACTACCCATGGGCTAATTACTTCATTGGCCCACATGGACTAATACTTTTTATATTTTTAGGTACTCATCACAATTTTATTTTATTTTATTTTTTTATTGTTTAAAGTATTATATATAGTAGTACATTTATCTCCTTTTTTTCCCCATTGACCTTCCTCCAGCCTCCCCTACCTTGTGTCGCATGCCCTCATCCCACCCCCCCACCCCAGTGTCTTGTGTCCATTGGTGTGCTTATATGCATGCATACAAGTCCTTTGGTTGATCTCTTTCCCCCCCATCACCAACACTCCCCAGCCTTCCTGCTGTAATTTGACAGTCTGCTTAGTGCTTTACTGCCTCTGTATCTATCTTTTTGTTCATCAGATTATAATGTTCTTTATTTCCCATAAATGAGTGAGATCATGTGGTATTCTTCTTTCATTGCCTGGCTTATTTCACTTAACATAATGCTCGCCAGGTCCATCCATGCTGCTGCAAATGGTAAGAATTCCTTCTTTTTTATGGCAGCATAGTATTCCATTGTGTAGATGTACCATAGTTTTCTAATCCACTCATCTACTGATGGGCATTTGGGCTGTTTCCAAATCTTAGCTATGGTGAATTGTGCTACTATGAACATAGGGGTGCATATATCCTTTCTGATTGGTGTTTCTAGTTTCTTGGGGTATATTCCTAGAAGTGGGAATACTGTGCCAAATGGGAGTTCCATTTTTAGTTTTTTGAGGAAACTCCATACTGTTCTCCACAGTGGCTGCACCAGTCTGCATTCCCACTAGCAGTGCATGAGGGTTACTTTTTCACCGCATCCTGGCCAGCACTTGTCCTTTGTTGATTTGTTGATGATTACCATTCTGACAGGTGTGAGATGGTACCTCATTGTTGTTTTGATTTGGATCTCTTGCATAATTAGTGACTTTGAGCATGTTTTCATATGTCTCTTGGCCTCCCTTCTGTCTTCTTTCAAAAAGATTCTATTTAGGTCCATTGCCCATTTTTTTATTGGATCATTTATCTTCCTTTTATTAAGTTGTATAAGTTTCCTGTAGATGTTGGAGATTTAAACTTATATCAGTGATAACATTTGCAAATATGTTCTCCCAGGCAGTGGGCTTTCTTGTTGTTTTGTTGATGGTTTCCTTTGCTGTGCAAAAGCTTTTATTTTGATGCAGTCCCATTTGTTTATTTTCTCTTTAGTTTCCATTGCCCTAGGAGTGGTATCCATTTTGAGTTTATTTTTGTGTATGGTATAACTTGGTGGTGTAATTTCAATATTTGTGTGTATCTGTCCAATTTTTCCAATACCATTTATTGAAGAGACTGTCTTGACTCCATTGTATGTTCATGACTCCTTTGTAAAATATTAATTGAGCATAGTGGTTTGGGTCAATATCTGGGTTCTCTATTCTATTCCATTGGTCTATATATCTGATCTTGTGCCAGTACCAGGCAGTTCTGAGAACAGTGGCTTTGTAATACAGCTTGAAATCTGGTATTGAGATCCCTCCTACTTTGTTCTTCTTTCTCAGGATTGCTATGGATATTCAGGGTCTTTTTTTATTCCAGATGAATTTTTGGAAAGTTCTTTCTAGGTCTGTGAAATATGCCATTGGTATTGTAATGGGGAGTGCATTGAATTTATAGATTGCTTTGGGTAGTATGGACACTTTGATGATGTTGATTCTACCAATCCATGAACATGGCATGTTCTTCCATCTGTTTATGTCTTCCTCTATCTCTTTTTTCAGTGTCCTGTAGTTTTCTGCATATAGATGTTTTACGACCTTGGTTAAGTTTATTCCTAGGTATCTTAATTTTTTTGGTGTGATGGTAAATGGGGTTGCGTTTTTAGTCTCTCTTTCTGTAAGTTCATTATTGGTATATAGAAATGTCATAGATTTCTTGGTGTTAATTTTGTTTCCTGGTACATTGCCAAATTCATTTATGAAGTCTAATAGTTTTTTGATGTAGTCTTTTGGGTTTTTTATGTAAAATATTATGTCATCTGCAGATAAGGAGAGCTTTACTTCTTCTTTTCCAATTTGAATGCCTTTTATTTCTTCTTCTTGTCTAATTGCAATGGCTAATACTTCCAGTACTATGTTGAACAGGAATGGTGAAAGTGGGCATCCCTGTCTTATGCCTGTTCTTAGGGGAAATGGTTTTTGTTTTTGCCCGTTGAGTATGATGTTGGCTCTGGGTTTGTCATATATGGCTATTATTATGTTGAGGTATTATCCTTCTATTCCCACCTTGCTGAGAGTTTTTATCAAGAAACGTTGTAGGATTTTGTCAAATGCTTTTTCTGCATCAATTGATATGACTATGTGGTTTTTATCTCTCAGTTTGTTTATGTGATATATCACATTTATTTATTTGTGGATATTGTACCATCCTTGCATCCCTGTGATAAATCCTACTTGGTCATGGTGTATGACCTTTCTGATGTACTGTTGGATCCGATTTGCTAGAATTTTGTTGAGGATTTTGGCATCTATGTTCATGAGGGATATTGGCCTGTAATTCTCTTTCATTATGTTGTCTTTATCTGGTTTTGGTATTCAGGTGATGCTGGCTTCATAGAATGAGCTTGGAAGTGTTGCTTCCTCTTGAATTCTTTGGAATAGTCTGAGGAGGATAGGTTTTAGTTCTTCCTTGAATGTTTGGTAAAACTCCCCTGTGAAGCTGTCTGGCCCTGGGCTTTTGTTTGCTGGAAGCTTTTTAATGACTGCTTCAATTTCTTCATAGTTATTGGCCTATTGAGGTGTTTAGATTCTTCCTGATTGTGTTTCGGAAGGATGTATTTTTCTAGGAATATGTCCATTTCCTCCAAGTTGTCTAGTTTGTTGGAATAGAATTGTTCATAGTATTTTTTAACATTCCTTTGTATTTCTGTGGGGTGTGTTGTTATTTCTCCTCTTTCACTTCTGATTTCGTTTATTTGGGTCCTCTCTCTTTGCTTCTTGGATAGCCTGGCTAAAGGTTCATCAATCTTGTTTATCCTTTCAAAGAACCAGCTCTTGGTTTTGTTGATCTTTTATATTGTGTTTTTTTTTTTGTCTCTATGTCATTTATTTCTGCTCTGATCTTTATTATTTTCTTCCATCTGCTTACACTGGGCTTTTCTTGTTGTTCTCTTTCTAACTCTTTGAGTTGTAGGGTTAAGTAATTTATTACCATTTTTTCTTGTTCTTTGCAGTAGGCTTGTAGAGCTATGAACTTCTCTCTCAAGACTGCTTTTGCTGTGTCCCATAGATTTTGGATTGTTGTGTTTTCATTGTCATTTGTTGCCATGATGTTTTTTATTTCTTCTTTGATCTCTCTGGTAATCCGGTCATTGTTTAATAGCATGCTATTTAGTCTCCATGTGTTTGATTTTTTTTTTTTGGATTGTTTTTATTGTAGTTGATTTTCAGTTTTATGCCACTGTGATCTGAGAAGATGCTTGATATGATTTCTATCCTCTTGAATTTGAAGAAACTTTGCCTCTGACCCAATATATGGTTTATCTTTGAAAATGACCCATGTGCACTTGAGAAAAATGTATATTCTGTAGCTTTGGGGTGAAATGTTCTGAAGATGTCAATGAATTCCATCTGGTCTAGTGAGTCATTTAAGATTGATGTTTCTTTGCTAATTTTTTGTTTAGAGGATTTGTCCAATGGTGATAGTGGGGTATTAAAGTCCCCACTATGATTGTATTGCTGTCAATCTCTCCCTTGATATCCTCCAGTTTTTTTATGTATTTGTGTGCTCCTTAATAGGGTGCATATATGTTTACCAGGGTTATTTCTTCTTCTTGGTTTGCTCCCTTTAGTATTATGAATTGGCCTTCCTTATCTCTTTTTATGTCCTTCATTTGGAGGTCTAATTTGCCAGATATAAGTATTGCTACCACAGCTTTTTTCTCATTTCCATTTGCCAGAAAAACCTTTTTCCATTTCTTCACCAACAGTCTGTGTGCATCTTTTTTTCTGAGGTGGGTTTCTTGTAGACAGTAGATATATGGGTCATGTTTTCTTATCCAATCCGTTACCCTATGTCTTTGAATTGTGGCATTTAATCCATTTACATTTAAAGTTTTTATTGATAGGTACTTGTTTGTTGCCATTTTTATTCTTTACCCCTGTGTTCCTTCTTTGCTTCCTATTTCTATTTTTTTTTTTTTTTTTTTTTTTTTTTTTTTTTTTTTTTTACAGCAGACCCTTTAGCATTTCTTGCATTGCTGGTTTGGTGGTAATAAACTCCCTTAGTCCTTTTTTGTCTGTGAAGCTCCTGATTTCACCCTCAATTTTGATTGATAGCCTTGCTGGATATATTCTTTGATTCAGACCCTTCCTTTGCATGACTTTGTATATTTCATTCCATTCCCTTCTGGCCTGATGTGCCTCTGTTGAGAAATCAGTCTCTAGCCTGATGGTGGATTCTTTGTAGGTAACTTTCTGTCTTCTCTCTCGCCACTTTTGTCGTTGGTGTTTGCCAATTTAATTATAATGTGCCTTGGTGTCAGTCTCTTGGGGTTCATTTTGTTTGTGACTCTGTGAGCTTCTTGGATTTGTGTGGGGTTTTTCTTCCCTATATCAGGGAAGTTTTCTGTCATTATTTCTTCAAACAGGTTTTATATTCCTTGCTCAGCTTCCTCTCCTTCTGGCATCCCTATTATGTGGATGTTTTTTTGTTTTGTGTTGTCCAAAGTTCCCTTAGGCTCTCCTCCTGCTTTTTAATTTATTTTCTAGAAACTGCTCTATTTGGATATTTTTTCCTACCTTGTCGTCTAGCTGATGTGGTCCTCTGCTTCTTCTAGTCTACTCTTGATGCTTTCTATTGAGTTCTTTACAGCAGCAATGTCATTTTTCATTTCTTCTTGGTACTTCTTCATTTCCTCTTGGTTCTTACACATGTTGTCGAATTTGTCTTCCGTTCTTTTCATCCACCTTATGACCATTTCTCTGAATTCTTTCTCTGACAGGTAGCTTGTCTCCATTTTGTTTACTTCCTTTTCTGCTGATGACTGTTTTTCTTCCACATGTGGGCTGTTTCTTTGTCTCCCCATGATCTCTCTTCTCTGGGTATCTTGTTATGTAGTTCTCTCTCTCCTTATCCCAGGTGAAATCTGCCCTGTTTGTGAAGGAGTGTAGATCTCCTCTGAATCCACGTGCTTGCGCCACTCGGGGACCGATGTTTTCGGGTTCACAGCTGTTCAGTGGGTGCAATCCTGTAGATTCCCCAGGGTTTTCAGGCATCCGATAACATCCACTTTCCCCTTCAACATGATGCAGTCTCTGTGTCAGAGCTGGTCGCTCCAAGAGGGAGCCCAGCAGCAGTGGGGGCTGCCTGGTCAGGGGAGCCCCGTCCGACAGTCCCCCACCATCTCCTGGAGTATAGCTGTCACTTAACTCACCAACAAACACTCCCCGTGTGACCACACACTGTCCCTTTGTTTTCTCACTCACACACTATCTTGCAGTCTACCTTCCCATCGGCAGCCATCTTCCTCATCATAATTTTAAACAATTAAAAATAAAACATTTCAAGTAAATATTAACAGTATTTTTATATGAGGAAAAAAGAATAAATTGTTTCCAATTGTATCCGGTTATTAAAAAAAATTGTATATTTCAAATGAGGACACAGGACAATAGGTGCCAGTAATCTCCTACTCTGATAGTAGGTGCTAAACTATTTTTAAAGATGTTTATTAAGGTCAAGAAGAGACCTAAAATTGAAAAGAAAATTTTATTGGAAAATATTGTTGGAGTAATGTGACTTTCCCCCTTTTGACCTCCAAGGGGAAAAGGAGAGAGATCCCACTTACCTTACCTAAGAAATAACAAAAATTCAAGGAGTTAAATCATGGGTCTTGATATGTGACTTAGAGTTTGTGGGACAAAGTAAACATGCGTCTTACAACAGAACAATATAAAGGGAAGAAGCCCTAACCAGTTTGGCTCAATGGATAGAGTCTCAGCCTGAGGACTGAAGAGTCCCAGGTTCCATTCCAGTCAAGGGCAGACTCAGTGAGCACCAAAGCCTCACTGAAGCAAGTCCTGCCCCATAAGGGTGTCTCCAGCACAGCAGTTCTTCCATTATAGACACAGCGGGTCCTCACAGATAATTGGCGGGGAGGTCAATTCCTCCCAGTGATACCAACAGCATTCAAGGCTTAACTACAACAAGACTGTGCACCCAACCCACAAAGGAGTGCACCAACAGTGTCCACCTCAGGTGACTGGGGAGGCTGAGCCACTGAGCCCTATAGGACACCTACCACACAAGGCAACTCTATTAACACAGGGAAGCAGCCAAAATGCGGAGACAAAGAAACATGTCATGAATGAAAGAAATGGAGGAAAGCAAACTACTGGATATAGAGTTCAAAACCACAGTTATAAAGTTACTTAAGAATCTTCTAGAAACCTCCAAGGAACTTAGTGAGACCTCTGAGGAACTTAGTGAGACCTTCAATGATCTTAATGAGAATGCCAAAAAAATGGAAAAGGACCAGTCAGAAATTAAGCATACACTGTCTGATATAAAGAATAATATACAGAAATTCAACAGTAGACTAGAGGATCCCAAGAATCAAATCAAAGATTTGAAATACAAAGAAGCAAAAAACACCCAACTGGAAAAGCAAAAAGAAAAAAGAATCCAAAAATATGAAGATAGTGTAAGGAGCCTCTGGGACAACTTCAAAAGTACCAACATCTGTATTATGGGGGTGCCAGAAGAAGAGAGAGAGCAAGATATTGAAAACCTATTAGAAGAAATAATGACAGAAAAATTCCCCTACCTGGTGAAAGAAATAGACTTACAAGTCCAGGAAGTGCAGAGAACCCCAAAAAAGAGGAATCCAAAGAGGACCACACCAAGACACATCATAATTAAAATGTCAGAGGCAAAAGACAAAGAGAGAATCTTAAAAACAGCAAGAGAAAAACAGTTAGTGAGTGGTGTGGGGAGAGATTGGACAAAAATCTTACACCTATGCATGAGGACAGTGGCGGGTGGTAAGGGAATGGGGTGGGGTGGGAACAAGGTAGAGGGCAGCTATGGAGGAAAAAAAGAGGAACATCTGTAATAATCTGAAAAATAAAGATTTATTTTAAAAAAGAAAATGAAGTTTGTACTTACAATCTTAACTCTACTTCACTTATCTTCTTCCCTTTATTTTATTATTATTTATTTTTTTTAAATATATTTTAAAATATATAATGCCTCTGACATTTTAATTAAGAATTTGCTTATTACCAACTCTGTAACTCATAAGCCTTTTGGACATCTGATTTCTTATGTTTCTACATACAAAGATATTCCTAAACAATATTAAGGTAATATTCAAAATAGACTAAAAATTATTTTTCTATTATTAAGATGATATTTTCTTATGGGGGAAAATACAGTTTTTGACCTACTTCTTCTCTCTTTTCTTTTTCCAAGTTTCTAATTATATCCTCATGGTTGTAACAATAACACATGATACTTGTAAGGTGTTGAAAATTTTTAAAAAGCTTACATGTTTATTATCTCATGTATTCTTTGAGTGAGCAACCCAAAGAGGTTGGAGCAGAAATGGCTTAATGGCCAAGATCCAGGGTGAAATTCAGATATTCTGAATAATTTTCAGTGTTGTTGTTTTTTCCTCTCTCAACATGCTATGCTACCACATTTCCTTCCCCAATGGTCCAATGATATTAGCAAACTAGGTAAGATACTTGTCAGATTCTTTGTTTTCCGTATTCTTTTTACTTTTTCTGTTTGACAGAATACCTGTAGAACACAAGAAAAATAGCAGCATTCTCTGGCCACATTCTTTATATTTGAGTCATATTACATGGGCACTATGGCTTCTTCAAACCTGGAAAGGTAACCCTGACTTAATTGGTTTGGGAACATATACAAATTAATTAACTGTATAGAATAAACCACTACAGAACCCAGTAGCATAAAAAAACAATAAGCATTTATTATCTTTGACAGTTTGTCTGGGTCAGGATTTTGGGAGCAACTTAGCTGGGCAGATTGACCTGGAGGAGTCTTTCATGAAATTGGTATCAGATATAAGACAGAGCTGCAATTAGTTAAAGGCAAGAGGAAATCTTCCAAGATGGTCCAATCACATGCCTGGCAAGTTGATGCTGGATGTTGGTTGAGGTCTTTGTTCCTCTCCCTTGGCTGCTTGAGTGCCTTCCCAACCAAAGAGAAGGTGGAAGCCACAATGGCATTTATGACCCATCCTCCAAAGTCATAAGCTATGCACACCATTGTGTTCTATTTATCACCCAGGCCAGCCTGGATTCAACGTGGGTTCAAACCACATGTGTGAGGAGTTACTGGATCCATCTTGGAGGCTGGTTATGGTTACTATGGACTTCCCTGAGTGAGCCACTGAATATTTCATCTCTCCCAAGTAACAAGAAGGTTCTGGGGAGTACATGTCCTGACAGAGGTTTGATTTAATGTTGGTATATATTTGGCACTTTTTTCCAACATCGCCCTCACTCTTCATCTCTCTTGGGACTGCCTTATAATACATGGCTACCATGGGGACTTCCTTGGACTTACATACCCCTGGCTTCCTAACTATAGTTTGTTGGTCCAGAAAGGTGGGCAAGATTGAAAATAGCATTCCCCAGGCTACAATTGACTTGTTCAAGTGGGACACCTGACTCAAAATAAGTCAGTGTCATCATTTCCTGGGATTTTGAAATTGAGATAAAAACAAACTTGAGGAAAGTCACCCCTCCTCTAATGGTTAAAGTACATATATATATCCTAATATATAAAAGGCCAGGGTTGTAACAACCCGATCACAACTGAAGGCTGACCAACCCGGAAGTCCTTCAGTCTTCCCAGGGGGCTGAGACCCAGAGAGAGAGGCAGGGTCTGATCCACAGCCTCAGTGGCAGCTGTTGATCAGTACTTGCCTCTCTCTTTCTCTCCCTCTTTCTTTCTGAGCTTTGCCAGCAGCCAGACTTTTCTTTCTCTCCTGGCCTCTGCAGGGGCTGCTGTTCAGCTGCACCTCTCTGATCAGGCCCAGAGATAAGCCTGGAGATGCTGACTGGCATAGAAACTGACCAATCAGAACCAAATGTGGGTGCTGTGAAGAACCAATGGCTGTCTAGGAGGTAGAGCTTCTGACTCTGACTGGCATAGACACCGACCAATCAGAACCAAATCTGGGTGCTGTAGGGAGCCAATGGCTGCCTAGGAGGCAGAGCTTTTGATGCTGGCATAGAAACTGAGCAATCAGAACCAAATTGGCCTACAAGGGAGGGCAGTTTGGGGGTGAGATCAGGCCGACAGGGGAGGGCCGTTGGGGGCGAGATCAGGCCAGCAGGGGAGGGCCGTTGGAGGCAACCAGGCCAGGAGGGGAGGGCAGTTGGGGGAAAGATAAGGCTGGCATGGTAGGGCCATTGGGGGTGAGATCAGGTCGTCAGGGGAGGGCAGGTAGGGGCTATCAGGCAGGCAGGCAGGAAGAGGCAGTTAGGAGCAACCAGGCTGGCAGGGGAGGGCAGTTATGGGTGATCAGGCAGGCAGGCAGGTGAGCAGTTAGGAGCCAGATGTCCCAGATTGTGAGAGGGATGTCCAACTGCCGGTTTAGGCCCGATGCCTGTGGGATCGGGCCTAAACTGGCAGTCGGACATCCCCCAAGGGGTCCCCAATTGGAAAGGGTACAGGCTGAGCTGAGGGAACCCCGCCTCCATGCACGAATTTTGTGTACCAGGCCTCTAGTGTGTGTATGTATATATATAAAGCCAGTGTCTGTGAGGACCATGACAACCAAATAACCGGTCACAATAAGGGGCATTGAGCGGACGGGTAGGTGGCGGGCAAACCCCACAGCTTCCATCAGCACCTCAAGCCTCAGCAGTAGCGGCAGCGGCAGTGGTGGCAGCAGTAGCGGCAGTGCCCACGTGAGCGGCCTCAAGCAGGCAGCACGTTCCATCAGCAACTGGCCCAGTGCACGCGCATGGAGGTGAAGTTGCCAGTGCCTGCTTTCCCATAGGCCTGAGCCCCCAAGCAGCTGGGGATGAGCTGGTGATCCCAACGGCCTGACAGCCTGGTGGTGGAGGTGGCATTTGGACTGGGGACTGGCGAACGGGCAGAAGATGGCCCTGATCGCAGGATGCTAGGTCCTAGGGATGCTGCCTGCACAATTTCGCATTCTGGGCCTCTAGTAGAATGTAAAACTTCTCCATATGGAGGAGCTGGTCAGTGGTGAGAAAGAAGGTTAGTAGTGAGCAAAGTCAAGATTAGTAAAGACGAGAGAAAGCATAGCTCTGCCTCTAGGTAAGATTGTATGCCTCTCACAGCTAGTTTATGTCTTCTAAAACCCTTCAGATTCTGCAAACTAATAAATTTCCCCTTGTATATGAACTATATTAAGAGTTGAAAAATTGCTCACACTGCAACTCAGATGCAGAGAAAATACAAATTTTGTCTGGCCTTTGTGGAAAGAAAATGTGCTGATTTTCTCTCCAACATCTGCAAGCCTCTCTGGAGTCCTAGAAAAATCTCTGTAGCTGGGCACTCTTTGTATCTGCTTAATCCCCCAAGTCTCAAATTCCTTCATTCTCAAAATGTTTAGGGAAACTAGATACTAGTGTTGTTTTACTAATAATGTTATCCTATATAATAAAGAGGGGAGTATGCAAATTGACCATCACTCTGCCACAAAGATGGCAGCACCCACAGCAGAGGTGGGGGTTTCTGTAACAAGATGTCTGTGCCCACAGCGGAGGTGAGGTTTCTGCAACACAAGATGGCTGCACCCACAGTGGAGGCCGAGTTTCCATAACAAGCCTTAACAAGCAATCAGCAGGGACCTGAGGCTGCACCTCCCCCCATCCCCCCTGTGGGGCTTGACAGAGGACCTCAGGCCTCACCCTCAACCCTGGTGCCTGGCTGGGGGACCTCAGGCCATGCCCCCTGCCCCAGCACTGAACCAGGGGACCTCAGGCCACGCCCCCTGCCCCAGCACCAGGCCAGGGGACCTGAGGCTGCACCCCCCGCCTGGCAGGGCTTGACAGGGGCCTCAAGGTGCACCTTCTGCATTGGCGCCAGGCCAGGGGACTTCAGGCCATGCCCCCCACCCTGGCGCTGGGCTCGGGGACCTGAGGCTGCACCACCCTCCCTGTGCAGCTTGATGGGGGACCTGAGGCTGCGCCCCCTGCCCAGCAGGGCTTGGCAGGGGATTTCAGGCCCTTCCCCCACCCAGCGGGACTTGATGGGGGACCTCAAGGCATGGCCCCCGCTCCGTCCCTGGTTGGGGGACCTCAGGCCATGCTCCCTGCCCTGGTGTCAAACCAGGGGACCTGAGGCTATGCCCCCTGCCCAGCAGGGCTTGACAAGGGTGGAACCAGTTGGGTCTGGATCTCGCATGATTTTGAGGCGCACGTGGGTCAGCGGGGACTTGACTCTGGGTCCATGGTGTGCCCCAGACTCTGACAGGAGGAAGATTTTCATATACATTTTACTAATTTTATTTTATCTCTGACACTTCTATTATAGAGAAAGGGCAAATAGCAATATTAAAATATTTCCTCTAATTAATCCCCTTTTAATGTGAATGAATTTTGTGCACGGGGCCACTAGTATTGATATAATGCTTTAAATTTTTAAAAATATTTCCAAAAGTATTATATTAGTTTTCTAGGGCTACCAGGACAAACTGACACAGACTGGGTTACTTGAACAACATTTTTTTTTTCCTCACAATTCTGAAAATCCAAGATCAAGGTCTTGAAGTAGTTGGTTTCTTCTAAGGCCTCACTCCTTGTTTCTGTTGGTCACCTTTCTTAAGTGTCTTCACTAACTCTTTCCTGTGTGTGTGTCTCTGTCCTAATTTCCTCTTTTTGTAGGGACAACAGTCATATTGGATTATGGCTCACCCATATGACCTTATTTTACCTTAATATATTTTAAAGACCCTGTCTCCATATACAGTCACATTCTAAAGTGCAGGAGATTAGGAAAAGAAGACACAATTTATTCCATAACAGGCATGATTTCATTTTGTATGCTAGAAACATAAAATTTAAAATAGGAAATGGTATGACCAAACTCAGCCAGATTTCAGGTGATGTAGCTAAAATTGGATCCCTGGGTCTCTGATTCCAAATGCCAAGCTCTATCCATGACCATCTGCTGCCACTTCAATAACTTATTTGTGTTTAACTGCTAACATTTACCCCTAATACATCATCTTATTGAATGCTAGATATTTCCCAAGGAACTATTTGGCTATCTTTTACACATCTCTGCTTGAAGAATTTGGGGCTAGGGGAAGAGGTTCTTCTTGGATTCTTTAGCAGTTTACTCTTTACCCATAACATATTCCCACTAACTAGATCTTTACATGGGGATTTTTCAAAGCTTGATTCTCAGGACTGTCCTAAATTTTGGCGGTAGTTCAGAAGCTAACTTGTCGATGGGAGCAGGATGAGGACTTATCTACAACGTTGACCCTGACTAATCTATGTTGAACCTCAAGTACTAGCTAAATCTGAGAGTAAATGGACAGATCTCAGGATGAGAGACTGGAAGATGATTCAGGTATTCCTGAATTATTTGTAGAGTAAACCCAAAAGAATGTCACCTACTAGTACATGGCTTTTGTATTTTAAATACCGAGAGTACCCCTTTTTTGGAAGGTTAAAAATGTAAACAAAAGCATTTGAGTGCTTACTAACAGTTTCTTCTAAAAACAATAAAAGCAAAACAAAAAATGTCTTGAAAAACTGTGTGTTTGTTCATGTAAGACTGGAGAGTATTATACTAATTAAAATAAACCAGTCAAAGAAAGACAAGTACCATATGATTTTACTTACATATGGAACCTAATAAAAAAAATAAACTATCAAAATAGAAACAGACTCATAGATACAGAGAACAGACTTACAGCTGTCAGAAGGGAGGGGGGTTGGGAAACTGGGTAAAAATGGTAAAAGGATTAAGCAAAGAAAAAGAAAAACACCTCACAAACACAGACAGCAGCATGGTGATTACCAGATGGAAAGGGGGTGAAGGGAGGTAGAAGAGGGTAAAAAGGAAATAATTAGAGATGGAAGGAGACTGGACTTGGGTTGGTAGCCATACAATACAATATACAGATAACTATTAAAAAATAAAATTTTAAAAAAGGCTTTTTTTCTATATGTGTTTATACAGAAGTCAGGAGACCTTCATTCAAGTGCCTGGTAATAGTGTTAATGAGGAAATCAGTAGATATCATTGGGTATTAGTTTTTTCATTCTCTCCCTTGTAAGATGTAGTTGGACTAGATGATCTTTAAGGTTCTAAGAGCCCTAATGTTTTATGTTAAGACACTTGATTTTAGTCTTCCTCAGCTTTGTGTCTGTGGACTCCTCAAAGATTCAGTTGATGCAAAATGCAAAAGCTAAAATATCTTTTCCTAAATCAACATTGTTCTCTCAATTCACCTGAATCTCCCAGGTCACTCACTGGGGCAATAAGCATTGGTCTAGGGATGAAATCTTTTGGGAACAAGGGCTAAGATGGCACGTGATCCCACAAAACACTAAGAAAACATAAAATAAAAAGGATGGAAGAACCAGACCCATAAAGGGAGCTGATACCCAACTTAGGAAAAACACAAATCCAGGAAGACCCAGAAGCAACACTTCCACACTTATACCCAAAAAATTCATGACTAGGAAAACACAAACAAACCAAAGTATGTTGGAATAAAAAAGGATAGGGACAGAAGAGGTGAAGCTTGGAGGCTTGTGCCTTGCCAAAGGCAGACGTTATGGAACACACCACTGCTTTCTCTGCTTTTACCTGGCCACTACTGGTAGATTGTGGCTACAAGAGTATCTTCTGTTCCTAAGGTTTTCTTCCAAAGTGACAAGCCCCATCAGAGGTAGATTCTACTTCCTCTTCCCTTGAACTTGGGCAGGTTTGTGACTTAGTGGTAATAAATAGAACATGAAAGAAATGACACTGAGTGGTTTCTGAGACTATGTCATGAACATTGATGCACCTTACTCACGGGAGCACTGAAATTAGAGCTCTCAGCCACTATGTAAACTGTCCAACTTCATTGAAACTCCTGTATGGTTCAAAGCTCAAACTAGCCCATGTAGGAAGATCCATGGAGAAACATGGGACTGCATTGTGAGAGAGCGAGCTGTCCAGCCATCACACAGCTCTCTAGCACCTCACTGTTAACAGCTCCAACCACTGTGTGGCTGCAATACATGAGACATCCCAAGGCACGTGGCAAGGTCGCCCGCCCCAAGAGGAGCCCGGGTGCTCCGCTCGCCTGCCTCCGGAGTCCCCCAGTCCCCTCAGCCCCCCAGCCGCCCAGGGCCAGCCCAAGGTGCAGGAAAGCCTCAGATGGCAGCTATCCAGCCACCCAGGGCTGCATGAGGCTTGTGCTGCCAGCAGTGACAGCAGCAGAGGTGTGATGGGGCATCGCCTTCCCCTGATCGCTGGGTCGCCTCCTGCCCCTGAGGGATCCCAGACTGTGAGAGGGGGCAGGCCAGGCTGGGAACCCCCACCCCCCGCCTTCGATGCATGAATTTTCATGCACTGGGCCCCTCGTTATACTATAAACTGAGGCATTCAGAGAAGCTGATCATAAGGTCTCAATGTTGCTTTCTGCTCTCTTCATCAACAAATATAAAACCCTAGTATGATCATTTTCCTCCTGTTTATATGGAAATATTTTTAAGAACTGAGCTTCTCCAGTTATTTACAATTGCATTCATATTATCCCAAAATAATTCAAAATTCAAAACATGAAATAAAATCAGTGATTTATTGGTCTCAAATCTCCTCTCCAAATCTCCTGAACCAACAATATTTTTACCGAGTTTTTGCACACTGCCCACCAGGGGGAGGAGAGGATAATTTCTTTTATTTTGTCTTTTGCCTTTTTTCTTATCTTGGCTATTAAACAGGATTATTTGTGAGTTTGATAATGGACTTATTGAATCAAAAGGCACTTCATTCACTAATTAAATAAAAATTAATAGCTTATCAGCCTAGGATAAATGCAGAAGATAAAGGATTTATGATCAATGTAGATAGTTGAACATGGATGTGTTTACCAAATCTCTGAATACAGATGGATGCTTCTTGGCTTTCTGTATGTCTACTTTCAAATAGTGTCTATTTAGGTCCTTTGCCCATATTTCGATTGGATTTTTTATCTTCCTTTTGTTAAGTTGTATGAGTTCCCTATAAATTTTGAAGATTAAACCCTTATCAGTTACAACATTGGCAAATATATTTTCCCATGCAGTGGGCTCTCTTGTTGTTTTGTTGATCATTTGATGTGCAGAAGCTTTATATTTTGATGTAGTCTTATTTGTTTATTTTCTCCTTAATTTCCATTGTCCTAGGAAATGTGTCGATAAGATATTGCTATAAGATATGTTTGATATTTTGCTGCTTATGGATTCTGCTAAGATTTTTATGGTTTCCTGTCTTACGTTTAAGTCTTTTCTCCATTTTGAGTTTATTTTTGTGTATGGTATAAATTGGTGGTAGTTTCTTTTTTTCTGTTCTTCTTTTTTTTTTTTTTTGCATGTATCTGTCCAATTTTCCCAATACCACTTATTGAAGAAACTGTCTTGACTCCATCATATGCTCTTGCCTCCTTTGTCAAATAGTAATTGAGCATAATGGCTTAGGTCTACTTTGTTAATTTCAACTATTGTTGAATCAGCATCAATGTAAAGGTAGATCTGCCTCTCACATGGTCACCGTCTTTGTTGTTAGAACCTAAAGAAAGAAGAAAATGATCAAAATTCCTCCAAAGAACTAATTTGCACTTTGTCCAAATTACCCTGATGTGGAAAACTCAGTCCCTCCTCCACAAAATATGAAGTACTTTGGTTTCCGTGACACATAAAAGGGAACATTTTATCATTTTTAATTTTTTTCATATATCAAAAACATCTTTTTACAATAAGAAAAAGGCCAAAAATATGCCTTACCCTACTTAGGATATTTTTCCCTTGGATTCACCATTTGGGGCTGGAGATACTATTTGTGGAATGAGGCTGAGGAAATGAGCCAAAATGAATTTCAGGCTTACCAGAGCTTATAATCTTACTGCAAATTCAACAATTAGTAATGCCTTGGCTGTGAAAGCTGAGGAAAAAATCTGCATATCAGATGTGAGAGAGCCTGCTTGGGAAGATCACTTCTATTTTACTGTTGTCATCCTGCCATTACCTAACTCAACTCATAACCTTGAAAGGAGACCTGGATCCTATGGGTTATAAACTCATGAAGATGGCTCCAGAAAGTTAACCTCCTTAGTAAGCCAAACAGAAATATAAATTCATAAATAGCCTAAATATGAAAAGAGTTTTAAAATCCTATATAATAAAAGGCTAATATGCAAATGGTCATGACGCCCTCACACTATAATGACAGATCAGCAGGAGGCTGCATGCACAGCAGGCCTGGGTGGGTGGGGATGCACATGCGGCTAGGTCGGGGGATGTGAAACTGTTATTGTTTATTTATTAATAAATGTATATATTATTTTGATATACATTTTACTAATTTTCTTTCATCTTGACACTTCTATTATACAGAAAAGGCAAATAGCAATATTAAAATATTTTCTCTAGTTAATTCCCTTTTAATGTGCACGAATTTCATGCATTGGGCCACTAGTATGATATAAGAAACAAACCAGCCCAGCTGGTGTTGCTCAGTGGTTGAGTATTGACCTACAAACAAGGAGGTCATGGTTTGATTCCCAGTCAGGGGATATGCCTGGGTTGTGGGCTTGATCTCCAATAGGGGTGTGAGGGAGGCAGCTGATCAATTATTCTCTCTCATCATTTATGTTTCTATCGTTCCCTCTTCCTTCCTCTCTGAAAAAAAATAAATAAATAGGAGAAAATCAACAATACAAAAGAAGCAAATCATATGATTGGCTTCAAAAACTGCCTACATTAATGAATATCATTAAATGCCAAGAGGATTCAACAAAATTAAGATACTTAAAAAAATAAACACTTCTAATGTTTCCTTGTCAACTTGAACTTGAATTATATAGCAGGTAGGTAATGAGCAATTTGTTTCTTACTTGGGAGGTTTGAAGCAGGCAGGAAATACACACATTACATTTTTTAGGGTCATTTAGGCCCCTAAGGACATTGGGTCTTCTTGCCTTTATGTCCTCACCTTGGTCTTTTCCTAAATAAAGGAAAACTTGCAGCATGTGAATACGTTCACCAATTTCATTGGAAAGAATACAATGATATGGCAAGTTGAAGAAAAAGAATTAAAATTTTAAGGACTTGAGATGGTAAACACAACTACTTATTTCCTTGGGATTTTCTTCCAAAATCTGTTCTTCCTATATCCATTGTCATTCATTATAGATAATACAAACTTTGTGAACATACCCAAAGCTAAGAATCACATTCCACCGCAACCTAACCACACAAACACATCACAACCAGTTGGAAAGTAACCTCCCCTGTTTCCCTTAAACATTGCTCTTCCTGATTTTTCTCATTTCCTTCCAGCAAAATACAATTCTACTAAACTTTTCTAAATACTGTACAATTTAATCAAGATCAATATTTCTTTTTTTAATATATTTTATTGATTTTTTACAGAGAGGAGAGGAGAGGGATAGAGAGTTAGAAACATCGATGAGAGAGAAACATTGATCAGTTGCCTCCTGCACACCCCTTACTGGGGATGTGCCCACAACCATGGTACATGCCCTTGACTGGAATTGAACCTGGGACCCTTCAGTCCACAGGCCGACGCTCTATCCACTGAGCCAAACCAGTCAGGGCAAGATCAATATTTCTTAATAAAAGTTTCCCCCAGTTTTTCTCTGTCAAATATTTTTTCAGCATATACCTTTTTTAAAAATTGTTGATACTATTACAGATGTCTCTCATTGTCTTTCACTTTGCTGCTCTCAACCCATCTTCCTCCCTGCCTTGACCACATTGTTGTCTGAGTCCATGGGCAATGCATGTATGCATATATGTTCTTTGGTTAATCTCTTCTAATCCCTTTCATCCTCCCTTCCCTCTGAGATCAGTCAGTCTGTTCCATGTATGTATGTGCCTGGTCCTGTTTTGTTTCAGTTTGTTCTTTTAGATTCCACATATAAGTGAGATCATACATTATTTGTGTTTCTCTGGCCAGCTTATTTCACTTAGCATAAAAATCTCCAGGTTCATCCATGCTGTCACAAGCATAAGAGTTCTTGCTTTTTTATAGCCATGTGCTGGGGCTAACCAGCAGACCCTGAGTGATGGATGAATGGATTACTCCCACACAACATTTGCTGTGAAAGAGAGGGCTAAGGGACTGCTTGGCTAAAGGACCCAGACAGCCTCGATTGCCTGCCTTGTTAGGCTTTTATTATAGCAGCAGTTTGAGATAAAGTTTATTTTTAAAATACAATCATTGGAGTATGTAATCTTGGGAGGACACATGTGTTTATAGATCCTTTAAGCAAGAACACCCAAAGATTTAAGCATAAGGATCTCAGTAAATACCTGGGGTATGCACATGCACAGACTTGTTTGGAAAGGTCAAGTAATAATTAGGGGCACCACCTTTGCCACTCTCCTAAGTCAGAATTCTGAGAAACAAGGCAGGTGGCCTTCCGCACACTTCCCTTTTCTTGGAATGTCCTCCTTACAAACTTTCCAACCAAGTCTCATGTGCTCCCCAACAAACATGTAGTATTTCATTGTGTAAATGTATCACATCTTTTTATCCACTCATGTACTGATGGGCACTTGGGCTATTAACAGATCTTAGCTATTGTAGAGAATGCTGCTATAAACATAGGGATACAGTTCCATTTTTAATTTTTTGAGGGAACTCTATGTTTTTCACAGTGGCTGCACCAGTCTGCATTCCCACTAGCAGTGAACTAGGGTTTCCTTTTCTCCACATCCTTGCCAGCAATTGTTTGTTGTTGCATCAATGGTAGCCATTCTGGAAGGTATGAGATAATACTTCATTGTAGTTTTAATTTTCATCTCTCTGATGATTAGTGACCTTGAGCACTTTTTATATGTCTATTGAACATTTTCATGTCCTCTTTGGAGAAGTGTTTATATTCAAGATCTTTGCCCATTTTTTAATTAGATTCTTTTTCTTCCTGGTGTTGAGTTGTATGAGTTCTTCATATATTTTGGAAATTAACCACTTATCATACATGTCATTGACGAATATGTTCTCCCATACATTGATTTCCCTTTTCATTTTGTTGATGGCTTCTTTTGCCGTGCAGAAGATTTCTAGTTTGATTTGATTCTATTTGTTTATTTTTTCCTTTATTTCCCTTGCAGGTGATATGTCGGCAAAAATCTTGCTATGAGAGATGTCTGAGATTTTACTGTCTATGTTTCTTTCTAGGATTTTTATGGTTTTGCAGCTTGCATTTAAGTCTTTTATCCATATTTGAATTTAGTCTTGTGTTTAGTATAAATTGGTGGTCTAGTTTCATTATTTTTGTGTGTGTACCTGTCCAGTTTTCACAACACCATTTATTGAAGTATTAATTATCCATAAAGGCATGGATTGATTTCTGGGCTCTCTGTTCTCTTCCATTGATCTACATGCCTGTTCTTGTTCTAGTATCAGGCTGTTTTAATTACAATGGCTTTATAGTATAGTTTGTTTTCCAGTATTGTGATCCCTCCAACTTGGTTATTCTTCCTCAAGATTGCTGAGGCTATCCAGGGTCTTTTTAGTGTTTTCTATAAATTTTTGGAATATTTGTTTTAGATCTGTGAAATATGCCATTGGTTTTTTAATGTGAATTGCATTGATTTTACAGATTGCTTTGATTAGTATGGACATTTTAATAATGTTAACTCTTCCAGTCCATGAACACCGTACATGCTTCCACCTGTTTGTATGCTCCTCTGTTTTTTCTTCAATGTCCTATAGTTTTCCCAATACAGGTATTTTACCTCCTTGGTTAAGTTTACTCTTAGGTATTTTACTACTAGTTACTTAATTTCTTTTTCTGAGAGTTCATTATTGGTGTATAAAAATTACATTGATTTCTGCATATTAATTTTGTAGCCTGCTACTTTGCAGAATTCATTTATTAAATCTAGTAATTATTTGGTGGCATCTTTAGGATTTCTATGTACAATATTAAGTCATCTGCAAATAAGGGGTTTTACATACTCCTTTCCAATTTGGATCTCTTTGATTTGTTCTTCTTTTCTGAAGGCTATGACTGTGGCTAGGACTACCAGTATTATCCTATATAATAAAAACCTAATATGCTAAGTGTCTGGTCATCCAGTTGGCTGTTCAACCAATCAAAGTGTAACATGCTAATGATATGCTAAGGCCTCTCAACTGCTCACTATGATGTGCACTGACCACCAGGGAGCAGATGCTCCGACCAGTAGGTTAGCTTGCTGCTGGGGTCCGGCTGATCGGGCCTGAGCAATACGCACCATAAATGCTCTGGAGCCCTCCTGTGGTCTCTCCCCAGCTGGCCAACCTCCCTCATCCCTCCCCAGCCCTGATCATGCACCCGTGGGGCCCCTCAGCCTGGCCCGTGCCCTCTCACAATCCCGGACCCCTTGAGGGATGTCAAAAGCTGGTTTCAGCCAGAAAATGTAACAACCATTCTCTATGACATGCACTGACAACCAGGGACAGATGCTCAATGCAGGAGCTGCCCCCTGGTGGTCAGTGTGCTCCCACAGCGGAGAGTACCCTTCAGCCAGAAGCCAGGCTGATGGCTGGTGAGCGCAGCAGCGGTGCCGGAAGCCTCTCTGCCTCCATGGCAGCGCTAAGGATGTCCAACTGCCATCAGTTGGACATCCCCCGAGGGCTCCCAGACTGAAAGAGGGCACAGGCCAGGCTGAGGGACCCCCCAAGTGCATGAATTTCATGCACTGGGCCTCTAGTCTATAATTATAAAAGGATAATATGGTAATTAGACCAGACAGGCGAATGACCTTCTGGACGTTCTTCCAAAAGAAGCTGGGGCAGCCGGGGCTGTGAGTGAAACCCTCTGGCCTCGGTGAGCCCATGGCCACACCCCCACACCAGCCGCCAACCCTCCACATGGTTCCCAGGTCCCACAGAGCAACCCCAGCCTCTGTGGACCCTGCCTGGCCTGGCGCCACCCTATACCTCACCCAGAGTCATTCCTGTGTGCCCATGGGACCCTCCCCACACCCCCGCGGAGTTACACACCCACTGGGCGGGAGCCAGTGGCCATGGCAGAGGGCAGCCTGCTGTGCTCCTGCAGCAGCTCTCGTGGAGAGCCAAGGAGGACGCAGTGCTGGCGATAATAATAGCTCCTGTTTATCAACCACTTACTGTGCCAGGCTCTGTGTTGAACCCTTTGTGTGCGTTCATCCCCGTGTCAGCCCTGTGAAGTGGCCACGATTGTTATCCTTATTTTTCAGAGACAGCATTTGAGATTCAGAAAAGTAAAATGACTTGCAGTCAGAAGGTGGTGAAGTCAAAAGGGAACCAGAATTTTCTTGACACCTTACCTGCTGCTGAACATAAAGCTGTGACACCCACCGAGGCCTCGCTGATGTCAGTAAATTGCTCCCCAGTAGAAATAAAACAGCGGTAAAGAATAAGGGGATAGTGTGTATGAGAATTGTGAAGGAAGCACTGGTGGGGCACAGTATTTACTGCAGACTCCCTAGATAGCGGGACAGTTGCCAGTGGTCAGTCAGATCAGTGCCCCAGAGGCCATCAAGGATCATGAGGGAGAATGTTACCATCCAGAAACCCTCTCATAGCTCTTTGTTTCAGGCAGAAATTTTAATTTATTGTAGCTGATAACTATTGTACAGCTGACTGGACATGCCCTCAAGTAATTAAAACTAAAGGTGTTGAAATCAAAATTTATTCTTTCATCCCCATTATTGACCTTCGAAGAACTTTCACTGGGTTGAAAAGAATCCTCTCCAAGCTAGCCCATGCACATGCATATTCGAGTCTGGATTCAGTTCCACTTCATCCACCCCAGTGAACCACACCACCATCTACTGGTTTGCTTCAGCCAGAAACCTCAAGATCATCTTTGACTATACTTTCGCTTGACTTTAGGTGAATACTAGTATAAATGTTTTCACTTTTTATTATGGAAAATTTAAAAATATAGATGAAAGGAGAAATAACAGTGTAATGAACCCTACTCATATAACTATCACTCAGCTTCAACAATTATCAACTCCTGGACAAGAGTTTATTATTATTTGTCAAATATCTATGATATATGAATCATGTACTAAGTCCAAACTAGGCCCAAGGGATCCAAAGATGTATCAGATTTGACTGTAACCCAACCTGAAGGATATAACATCTGGCCTTGATAGGTGAATAAGAGTTACCCAGAAAAAGAAAGTTGTCCTTTCAACAAATAATTATTATGTGTGAGGCACTGTCCTTTGTGGTAGGAACACATAAAGAAACAAGATTGTGTTTCTACCTTCTAGAAGCTTGAATAATGGGAAAGAGACATTAAACATGTAATTAGAAATGTGATGAGTATCTTTTTTTAAATATATTTTTATTGTTGATAGTATTACAGATATCTCCCATTCCCCCCCTCCCCACCTTACTTCCCTTCCCCTAGTCCCTACCTATTCACCCTCAGCCCTTCACTACTCTATTACCCATGTCCATGGGCTATGCATATCCTGTATAATAAAAGAGTAATATACAAATAGACCAGTCACTATGATGCACACTGACCACCAGGAGGCAGACACTCAATGCAGGAGCTGCCCCTAGCCCACAGGCCCCAATCGCCTGATTGGAGCCTGCCGGCCAACCTCTTGGTCCCTTCCCCTTAGCCAGCAGGCTCCAATTGCCCAATGGCGAATGGGGAACCGGGTATGGGTGGCTGCAAGTGAAGGGGCTGGCTGCCAGCAGCCAGGGAAGATGGCCCTGATCTCAGGCCAGGCCTAGAGGTCGTACCCATGCACGAATTTTGTGCACTAGTCCTCTAGTGTTGAATAAGCATGGTGAAAGCAGACATCCTGATCTTGTTCCTGTTTTTAAGAGAAACACTTTTAGTTTTTGTCCATTGAGTTTGATGCTGGCTGCAGGTTTTTCATATCTGGCCTTTATTAAGCTAACATATGATCCCTCTATTTCCATTTTACTGAGCATTTTTATCATAAATGGGTGCTAGATTTTATTGAATGCATTTTCTGTGTATTAATATGATCATGTGACTTGCATCCTTCATTTTGTTCATGATGTAACACATTTATTGATTTGTAAGTATTGTACCAACCTGGCATCCCCAAAATAAATCCTACTTGGTCCTGATGTGTGATCTTTTTAATGTATTGCTGGATCCAATTTACAATATTTTGTTGAGGATTTTTCGCATATACATTCATCAGGAATATTGGCCTATAATTTTCTTTCTTTGTAATGTCTTTATTTGGTTTTGGAATTAGGGTAATCCTGGCCTCATTAAAGAAGAAGAAGAAGAAGAAGCAGAAGAAGAAGCAGAAGAAGAAGAAGAAGAAGAAGAAGAAGAAGAAGAAGAAGAAGAAGAATCATCCTGGAGTTATTCTCTTTTTGAATTTTTTTGGAATAGTTGGAGGAGTATAGGTGTTAGTTCTTCTATGAATGTTTGGTAAAACTCTCCTGTGAAGCCTTCCAGAATGGGGCTTCAGTTTGCTTGGATTTTTTTTTATTATTATTACTAGAAGCCCTATGCACGAAGATTGGTACAAGAATAGGCCTTCCTTCCCCTGGCTGCTGGCATGTGGCGGGCTCGCTCTGGAAGCCTGTGCAGCAGCTGTGGTGGTGGCAAGCCCTGCGTGCTCCAGCGCTGCTTCCTCCTCACCCTCCTTCTCTGGAGAGCTCCTCTATGCAGTGTTGGTGCTTCCAGGGAGGTGCTGAGGGGAAGAGGTGGGGGGATTGAGGCAGGCAGGGAGGACTGGAGAGGTTGGGTGCGCTAGTGCATTTCACTCTCCCATTGTGAAAGTGGGATGCAACTGGCCCCCTTCCCCATCCTCTCCCTCCTCCGCCCTCTGCCTCCTGCCCGCCTGCCCCCTCTCCACACCCATCGCTCCTCCCCTCTTGATTTGGTGAGATAGGGAGGAGGGAGATCTGATAATTTGGGTTACTGTGTAGGTGGCCTCCACCATCTCCCCTTGGCTGGCTCAGGGCTCCTGGGGCACACTAACTGTGCACCGAGCGAGCTCCTGCTTGCATCTACACCCGCGGGGCTGCTCCAACACTAAGGTTTTGTTTACCAGAGCAGTGGGTCAGGGGTGGGGTAGAGGGAGATGCCAGACACTGGGAACTACGACCTCAGGCTCCAGAGGGTTGACTCTGAGGCCGGGGGCTAAGCCACAGGGAGACTGCAAAGACTGTTGACAGGTATAGAGTGCGGCAAGGGGGCCCTGAGGAGGCGCACTGCCCAGAGGCCCAGAGAGGCCTAGCGGCAGGGCTGCCACCATCTTTGTTGGGTTAATTTGCATACTCACTCCTGATTGGTTGTGGGTGTTGCAAGGTGATGTTCAATTTACATATTTCTCTTTTATTAGTATACATTACTGCTTCAATTTCATTAGTTGTTATCAGCCTATTCAGGATTTCTGATTTTTCCTTATTGTGTTGTGGAAGATTGTATGTTTCTAGGAATTTGTCCATTTCTCCAAAGTTGTCCACTTTATTGGCATATAGTTGTTTATAGTATTTTCTTGCAATCCTTTGTATTTCTGTGATGCCAGTGTTACTTTGCCTCTTTCATTTCTGCTTTCATTTATTTGGGTCCTCTCTGTTTCTTTTAAAAAATTTTTAATTGGTTTTTCAGAGAAAAGGGAAGTGAAAGGGTGGGGGGGAGAGAGAGAGAGAGATAGAGAGAGACATCAATGAGAGAGAAATATTGATCAGCTATCTCCTGCACAACCCCTACTTGGCTAGAGACATAGACATGGGCAAGTGACCTGACCAGGAATCAAACTTGTGATCTCTCTGTGTGGGACAACTCTCAAACAACTGAGTCACACCAGTCACTGATCTCTTTTTATTTCTTGATGAGTCTGACTGAGGAATCATCAATCTTGTTTATCTTTAAAAAATCAACTCTTGATTTCATTGATGTTTTGTATTTTTTTTACTCTCTATATTTATTTATTTCCAATCTGAACATTATTATTTCCTTACTTTTACTTACTCTGGGCTTTTCATGTTGTTCTTTTTCTAGTTCTTTGAAGTTTAGGGTTAGTTTGTTTATTTGAGATTTTTCTTACTTCATGTAGAACTGTAATGCTATGAACTTCCCTCTCGGGACTGATTTTGCTGGGTCCCATAGATTTTTGTTTTTTGTGTGTTCATTTTCATTTGTTTACAGGTAATTTCTTATTTCTTCCTTGATCTTATTGGTAACCCATTCATAGTTTAATGACATACTGTTTAGCCTCCATGTGTTTGAATGATTTTTCAGTATTTTTATTGCAGTTGATTTCTAGTTTCATCCCATTGAGATCAGATAAGATGCTTGATATGATTTCAATCATCTTGTATTTGTCAAAACTTATTTTGTGTCCTAACATATGGTCTATTTTTTAGAATGTTCCATAAGCACTTGAGAAGAATATATAGTCTGTTGCTTTGAGATGAAATGTTCTGTAAATATCAATTAAATCCATCTGGAATAGTGTATTGTTTAAAGTTGCTGTTTCCTTGTTAAGTTTTTGTCTGGAAGATGTAGCAAGTGATGTCAATGCATTATCAAGTCCCCTACTATGACTGTATTGCTATTGATCTCTTCCTTAAAGTCCATCAAGAGATATATATCTATACTAATAATAGAGGAATATGCAAATTGGCCAGGATGCCATCATGTAATCACCAATCAGGATGGGGGTGGGGCTGTGGCAGAGAGCTCTCATCATGCCTGTGCCGGGGGTCTAAAGGGTGTGGAGAGAAAGGGAGATCAGATAGGCAGTTAGGGTGATCAGGCCAGGAGGGGAGCACAGATAGGCAGTTAGGAGGATCAGGCTGGCAGGGGAGAGCAGTTAAGCAGTCAGGGGATTCAGGCCAGGAGGGGAGTGCAGATAGGCAGTTAGGGGGATCAGGCTGGCCGGGGAGAGAAGATAGGCAGTTAGGGGGATCAGGTCAGCAGGGGGGAGCAGTTAGGGCCATTAGGATGGCAGGGGAGCAGATAGGGGCATCAGACAGGCAGGCAAGTAAGCGGTTAGGAGTAAGTGGTTCTGGATTGTATACACACACATGCGCACACGCGTGTGTGTGGGGTGTGTGTGTGTGTGTATGTGTGCATTTCTATATTGGGTACATATATGTTAACCAGGAAAATAACATCTTGTTGGAGTGATCCCTTAATATTACATAATGTTCTTCTTTATCTCTTATTATGGTCTTTGTTTTGAAGTCTCTATTGTCAGATATAAGTATTGCTATCCAGATTTTTTTTTTTCATTTTCATTTGATGGAATATTTTTTCCCTTCCCTTCACTTTCAGCCTGTGTGAATGTTGTATTCTAAGGGTTTCTTGAGGAGAACATATATATTGATAATGTTTTCTTATTAATTCAGCTTCGCTATGTTTTTTGATGGAATCATTTAATCCATTACCTTAAAGTTTATTATTGATTAGAGGCCCAGTGCATGAAATTTGTGCATTTGGGGGGGAGGTGTCCCTCAGTCCATCCTGCACCCTCTCCAATCTGGGACCCCTCAGGGGATTACTGACTGCCAGTTTAGCCCCAGGTTGGGGCTAAACTGTCAGATGGACATCCCTCTCACAATCTGGGACTGCTGACTCCCATCCACTCACCTGCCTGCCAGCCTGATCACCACCTAACCACTCCCCTGCCAGCCTGATCAATGCCTAACTGCTCCCCTGCTGGAGTGATTGCCCCCAACTGCCCTCCCCTGCTGGCCCAGAAACCCCCAACTGTCCTCCCCTGCAGTCCCGGTTGCCCCCAACTGCCCTACCCTGCCGGCCTGGTTGCCCCCAACTTCCCTGCTCTGCCAGCCTGGTCACCCCTAACTGCCCTCCCCTGCTGGACATCTTGTGGCGGCCATCTTTTACCACATGGTGGCAGCCATCTTTGACCACATGGGGGTCACCATCTTGTGCAAGGGCATGAGGGTCAATTTGCATATTACCTATTTATTATATAGGATAGGTACTAATTTATTGCTATTTTTATTATTCATGCATATGTTCTCCTCTCTCCCTTTTTTCTTCCTATAGTAGTTCTTTTAACATTTCTTGCAATGCTTGTTTGGTGGTAATAAATTCCATTAGCCTCTTTTTTCTGGTAAGCTCTTTATTTCACCTTTGATTTTAAATGATAGCTTGCTGGATAGAGTAATCTTGGTTTCAGATCCTAGCTTTTCATTACTTTAGATACTTTAGCTATTCCCTTCTGGCCTGTAGTGTTTCAGTTAAGAAATAAACTGACAGCTTTATGGGAACTCCCTTGTAGGTAACATTTTTCCGTCTTGCTGCATTTTGATTCTCTTTTTGCCTTTAATGTTTACCATTTTAATCATGATGTGTCTTTGTGTGGGTCTCTTTGGGTTCATCTTGATTGAGACTCTCTGTGCTTCCTGCATCTGTATGAATTTTTTCTATACCAGGTTAGAGAATTTTTCTGTCATTATCCCTTCAAACAGGTTCTCTATCCCTTGCTCAGTTTCCTCTTTTTCTGAAATCCCTTGATGCAGATATTGTTACATTCAGACTTCCTCATTCTTTTTAATTCTTTTTGCTTCTGATTTGGTGTGTGTGTTTTTTATTTTCTACCTTGTCTTCCAAGTCACTGCTTCATCCAACCTACTTTTAATTCCTTCCAATGTATTCTTGATGTCAGATAGTGTATCCTTTATTTTCAACTGGTTCCTATTCATGGTTTCTATGTCATTTTTCACGAATTTGATCCTCTTCATAATCATTACTTTGAACTTTGTCTCTGATAAATTGCTTGTCTATGTTTTATTTAGTTGTTTTTTTTTTCCCTTTGGAGAGTCCTCCAGTTCTTTTATTTGGGGTCTTTTTCTTTGTCTACCCATTTTGGCTCTCTTTGTGTGTGTGTGTATGTATATATATATATATATATATATATATATATATATATATATATATTAGAACTGCTATAACTCCCAGTCTTATTTGGATGGTATTCTGTAGTAGGTGTCCTGTAAGACTGAGTGGACTGAGTGGGGCATTCCCCTTGACATTCTAAGCTGGGGATCTAGAAATGTCCCTTATGTGCATTATGTGGATCTCAATTGCTATATTCCCATTTTTTTGGTGGGCTTGACCCTCAGGCTGATTGATTGAGAGGCTTTACCCTGATCATGTCATGCAAATTGTTGTACAGACACTTATAGAACAAAAATAAATACAAACCAAAAAGATCACACAAAAAATAAACAAACAACACAAAAACAAAAAAAAGAGACAAAAAAGAATAATAAAAGCTAAGAGACAAAAAATTGAGAAAAAAAGAAATTGAAAAGATAATAAAGGAAAAGATGGTATAGTAAATATATATATATATATATATATATATATATATAACATAATATATATAAATAAATAAAATTACAAAGAGGAAAAGAAAAATGAAAAAAGCAAGAAAAGATGGAATAAAAAAAAGGAAAGAGAGAAAGAAAATATATGAAAGAAAATAAAAATAAAAATTTTTCTTTTTAAAAAGTGAGGTTTGAACATGGGAAACACGGGCACCAATGCCTGGCATGCCTGCCTGCTGAATAAAGATTGAATAAAAAAAAAGTGAGGTTTGCCTTAGCTGATTTTTGTGCCTGCTGTGATCACCCTTTTTATATGCTGCTTGTGAAGCTTGTTAGATATTGCTCCAATGTTCTCTGAAGCTGGCTACTTGGTGTGTAGGTCCTGGGCCTCCCAAGAGGTTTTCTGGTGCAAGCCAATGTCAGGTGCTGTGCCTGCCTTGTCTTCCCCTCTGGAACCTAGAGGTTGTGTATTCTTTGGGTCTCACACTTTTAATGTCCCTGCTCTGAGCTGCTCTCCCTTCCTTCACAGAACTGTACTCAGGGGGATATCTAGAACCTGAAAGAGGTCATTCAAACTGTCTTCTGTTAGGGGTGGTACCCTCTGTAGGAGGAGTGGTGGGCACTTTGTCTCCCTTCTGGAGCTGCATGGGCTGAACTAACTGGGGAGCTCAGATCTGCTTCCCTGTAAGGCAGCCACATAGCCCAGCACATGCCCCTTAACCCCATGCCCAGGAGACACAGACACAAAAATTCAGCTGTATGTTGGCACTCCAATCTTTCTGTATGCCTGGCTACTGTAGGTCAAGGTCAAAATTCACAGCTCCACTGGGGCTTGCGTGGTCCAAATGTGCAACTCCTGCATGCTGTCAAACTGCAGGCCCCAATTTTCCAGTCAGCACCATCTCCTTTGCCTCAGAACACAGCAGGTTGGGGCAAACTGAGCAGTTCAGCAGATGGCAATAGGGGTACTACCCATGTGCTTGAGGTGGGCAAGATTGATACTGTAGCCCTGGAGAAGCCAGACAAGGAGAGCAGGAAACAAATGTAAGATGGTTTAGTGAGCAGGCTACCAGTGTGGGCAGCAATTGTGCCTCAATCAAATCGGGACCATCTGCAATGCTTCATTTCATATCCCAGATTTGTCCCACTAAGGAATATTTACCCACCAATTCATATTCCTCATTGTTTGAAGTTTGTTCTGGGACTTTCCTTGATTCCCCATGTGCCTTTGGCCTGCACAGTGCACAAGTAAGGAACAGTACTATGGCTGGAGAATACCCTCTGGCAGAAAAACCCAAATGTTTAAGGAAGAAATTTCTCAGTGTGGCTGGGAATGGCCCCCCAAAACTGTAGGTGACCTTTGGAGTGAGCTGAGGAGTATATGCAGGTCTCCAGCAATGGTTCCTGCTGCTGCACATGCCAGAATTCCTTGAATGCTCAGCTATGATCAGAGAAGGTAGTTGTGTTTACCAAGTGAATATTCAAATATTCTTTCCCTCTTATGCTCTAACTAAATGATGATACTTATTTGTATCTTTTCTAAGATATAACCTTTAACCTAATTATTCATTTACACATTTTTTAATCTGCACAGAAATCTTTCTGTTGTCATTCTGTAAACACTTGTTTTAAACCTAATTATCTCTGTGCTCTCCTCTCTCTTATGCACTGTCAAAGCAATTTACTTCAAATGAGCAGAGTTCCCGCTCATAGACTTTGCCTTTGAACCTCAGAAAAGTAAACCAGGATATATTTCTCAACCATAGAGTTATAATGAGTTATTTTTCAGAAGTTTAATAAATGCTTAATTATTTCAGATTTACATCATTATCTTTTGCATCTTCTATTAACAAAAGTAAAAATAAAATGAGCTCTTTTATAGATTAGCCAGCTATTCATCAGCAAATATGAGGACAAAAAATTTTATCACAGCAAATTCCATTGGTTTTATATTTAAATCATAATTGCCACTTTGTGAATGAGCTTATAGTAAAGTCCCTTCAGAACTAGAAAAGTAAAATCAAACATGTACTTATAAATGTGAGTTATCATATAGAAACTTATTTCATCTTTCATATTAGATATGTCCTATTGACTTATATTTTCTCCATCACTCATCTTATTATTACCCAGGATGGTTTATTAACCATAGATTTTGAAGACTGTGAAACAGGGATTTTAGGGGAGCACAGGTAGGTTTAGGGAATTTTTAGAATTGGGGTCCATGGAAAAAACATAGGGGTACAGATGGAGAGAAGATACATTTCCATAACACAAGGAAGCCAGGTGCAGTTACATTTCCATAAGACAAGGGAGCAGCAACAGGTATATTTCCATAAGACAAGGGAACTGGAAGTAGCCAAAAAAGGTCTATTTTACAAAATAAAGAAGGAGGAAGAAAGCCCAGAAGAAATAGGACAATGAGGGAGGAGGGCTTCAGGAGTCACTATAGTAACCAATTCAAAGGGAATATTGACCATTCAGAGGGGACATCAGGACACAGGAACTGCAGCCTTTATAAGCCATGAAAACAGGAAGTTGGTGGGGCCCTTTCCCCCACCCCACGTAGGAGTCCATTCTGTGGGACTCTTCCCCTATCCCCACGTAGGAGTCTGTACTTGTTCTTCAATAAATTTCCACCTTTGCTATACTACCCTCTGTCCGTGGATTCATTCTTTGACTCTGGAAGACAAAGAATCCGGGTTACAGTCCAAAAATTCCATATCAACTGCATCACTGCATCAGTTCTCAAAAGGGTTTCCCATCTGACAGTGACTGTAACGGAGCGCGTCCCCCGGAGATAGACCACCGAGACCAATTGGATCAAACAGGGAAAAGTTTATTGCAGATTCGAATCTGGGCCCCGCCGTAGCTGACGCAGCAGCAGGCAAGTGCTGTGGCGAGAGCGCCGTTGAAAGGGGCAGTCCCTTCCTTTATACCCCTTCCCTCTATAACCGTTGGCCTGGCATTCCCTGATTGGCCCCTTTGAATGACCCGCGAATGTGGGACCCCTTTGTCCTGGACTTTTCCTAATATGGTTCGCTCGCGCAGTGAGGAAGTTCTACACCGGACCTTTCCCTATATGGGTTGTTTGTTACAGAGACAGCTCTGTAATGCCTCTGGCAGGTAGGGGAGTGGTGGTCAGGCAGAAACTATTTCTTTTATTTATGGAATGGGGAGTTCTATAGTGCCTGCGGGGGGTGACCTTTCCAAGTGGTTGTTTTAAATTTTTCTACTCTGACTCTAGACCCCGAGGTCTAGTCCCTTCCTGCCCTCCACAGTGACTTTTGCAATTGAATTATTATATCCAAGACTATTGGTGTAAAAACGTGTGTTAGAGATTTGCAGACAAAATTGTTCAATTTCAGATATAACCAAAGTGCTACATTTTCTTAAAGGTTGGAGAAATATCCTAAGGCCATGGATGGGAGTGTACTGTAGGATCTCTTTCTGACTCATATGTATAATGAACCTGTTTTTAAGTCACCGGCAATAAAAATAATATAATCCATAATTATGTCTCAGAGAGACTCCACTGATTTTTGTGGCAGGACTCAATCTCCTGTGAAGATTTAAGGAGAATCCACACAGTGAGCCCTGCATCTGTTACAGAACATATATCCAGACTCTTTTTAACAGACAAGGACGACCTTATAGAGAAAGAGGGAAGAAAGGAATAACAACAAGATGACTATATCGATCCATTATATACTTTCTGGTTATTGTACTAGACTCCAAGTGTCTCCACAAAGGGAAGAATCACAGGGATAACTTATGTGCCTATTCAAAGTAATCTTCTATGCCAGAGTGGCTGAAGAATTATCATTTATTTTCCCTCCCTCATCACAGGTCTCCCAGGGATTATACAAATAACCAGCATCTTCTTATCCTATACACTAAGCCAAGGTTGAGATATGCACCTATTAAAATCCATTTTAAAAAATAATTTTATTTTACCAATGATCTCATTTGTTAATTGATTACTGCCTTTTAAAGCCTTCAGGGGAAGACAGAAACTTTCAAATCTTTTCTCTGAGAGTTAAAACTTTCATTTAAGGACTCCAGATGGGCCAAATTTAAATATTAAAGTTCAAATGCTTAAATCACCAATAGATGAAAGGAATTTTACACGGTTTTGTTCCACATTTGCCATGCAGTAGTTCTTCAATCCCAGCTAAATTGGGCACTAGTTTAAATTAGATTTACTCCTGGGACCCTTAACAATCACAGTCAACAAAGGATATTAGGGAGTTTAGGAAATAGGTCTATTAAATGACAATTAAAGGTGTTAGCCTTCCAGAGCTAATTTTCAGTTAATTTGATCCCTGCAGACAGTTGTATTAGACTGCTGTAAACAAAGAAGTCTGCTTGAACATTCAAGCTGAAATCTGATCCTGGTTGTTAAGCCCTGGTAATGGTTATGCTTTATGTTCATGTTAAGATGTCTTCAGCTGTTCCTCTGAATAAGTGACTTCAAAATCACTTCCTAGATAACTAGTTAAGTCTTCCTAAAGTCCTAACATTTGCCAAAGAATAATCTAGCTGGACTTTTTCAGAAAAGTCAGCAGAAGTCCTGGATAGTGGCTGGCTTTTCCTTCTTGTATGAAGTCTCACAAAAATTCTTATCACTGGGTGCGCTCAGCCTGGTGCAGAGTAAACAGGGCTTTTCATCTAGAATGTGCATGAAATTGGCCATCAAAAGTCTTAGATTATCTATAACCTCTGATATAGTATTTTTACTTCCAGGGATATATTCTGAAGAAAAAAATCAGATATTTGCACAAAGATTTATGAACAAGTGTGCTTGTTGCAGCCTTGTTGCAGCATAGAATGTAGGCAAAACATAAAACAAGTTTGTTTTGGTATTTCCTCCTGCCTCATTCTCTTTAATCCTCCTCATATGCCAAATCACCTTTCTCTATCTTAGAAACCTTTGCAGTTTCACTTCCTCTCAGGCAATTACCTGAGAGGTGTGCCTTCCACAGGGTCTTTCTGCATCAAAATCTACCTATATGGCAATGTAAGAAACCTGTAAAAAATGTTTGTGAGTTTATTTGAGCCAAACTGTCAACAATTGCCAAGAAGCAAAATCTTCTTGAGAAAGGCAATTTTATAGCTTATTTTATATATTACAATCAAAAGACAAGAAGTAATGGGTTATATTAAAGTAATGGTAGTGATGATACCGAATTTTTCAACTGGAACCCGGATTGTTTGTCCACCAGAATTGAAGAATGAATCCACGGACAGAAAGCGGTATAGCAAAGGTAGAGATTTATTGAAGAACAAGTACAGACTCCCACATGGGGAGAGGGAAGGAGTCCCACAGAACTGACTCCCATGTAGGGAGGGGGAAAAGGTCCTACAGAACACACTCCCAGGGAGGGAGGGGGAAGAATTTCACAGAACTGACTCCCATGTTGGGAGGGGAAGAGTCCCACTGGGTTCCTCTTCCCTACAGCTTATAAAGGCTGCAGATCCTGGTGCCCTGACATCCCCTCTGATTGGTCACTATTCCCCTAGACTGGTTACCATAGTAACTCCTGGGCTCAAAGGTCAAACCTCACATGGGACATGTGAGGTTCTCCCCACTCCTTCCTTATTGTTTTCCTATTCCCTTTGGGCTTTTTTCTTCTCCTCCTTCTGAATGAAAAGCTTCCTTCTCTTTATTTTGTAAATATAGATATTTCTTGGCTACTTCCAGTTCCCTTGTCTTATGTAAATATACCTGTTGCTGCTTCCTTGTCTTATGGAGATGTAACTGAGCCTGGCTTCCTTGTGTTATGGAAATGTACCTTCTCCCAGTCTGTGGCCCTGCGCTTTTACATGGACCCAAATTCTAAAAAAATCCCTAAGCCTGCCTATGTCCCCCTAAAATTACTGCTTCAGTGAGAAGGCTAAAAGGCTAATTCCAATGTAACCCCGATATTTAGTTGGGGGGGGGGGTAGCAATCTGAATCTGTGCCATCAAGCCCAGTGTACATTCTTCATAACCTATAGTTAAGTCACTGCCTCTTTCCCAGAAACTGGTCTTGCAAGACCTGTTACCTAAATACAGAGGCCATAAACTATGAACAGTGCACAGCCCTGGGGCAGGGGAGGGGGGGAGAGGGGGTTTATTAGCACTGGCTCCAGGCCAGACCATTAGATATGGTCTCAAGACCCCCAACACCTGGGGCCCTTTTTACAAAGCCTGCGAAAGGACCAGAAGCATAATCCACATTTGGGAGACATAACACCAGAAAAATATAGAGGAGAAGCTCCCTGCATGTTATTTTGCTCAGACTTGGGAAATTATTCTGCTGAGTCTGCCAGTGTAATAAAGCTGTGTAACTCCATTTCTCTAAAGCGTTGCTTGGTTTTTCTCCAGTCTTCTATAATAGTAGATTAGGGAGTGGGAGAAAGCAAAGCTGGGAAATATCTGAGACTGGATAAAAAGTAAAATGATACATATTTTCCATTAAGTGGGTACAGGATAGTTAATAGTGTTCAATTCACATGATAAAAATAATAATGAGAGGCTTTGTAGTCTCTGCTCTGGTGCATTGGTTGTGCTCTGGAGATCTGGAAAAAGGGGGAGTTAACCTGACAGTCCAAAGATATATTATCATAGATGCAAAAAGACAATGCACAGACTCAGATAAGGTAAAGACTGACTTTTGTCAGGGAAGATTCTAACCTACCATGAACTGCTTTTAGTTTAAAAGTTTTCATTTCATACCATCCTTGGTGGTTACTTTAGGTCTCTGAGTTTGCAAGGCAGCCATGCAGGCCTTCCCTGAGCTTGTCAAGTTATGGTTCCTTTTTGTCCGCATTCATGTCCCCCATATCCTCAGGATAATATTCTTCAGTCTGCCAGGCTAAAAAATCAGATACACTTTTTATACTGGAGTGTTAATAATGAATAATGTAACCCTCTACTACGTAATATTTTACATTTTACCACAAGACCTTCCTTAAGACTGCTTTCAATGAAAAATGGTATTAACATGGGAATTTTAGGTCCAAAATAACCCAGTAATTGTTTTTATTGTTTAAAATATTTTTCAGTGTGTGCATGTGTGTAAACATCTTTGTTTATTCTTTATTTTATTATGAAAAAAATATTCATGCTTATTATGAAAATGTGGGAAAGAAAAAGTGAAAGGAAAATAAAATGTATCCATATTACCACCATGCAGAAATTTCGTTTTAAACATTCTATTGTGTTTCTCTCCAGTCACAATAATGTTAACAGGGAAATTGAGACATCCCTTTCCCTCACTGACTGCTGAGGTTGGAGTCCTTACAATATCTCAAGAAAAACAGTTTTCTGAGACACACACAGGAGGATGAATGATTTTTATTTACATCCCTGGGTTTCAAACATTCCATTGCCCTTAATAACTTCCTAGAAGAAGTGTAGCTGGGGATTCAGTAAACCTAAAGGCAAAGTCAGTATTCAGAGTCTCTATTCCATGTTGCAGCCAGGTGCAGTTCAGCATCAGGCTAGTTGTCTGATGTTGTCCATTGTGTGTGGAGGTTCACATGGCCCAATGCCATGTGAGGAAACACGAGGGAAGCAAGAGAGCATGCCTCAAGCAACAAGAGTCCCAAAGGCAGCCAAGAGGAACCAAGAGCACAAGATAAACCAAGAGATTAAATACCCAAAATTTTACACCCTTGCAGTGGCCATGCCTATTCTGACCAATGGTCTGTTCCCAGGAGTGACTGATAGGAAAATATCTTCTGATGTCATTCCAACTTTACTAGGCATGTGTCTATCTACCCTCTCTTGGACCCCTGAGGAGTATAAAGTTGTAGCTTCCTGGTGAAGCTACCGAAATAGCATGTCTATAATATTTGGTCTTCCTTTTGCTCTTTTTCTGCTATTGATAACTAGGTTAATTACAATGGTGTCATTACCTCCAAGGGAAAAAAAAAGAACCTCATTGTATTCTTACAAAAGAGAAATGGACAAAGTTCCCCATCTTCTTGTAACTGCTTCAGGCTGTGAAAAGGGAGTAGTCCTGCCTATCCTGAGTCTCAGAGGTTCTTACTGTCTGAGAGAGGAAACAAATAGAAGGGGAGTCTTCATGTAGGGAAGAGGGATTTTTCAAAGTCCAGGTCAGTCTGGTGTGCCTGGGGGATGACATAGGCAATGTCTAGGAAGATGGCATATTGGATAAGCTGGCATCCTTTTTGTATTCTAGAAATGAAAAACTTGACAAGAAGATTAAAAGGTATAATTTAAAAGTGAGGAGATTTATTACAACTAAAGGTCTAGTAAGAGGTAAAAACCAATGTGATAAGGGGAAAGATGAACTTAGAGTGTTTCAGATTAGGTCAGAGGCATGGCTTCCCTGGAGACAGGTATGTTGCATCTGTATGAAGCCCTTCTGTCCATTATACTTAACTGGTATTAAGCTAAGGGAAATATTCTAAGATTTGGTGATCAAGCCTGCAGGGGAGAGCAGTTAGGGGTGACCAGGCCAGCAGAGGAAGGAAGTTGGAGGTGACCGAGCCTGCAGGGAAGGGCAGTTGGGGGGGACCCAGGCCTGCGGGGGAGGGCAGTTAGGGGTGACCAGGCCTGCAGGGGAGGGCAGTTAGGGGAAAACAGGCTGGCAGAGGAGCAGTTAGGCATCAATCAGGCTGTCAGGGGAGTGGTTAGGGGGTGATCAGGCTGGCAGGCAGAAGCGGTTAGCGGCAATCAGGAAGACAGGCAAGCGAGCAGTTGGGAGCCAGCAGTCCTGGACATCCCTCGAGGGGTCCCAGATTGGAGATGGTGGAGGCTGGGCTGAGGGACACCCCCCGTTCACAAATTTCATGCACCGGGCCTCTAGTATGCATATAAGTTATTTGGTTAATCTCTCCCTAACTTCCCTCTGAAATTTGTCACTCTGTTCC
Organism: Plecotus auritus; assembly: GCF_963455305.1. Classification (NCBI taxonomy): domain Eukaryota; kingdom Metazoa; phylum Chordata; class Mammalia; order Chiroptera; family Vespertilionidae; genus Plecotus; species Plecotus auritus. The sequence continues at coordinate 105,080,569 of NC_137772.1, forward strand.
ATGTTTCTGTGCCTCTGGTTCTATTTTATTCATCAGTTTATTTTGTTCAATAGATTCCTTGTTCATTTATTTTTATTTTTATATTTAATTGTTGATAGATATGTATTAAATAGAGGCCCAGTGCACAAAATTCGTGCATTCCCGGGGGGGGGGGGCGGGTCCCTCAGCCCAGACTGTGCCCTCTCGCAGTCCAGGAGCCTTTGGGGGAAGTTCAACTAACGGCTTAGGCCCACCTCCCACAGGGAGCAGGCCTAAGACCTTAGTGTGACATTCTTAGTGTTGCAGCAGAAGCGGGAGAGGCTCCCACCACTACTGCTGTGCTCACCAGCTGTGAGCTCGGCTTCTGGCTAAGCAGCACTCCCACTGTGGGAGCACACTGAGCACCAAGGGGAAGCTCCTGCATTGAGTGTCTGCCCCCTGGTGGTCAGTGTGCATCTAGCAACTGGTTGTTCCACTGTTCGGTCAATTTGCATATTAGCCTTTTATTATATAGGACTGCTATTTTTATTGTTCATATTTCTTCTTCTCCTTCTTCTTCTCCTTCTCCTTCTCCTTTTGTTTCTCCTTCTCCTCCTTCTCTGTCTCCTTCTCCTTCTCCTTCTTTCTCCTTCTCCTTCTCCTTCTCCGTCTCCTTCTTCTTCTTCTTCTTCTTCTTCTTCTTCTTCTTCTTCTTCTTCTTCTTCTTCTTCTTTCTTCTTCTTCTTCTTCTTCCTCTTCTTAAAGAGTACCCTTCAACATTTCATGTAATACTTGTTTGGTGGTGATGAACTCCTTTAGCTTTCTCTTGTCTGTAAAGCTCTTTATCTGACCTTCAATTCTAAAAATAATAGCTTTTCTGGGTAGAGTAATTTTGGTTTTAGGCTCTTGATGCTCATCACTTTGAATATTTCTTTCCATTCTGTTCCAGTCTGTATTGGCACTCCCTTGTACATAACTAACTGCTTTTCTCTTGCTGCTTTTAAAATTCTCTCTTTGGCATTAACCTTTGGCATTTTAATTATGATGTGTCTTGGTGTGGGCCTCTTTGGGTTCCTCTTGTTTAGGACTCTCCGCTTCCTGGACTTATAAGTCTATTTCTTTTACCAGGTAGGAGAATTTTTCTGTCATTATTTCTTCAAATAGGTTTTCAATTTCTTGCCCTCTCTCTTCTCTTTCTGGCACCCCCATAATGTGAATATTGGTACACATGAAGTTTCCCCAGACCCTCCTTACACTATCTTCATATTTTTGGATTCTTTTTTTCTGTTCTGATTAGATGTTTTTTGCATCCTCATATTCCAAATTATTGATTTGACTCTCAGAATCCTCTACTCTACTGTTGAATCCCTGTAATTTATTCTTTTATTTCAATTAGTGTATGCTTAATTTCTGACTGATCCTTTTGCATGTCTTTGAAATATCAAGATCCTTGAAAGTCTCAATAAGTCCCTTGAAGCCCTCTTTGAGTCCCTTTAAGCTCTTATTAAGATCTTTGAGCAACCTTATAACCATTGTTTTGAACTATGTATCCAGTAGTTTGTTTGCTTTCATTTCATTTATTTTTCTTTCTGGAGATTTAATCTATTCTTTCATTTGTGACATATTTCTTTGTATCTAGATTTTGGTTGCTTCCCTGTATTTGTTTCTATGTATTAGGTAGAGCTGCTATGTCTCCTGGAATTGGTAGAGTGGCCATGTGTAGTAGGTGTCCTGTAGGGCCCAGTGGCTCAGTCACCTGAGCTGGGCACTCTGAGTGATCCAAGTGTGGGCTGTGTGCACAGTCTTGTTATAGTTGATCCTTGATTGCTATTGGCATCACTGAGAGGTGTTGACCTCCAGGCCAATTGGCTGTGAGGACCAGCTGATAATACAGTGGCAGAGCTTCTGTGCAAGAGACATGAGCAGGACTTGCTTCAGTGGGGCTTTGGTGTCACTAGCAGATGTGTAGAGTTATAATCTGGTATGGTCTGAAGCTATCCACTGGGTGTACTGGCTCTGGGGTCTCCTGGAGGTGCAAAGTTGGCCACTGCCTGGGGCCACCCATAGAGATCTGAATATGGCTGCTATTCTTATTGGGCTTGGAAGTTCTCAGGTGAGATCAAGCTGTGAAGCAAAGCAGACCAGTGCTAGTGTTGGGTCTTGGGCTTCTTATTGATAGGTATGGAGTATGCGGATGCCAGCTGCTCCTTGTTTCAGAGACTTTAGGAAAGTCTGAAGCCTGACCAAGGACATGCCATTCATATGGAAAAGCCAATGCAATCAACTTGGGTGGGGTTGCAAGTTGAATGGGGTGGGGTCTCAGAGTATCACCAGGGCAGAGCCCACAGTGTGGGCCATGCTGTTGGAAATTCAGATATGGCTGCCAGTCATCTCTGTGATGGGGGAGGTCCCATCACAGGAACAATGACCCCTGTGAGCACCTTCATTTGGGAGAAAGCTGCCCCCAAGTTACTACCCCAATGACAGACAATCCACTTCCTCCCCATATGTCCCTGGTTCCCCCAGTGCTGGAGTTCAGAGTGAGTGGGACTGTGTAAGTTCATGAGCTGGCCCTTTAAGAGGGACTTCCTGAGTCTCCAGCAAACTTTGTCACCAGCCACAGTCCCCACTGGGTTTTATATCCCAAAGTTAACAGGAATTCTCTTCCCTGCTCTGGAACCCTGGGCTTGGGGTCTGGTGTGAGGCTAGGACCCCTTGCTCCTCATGGGCAGCCTCCCCATAGATGATCTCCCTCCTGATTAAAAACATGCCACACATGGGTATCAGAGCATCCCGTTCCGGGCCTCCATTCCTCCTACCAGTCTCAATGTACTTCCTTCTTTATTTCTCTAGTTGTAGGACTTCTATTAAGCCAAATTTCAGGTGGTTCTGATTTGATCTATATTTTAGTTGTAATTTTGATGTGGTTGTGGAAGACCACAAGTACAGGTGTTTACCTACACTGCCATCTTGATTCTTTCTATTTCATAACTTTTGGAAACATAGACTCTTTACTGGCAAACACACTGACATTTTAAGAGACATACTTTAATGAAGACAAGTATATAGCAAAACACACTGATTTCGCAACTTACAATGAATTTATGAAATAAATGTCCTCTTACAGTTTGGGTCTTTAATTCATTCTCTTACAATGAATTAAACATTGGCTCAGATAGCTTAGGCTTGGGTAAGATTTATTTCTCAGAATCTGCATTCCAACAGACAGCACATATAAGAGTTCTTAGAGACCAGGTATTAGCATTTTAAAGGCAGACAGTGCTAAAGACAAACCCAGAATAAACCCAGGTACTGTACTCTCAAGGAATGGAGACTATATTACTGTTTAATTTGAGGAAAATAAACCAACAAATTTTCTTCTGTCCACAGAAAATTGGGTGTCCCCAATTTTTCCTAACTTTCCTGGCATGTTGCCAGAGTCTAGGATTTGCACAAGACTTTCACTGCTAGTCTCTGCATCCAGAGACTCCTGTCTCACTCCTCCTGAGTCAGGCAGGGGCTGAGACCTTCTCAAAATGTTAATGCAATTTTGCTCAGATGTGGAGGTTTACCAATATCAATGTTGATCAGGCACTATTTAGTTGGGTTTACTTAATTCCACACTGTTGATTCTGATGGCCTATTACCCTTTACCCTTTACTCTCTTGAGTAGAAAAACTCTGGCCTTTTTACTTGCCTCTAATAATTGGGCTAGCAAACTCTTGCTGTCTCATATTTCTAACTGCCTTGACCTCTTAGAGGCTTGCCAGTGTGAGATAGCTTCCCTTAAGAAAGGAATTAGCATTCCCTATTAATCTGGCTGGATAGAATTTAATACCCTGGGTCCTGGGTGTAAATTTTGTTTCCAGTCAGTTTTCAAGATTAGGTAACGAAAATCTTTCATTTTTTTGAGCGCCTGTATATTTAAGACTTTTTTTTTCATTAGCAATACCTGTGGAAGAAGCATTAATGACAAACAGAAGTGTTTGTATGAATTAACATATAGTTGTGAAAGACCCCCGGAGGGAGACCCTCACTCTGTCCCATGGATCGACAGCGACCCCAATCAACCGCAGGAGGCGTCACTTGATGCAAACAGCAAGAGGATTTATTCCAGCGCGCTGGGGCTCGACTCGTAACTCACACTAGAGCAGCGAAGACAAGCCCTGACCAGAAAATTTTACAGGCTTATAAAGGCAAAAATCACACATTGGGAGGGGTCACACATGTGAGGGAGGAAGAGAGGACAAAGCCGCCAGGAAATTCCAACAGGGCTCGTTAATAACATGTTTAATGACAGGGCTTAAGTTTTCAGTCAACAGTCCCATCTGGTAATCTCATATCTTATCTGTCAGAGCACTATTTGCTCTGTCTGGGGCTGTTTCCTGGGATAGCTTTAAGGGTCTCGTTCCCATTGTCAGAGCACTATTTGCTCTGTCTGCTCTTTACTCGGGGCTTGAAAAAGAAAAAATGTTTTATTCTTCCATCCCCCCATTTGCTTTTTGGTAAGTTCTAATCATGGAACTTCTGTCTCTATGTACCCTTCTCCGAGGCTGTCTCCCTGGCGGAGGGACTGGTAGTGCTGTCTGAGCACTAATACCTGTACAGCACTTATTCTTTCCCTGATGAAGGTGACTAGGTGATTTAAGATGCAGGGTCCCAAAGTGAGAATTAAAAGTAGTATAATAAGGGGACCCATCAGGGTGGATATGAGGGTTAGGACTACTTATCGGCGGGAGGTGTGCCAACAGGAGCAGGAACACGGTGAATGCGGAGCTTGAGGGGATTGTCCATTTTTTCTACTTTCCACTCTGGGTCTGGTGGTGGCGCGGGCTTGACATGTGAAGCGTGGATCCAGGCGGCGATACTATCGACCATCACTGCAGTTGGTGTTGTGAGCAGCACTATGTATGGTCCTTTCCACCTCGGTTCCAAGTTGGCCGCACGGTGGCACCGAATGTATACCGAGTCTCCGACCTGGAACTGATGAGGTACTTGCAGGTCTCCTGGCTTGTAGGCCTCGGCCAACCGACTCCACACCTCCCTCTGCACAGTCTCAAGGGCTTTCAATCTGGCGTACAGAGATTGAGAGGAGTAAGATTCTGGGAAAGGGAGGTGCTGGATGGTAATGAGTGGGGGGTGAGTCCCATAAAGAATTTCAAAAGGAGTTAGCTTGAGAGAGCCAGGGGTATTGCGTACCCGAAACAAAGCAAAGGGAAGGAGGACTGTCCAGTCTGTTATGCCAGTCTCTAAGGATAATTTAGGCATGACCTCTTTTAAAGTTCTATTCATTCTTTCTACCTGTCCTGAGCTTTGGGGCCTATAAGCACAATGTAATTTCCAATCAAGCCCCAGGATTTTGGCCAGTCCCTGACTTACCTGGGCAACAAACACAGGGCCGTTGTCTGACCCGATTACCTTGGGCACCCTGAATCTTGGGAAGATGTCTTCTAGTATTTTCTTGGCCACCACCTGAGCAGTCTCCCTCTTGGTAGGGAAGGCTTCAACCCATCCTGAAAATGTATCTATGAATACCAATAAGTATCTGTATCCATACCTGGCTGGCTTTACCTCAGTGAAGTCTACCTCCCAATAACTCCCAGGGCGGTCTCCTCAGAGCCGCTTGCCCTGAGATAGCTTGCTGGGCTGGGCGTTCACCATCTGGCAAGGCTTGCATTCTTTTACAGTTGTATCTGCGAGCTCCCCTAGTTTCATGATATAATACGGTGAAGACTGGACTATAGTTTTTAAATGTTTTGGGCCCAGATGAGTTAGCTTATGAAGGTGTCTAAGAAAAATGATAGCCTGCTTTTCAGGGAGGATTCTTTTTCCTTCTGTAGTTTCCCGGATCCCCTCTGGAGTCTCCAGGCAAAATCCTAATCTGTCCATTCTCTCAAGGTCTGATTCTGAATATTCAAAGTTCCTGATAGAGGGATATACCGCATCCTCAGAGTGAGACCCCAGTTTTTCTCCAGACAAAGATAGGATGTTGAGTCCCTGAGCCGCCCACTTGGCTTCTCTGTCAGCCCTTTGGTTCCCTTCTGCAACCCTGGACCCTCTTTTCTGATGTCCAGGACAGTGAATAATGGCCACTTTTTTAGGAAGGTGAACGGCCTCTAACAGGCTTAGAATTTCTTCCTTATTTTTGATTTCCTTCCCTGCCGAGGTTAGTAGCCCCCGCCTCAGGTAGATGGCCCCGTGGACATGGGCAGTAGCAAAGGCATACTTGCTATCAGTGTAGATGTTAATCTTCTTCCCTTCTGCCAACCGTAGAGCCTGAGTCAGAGCTAGTAACTCGGCCTTCTGAGCTTGCCCAGATAATTTGCTCATCATCCACTACCGCCGCCCCGGCCACCCTTTTATCTTCTATTATGTAGCTGCTTCCATCAGTGAACCAGGTCAGATGAGCGTCTGGCAAGGGCTTGTCTCGGAGGTCCCTTCGGGTCCCCGTTTCTTCTGCCAGTATCTCTTGACAGGTATGCAGCACACTCTCCTGGGTGGACGTGTCAGGTAGTAGGGTAGCTGGGTTGAGGATGGCAGGCGGCCCGAACTGGATCCTGTCTTCATTCAGTAGGAGACTCTGGTAGTGTGTCATGCGGGCGTTGGACAGCCACCGATCAGGGGGCTGTCTGATGATGCTCTCCAAGGAGTGGGGGGCAATGACCGTTAGCTTCTGTCCCATAGTTAATTTGTCAGCATCTTTCACTAATACTGCCACTGCCGCCACGGACCTCAGACAGGCAGGCCAACCACTAGCAACGGGATCTAGCTTCTTGGAGAGGTAGGATACCGGCCTCTTCCATGGCCCTAGAGGCTGGGTCAGCACCCCTCGGGCTACTCCCCTTCTCTCGTCCACAAATAGGACGAAGGGCTTTGCTACGTCCGGCAATGCCAGGGCTGGGGCTGACAGTAATGCCTTCTTGATGTCATCGAAGGCTTGCTGTTGGCAGTTACCCCACTCAAACGGGGCACCCTCTCTAGTCAGAGGATAGAGGGGAGCTGCCAGGGTAGCGAACCCGGGGATCCACAAGCGTCAAAACCCCGTAGTCCCTAAAAATTCTCGCACCTGGCGGGGTGAGCGAGGGACGGGTATCTGAGTCACAGTTTGTTTTCTGGCCTCCGTTAGCCATCTCTGCCCCCCTTTGAGGGCGTACCCCAGGTACGTTACCTCCTTTTGGCAGATCTGGGCCTTCTTGGCAGAGGCCCGATATCCTAAGAGGGCGAGTTCTTCTAGCAGTAGTCCCGTGCCTCGTTGGCACTCTTCCTCTGTGGCCCCGGCCAGTAGTAAGTCATCTACATACTGCACAAGTGTTACCTGGGGATGGCTGGCACGGAAGTGGGCTAAATCTTGGTGAAGAGCTTCATCGAAGAGGGTCGGAGAATTCTTGAACCCCTGGGGTAACCGGGTCCAAATCAGTTGTCCTGTAGTCCCAGAGTCAGGGTCCCTCCACTGGAATGCAAAGATGTTCTGGCTGGAAGGGTGTAGTCGTAGGCAGAAGAAAGCGTCCTTTAAATCCAAGACAGTATACCAAATATGATCCGGGGGGAGAGAGCTCAACAAGCTGTAAGGGTTAGGTACAGTGGGGTGGATGTCCTGTACCCGCTTGTTCACTTCCCTTAAGTCCTGTACTGGGCGATAGTCTCCTGTGCCAGGCTTCTTAACAGGTAACAGAGGAGTGTTCCATGGCGACTGACACTTCACTAGGATGCCCTGCTGAAGGAGGCGCTGGATATGGGGCCTAATTCCTTCCCGGGCCTCCTTAGGCATGGGGTATTGGCGTACAGCCACAGGAGTTGAAGTGGCCTTCAGCTCTATGACTACGGGCGGCCTTTCTGCAGCTAGTCCTGTTCCAGCTGTCTCGGCCCACGCTCCCGGATACCTGTTCAACCAGTCATTTATGTGACTTTTCTCTGCTCCCTGTTCCTCAAAAAGTCTGTGTTCATCATCTAGGCGTATGGTCAGGGTGGTAGTCATTCTCTTGCTTTGGGTCACCTCCGGGCCATCAGGGGTGAAGGTAATCTGGGCTCCCATTTTGGTTAGGAGATCTCTCCCAAGTAGGGGCGCAGGGCACTCGGGGATGACTAGAAACGAGTGGGTTACCCGTCCCGTTCCTAAGTCTACCGTTCTTCGGTTGGTGCCCTGTGGCTCCTATGACCCACGATTTCTTGTGGGAGATGGGTCCAGACGGTTCGAGTAGGACCGAGTGTTGAGCCCCAGTGTCTACTAGGAACTCAACTGGCTTCCCCTCCACCTTTAGTGTTACCCTAGGCTCGGGGAGGGGTTTCGAGCCCCGTCCCCGCTAGTCTTCTTCTTCCTCCAGAGCTAACACTTTCTTGGAGGACCCGTTCTTCTTCTTCTTAGGGCACTCTCTAGCCCAGTGACCTTTTTCTTTGCAGTAGGCACACTGGTCTTTGTCTAATGGGGTGCGGTTGCCCAGGTTACCTGACTTTTTAGCCCTGCCCTGGGTTTGTTCCTGGCTTCTCTCACCTACTACTGCGGCCAAAATCCGTGTCAGGTTCTTCTCCTGCCTGCGATCCCTTTTGCTTTCTCTTTCCTCTCTTTCCTTTTCTTTTCTTTGTTCTTTTTCCTCCTCAGTTTCCCTCTTATGATATACTTTCTCTGCCTCCTTAACTAAATCCTGCAGGGTATAGTCTTATAACCCTTCTATTCTCTGCAACTTTCTTTTAATATCTATTGCTGACTGCCCTATGAAAGCCATGGCCACGGAAGCCCTTTGCCCCTCAGAGGTAGGGTCAAACGGGGTGTAGCGCCTGAAAGCTTCCATTAAGCGTTCAAGAAATACTGACGGGGGTTCCATGGCCCCCTGGATAACCTCTCTTACCTTAGCCAAATTAGTGGGGCATCTCGCTGCCCCACGGAGGCCGGCCACTAGAGTCTGGCGATAGACTGTCAGTCGCTCCCTACCTTCTGCCGTGTTGAAATCCCAGTCAGGTCTAGAGAGGGGGAAGGCAATCTCGATGATGTTGGGGAGCTGGGTGGGTCGTCCATCTGATCCTGGTACATTCTTCCTTGCCCCCAATAAAATCCTCTCCCTCTCCTCAGTTGTGAAAAGGGTCTGTAGTAGCTGCTGGCAATCATCCCAGGTGGGCTGATGAGAGAACATCAAAGACTCCACCAGCCCGGTTAAGCGCTGGGGGTCCTCTGAAAAGGGAGGATGATTAGTCTTCCAATTATACAGATCTGCGGAGGAAAAGGCCAGTACTGGAGGGGCTGAAGAGGAGCTGGTCCACCATCCGTCGCCACCGGCGGGGGCCCGTAAGCCCTCAGGGGGAGGGCGACGGTGGTGTCGGGAGTCATTCCGCGGCGGCTCCTGGTGCCGTGCGCAGGCCCCAGCAGAGACTCGTTAGGGGGAGCAGAGGGGGCAGCTGGAGGAGCCGGCGGTGCTTCTGGCTCTTCCCGACCCCCTACGGGAACCAGGGCAGGAGGATACGGGGGAGGTGAGTCAAGGAGAAGGAGGTCAGACTGGATTTCTGGATAAATCTTCTTGGGGGGGTCCGAGTGACTGGATTTCTCCCCAGAACTGGGAGATTGGACGGCTAGAACTTGAGTGGCCGGCCGGGGCTTGGGTTTTACAACCCAAGGTCGAACCCAGGGGGGTGGGTTTTGCACCAGGTCCTGCCAGACCACGATGTAGGGCTGCTGATCCGGATGGGCTCCAGGTTCTTTCTGAAAAACAATCTCCTTAACAGCAAAAATAACAGATAGGTCAAAGGTTCCTTCTGTTGGCCATTCTATATTAAAAGCAGGCCATTCTGAGAAGCAGAAGGTCCGCCATGGACTTTTCTTGATCTCAACTGATAGGTTGCGACCTCTTCCCTTAACTTCAATCCAATGGTCTAATGTCAGACTAAGAGGGGTTGTCACAGTCTGTCCCATCGTCAATTCGTACGTCGTCAGAAACACAAATAACAAAAATATTACAGACACGAGGACCCACTTACTCCACCTTGTTCGCCACAAACACGCAACAGAATCAGATGGGCGCGGTTTTGACAATCTCTGATCCAACAGTAGAACCCGATCAGCGCCCTTACAGTAGGAGACTACCAGGCGTCCCTGGTTCTCCTCCACCCTTGGGGCATCCCCCAGGGCTGCAACCTGTGGCCCTCCAGGCACGTCTACCGACCACTGTTCAGCCATTCTCACGAGTCGCCGAACGGCTGCAAAACCGAAAGCGCGCACACAGGACCAGACTCACTAGCAAAACACAAGACAAAGACAGACAACCTCGGGGTACCCCTTCTTACCTCCAAGGTCGACTCCGCAGATGAGGGGGGGCCGTCAGATACCGGACGAGCCCCCAAATGAAAGACCCCCAGAGGGAGACCCTTACTCTATCCCACGGATCGACGGCAACCCCAATCATCCACAGGAGGCGTCACTTGATGCAAACAGCAAGAGGCTTTATTCCAGCGCGCTGGGGCTCAACTCGTAACTCACACGGGAGCAGAGGAGTCGAACCCCGAGCAGAAAGTCTTACAAGTATATATAGGCAAAAACCATACATCGGGGGGTTACACATGTGAAGGGGGAAGAGAGGACAAAGCCGCCAGGAAATTCCAACAGGGCTCGTTAATAACATGTTTAATGACAAGGCTTAAGTTTTCAGTCAACAGTCCCATCTGGTAATCTCATATCTTATCTGTCAGAGCACTATTTGCTCTGTCTGGGGCTATTTCCTGGGACAGCTTTAAGGGTCTCGTTCCCATTGTCAGAGCACTATTTGCTCTGTCTGCTCTTTACTCGGGGCTTGAAAAAGAAAAAATGTTTTATTCTTCCAGTTGTGTTTGCAAAAGAAATATAATATTAATAACAAACATTAGGTTTAAAAGATCTGTAGCATTGCAGTCCCATTGCCTGGTTACAACTTTTGTCTCAAGCAAAATGGCTGCCAGGGGGCAAGACTTCTGCTCCTGAGGGGCATGGTTGTAGAATTCTCTGGCATAGCAACATTGTGGTTCCTATCCCTTAGAAAGGAGCAGAGAGAGGGCAGGGGCCCTGCAGCATATTTCTGTGTTCAGACTTTCTGTGCTGCCCCCTCCCCATCCCCAGCACACAGCCATGAGGTCCAAGGGGTCCTTTTGTTGTAGGTGGTGGACATGACACCAGGTGTCTGACCAATGGGGTCAGACCAAACCTGGGTTCAACAACCTTGGTACTTGGGTTGAAAGGTAAAGAATTTTGTTTACTTTATCTTATCTGGGCAAATCCTGAACTTCTTAACTCCAGAGATTAAAAAGCAACAATGGAAAATGGAGCTTCAGGAAAAAAAAAGCAAACCCTAACTGAAAGAGTAAAGTTTTTTTTTACAGCTGTCCGTTTTATCTTAACTCTCCAAGGTCTTCCCCCTTCGCCAGTGATGGGAACAAGACCCTTAAACCTGTCCCAGGAAACAGCCCTGAGCTAAGAGCAGACAGAGCAAATAGTGCTCTGACAGATAAGAAAAGCAGGACATGAGATTACCGGATGGGACTGTTGACTGAAAACTTAGGCCCTGTCATTAAACATGTTATTAACGAGCCCTGTTGGAATTTCCTGGCGGCTTTGTCCTCTCTTCCCCCTTCACATGTGTAACCCCCCGATGTATGGTTTTTGCCTATATATACTTGTAAGACTTTCTGCTCGGGGTTCGACTCCTCTGCTCCCGTGTGAGTTACGAGTTGAGCCCCAGCGCGCTGGAATAAAGCCTCTTGCTGTTTGCATCAAGTGACGCCTCCTGTGGATGATTGGGGTTGCCGTCGATCCGTGGGATAGAGTAAGGGTCTCCCTCTGGGGGTCTTACAGGGTTATGGCTAAAAAGAATTCAGAGTCAAGACCCAAACTGTACGAGAACACTTATTTCATAAATTACAGAGGTAGAAAAAGTAATTCCTAGAAGAAATGAGTGTAGGTGAAGGAAGGGCCCTTGGAGCTTGAGAGTGGGGAAGCTAATGGTGGGGGGGAGGAGGGGGGAATGAAGTGGAAGAGAAAGGAAAAGACATGAGCATACTCCTTGAGGAAAAGCCTGCTGGATCCTCCATCCACAGAGTTTTGAGGGTGGAGATTTTAGGGCAGTTCCCAGGGGAAGATCCCAATAGAATATTCAGTAGCTTTCCTGGTGCTTCCATTCAGGGTTGTGGTCTCTACTGATTTGTTGGTGGCACCAGGGGAGGGGTAATTATTCCATGCAGCTAGTTCTGATGTCAGCTGTGGATGGTTTTGTTTCTTATCTGGGCCTGGAGTTGAAATACAACTTGAGGCCTAGATGTTATCTCTAGGGAGGGAAGGTCAGGGTGGGTCCAAACCACAAGACCACTGATATGCTAGGGGAGGAAAAGTCACCCTGAAGGCAAGGTCCCCCCCTATACTGTAATTCATTGTCCCTTGCTGGGCACCTGTGGCTTTTCACCCTGGTGACCTTCTGTATCTGGCCCGTTGTCCTTTCTCTGCTCATGTTAGTCTAATTACCTGTAACACTTTGACTGGGGAACTTGCAGGGCAAGGGCAAGAAGGTGAAGCAGAAATTTTAGGGGGACATAGGCAGGCTTAGGGATTTTTTAGAATTGGGGTCCATGGGAAAAAGCACAGGGCTGCAGACTGGGAGAAGGTACATTTCCATAACACAAGGAAGCCAGGTGCAGTTACATCTCCATAAGACAAGGAGGCAGCAACAGGTATATTTACATAAGACAAGGGAACTAGAAGTAGCCAAGAAATATCTATATTTACAAAATAAAGAGAAGGAAGCCTTTCATTCAGAAGGAGAGGAAGAAAGTCCAAAGGGAATAGGGAAAGAATAAGGAAGGAGGGGGGAGAACTTCACATGTCATATATGAGGTTCCACCTTTGAGCCCAGGAGTTACCATAGTAACCAGTCTAAGGGAATAGTGACCAATCAGAGGGGATATCAAGGCACCAGGATCTGAAGCCTTTGGGAAGAGGAACCCTGTCGGACTCTTCCCACTCCCCACGTGGGAGTCAGTTCAGGGACTCTTCCCCCTCCCTACGTGGGAGTCTGTACTTGTTCTTCAATAAATATCCATCTTTGCTATACCACTCTTCCTTCTGTGGATTCATTCTTGGATTCCGGCGGACAAAGAATCTGGGTTCCAGTCCAAAAATTCGGTATCAGAGGTAGAACTCTGTACCCAGGACTGCAGCTTCAGCCAGTGTCTGCCCCTGCTCTTCCTGTCCACTCCTGCCATGTGTCCACAAACTTCAAGTCTGCTGAGAACAGCACACCGTTAAGACAGAGACACAGGTGAGACTGTTAAGAGCAGATATAGAATAATGGAGACTAGCTATAGGTTATAAGAAATATTAATCATGTTCTGTTAACCTTGATTGTTTAGTTCTAATTAAAGAAAGCACATTCTAACCTGGCCAGGGGTTGTATGCCCAGGGACCTGTGAGTCAACCTTTGGACCTGGGAGTCAACCTTGCAATTTGGGCCTTTCTCTTTAGAAAACTGCCTATTATCATGGAAAGATTAACAACCTTGTTGCCCAAACAATGATGTCCTGCCTCCAGCCCCCAGCCCACATTGCCTACTTTCCTACACCTATAATATTGATATTGCATACCCATTCTTATTCCCTTTGCCTACTTCCCCATGTATTCTTGGTCCTACTGAAAGGCTAACCCCTATTTTATAAAACTACTGTTTGGAATTCTCTGCTGTTTTTTTTAGAAGGACTCTTATTCTAAAAAAATAACTTTGCTTTCTAGCCTGCTTTAGCCTGCTTGAATAATGAGGAAGATAAACTTAGCTGTCTGACCTTGTAGGCCAGAGACTAGATATGCCCATAATTTCAATGCCATGCCAGGTGCATTTTTTAATTGGATAGAACTGTGTTGTTTTCAAAGCCACCAACGAGATAACCACTAAGTGCATATAAGGCTGGCTCTTTAATAAAAAGGGAAGTTCTTCTTGTAGCCTTGCTTAGAATTTGAATTCATTTTCTCTAAGCCCACCGGTGAATAAAGTGTGACTCCAAACTCTCCGAGCATTGTTTGATTAGTCCGGTTCTCTGGAACATTATTGGTTCCCTGAGATTCTGGGAAAACCAACCCATGCTTGGCTTTTTAGCTTCTGGTGAGTGGACGGGGTTTGGGGCCCAGGGGCATTGGACAGGCCTCTGGGAGGCGCTGCTCTGCTGAATTAGCAGAATTAAACCGGTGGAATCTGGGCACTCTTGGACCTCAGCCCAGGACCCAGCCAGCATCTGGAGAGAGCAGACGGATACTTCTGGACCTGTCGACAGAATTGGTAAGGTAGGAGCCCCGTCAGTTCAGCCCACTCCAAGTGAGTAGAAGGGGGAGCTTGATCACCTCCCCGGAAGCCGTACAGCTTCCTCAGGCAAATTAATCAGGAATCAGGAATTGGGTAGATAGTTGTTTAAACTCTAAGTGAATGTCTGGTGAAAGTGTGTGAGTGTGGAGGGAGAGGGCCTGCCCTCTCCTCTCCTTTGTGTGGCTCCACGACTTCGGTTACTGAGTCCCAGTGGTCCCCAACTGTTGCAGAAAACCGGAATAATCAAACAATGCAGGAGAGTTTGGAGTCACACTTTACTCACCGCGGTGGGCTTAGAGAAAATGAATTCAAATTCTAAGCAAAGCTACAAGCAGGACTTCCCTTTTTATTAAGGAGCCAGTCCTCTGTGCAATTAGTGGTTATCTCACTGCTGGCCTTGAAAACAACACAGTTCTATCCAATTAAAAATGCACCTGGCATGGCATTGAGAGTATGGGCATATCTAGTTTCTGGCATACAAGGTCAGACAGCTAAGTTTATGGTCATACCTAGTCTCTGGCCTACAAAGTCAGACAGCTAAGTTTATCTTCCTCATTATACAAGCAGGCTAAAGCAGGCTAGAAAGCAAAGTTATTTTTTTAGAATAAGATGCCGTCTAAGAAAAACAGCAGAGAATTCTAAACAGCAGTTTTTTGCAAAATAGGGGTTTTCCTTCTCATTACCCCCACCTTGTCCCACAAGCTTTTCAGCCTTGTGGTACAATAACCAAGGGATGTTATGGTGAACAGGAGTGTCGAAACTCTTTTACTGCTTCCTGCTGGAAAGGGGCGCCTTCCAAGGGGTTAACATCCCGTTTCTTCCTCTTAGAGAGGTTTGTAGGGAATTCTTCTGGTTTGTAGGAGCATTTGAAGTTTAAAGGCATCTAGATGGGATGAGATAAAGTGAGTTAACAGATTTAGAAGACATGGTCCTAGGGTTATGCCTATGAGTAGCATTAACAGTGGTCCTGTCAATGGAAGGAGCCATTTCCAGACTCTCCCCCCCCCCCCCCCCCAATGCAGCCCAGGTCTCAGATAACTCCTGTCTTATTTTTGAAGCTCGATCAGCTAGTTTCTTGGCCCTATCCCTTACAATACCAGACTGGTTAGCATAAAAACAGCATTCTTCCTGAAGGAACAGGCACAGCCCTCCTTTCTCCGCTGTGAGAAGGTCAGTGTGCAATCCTGCCATGGGTGAAACCTTGAGCAGGTGGGGGGTCGGCCTGAGCAGAACTGAGAGATGTCGGTGGTTGGGAAGGCCGCTGAAATGGTGGGCCCTGCTGAAAATCGAACAGGGTTCTGAAAAGGAGCTGTTTGGGTGACAACATAGTTAACCCAATTAGAGGCAGGTTTTAGGTTGAGAGTAAAATTGCAGAGGTGTTGATCAAGATGTCCTAAAGCATCTCCTCCAGGGACTAGCCTTGGGTTCTGGCGGCACTCATAAAAAGACAAAATGAGAATTATTAGAAAGATAAAAACAATAATTATCCAGAAATACCAGAGCATTTCGCATTTAAGAGTAGATAAGAAAGATTAGTGTAAGGAAGAGTTCAGCAGGGCATTTCTGAAAACCTTTGAGCAGGTTGATCAGCCAGGTCCATTGTTTTTCTTGAGGGTGATCCACAGGGGGTGTTTCTGGTTAGAGGTCACCTTCCACTCAGGCTGGGCGTCGCTCGGCTGGTGGCCTGATTTCACCCGAGAGTGGTGAATCCAGTTGTTCAGTCCTGCAACCTTGAGAGCTGTGGGCTTGGTTAGTATGACTGGATAGGGTCCCTTCCAAATTGGCTTAAGGGGCTCTTTTTTCCAGTCTTTTACCCAAACCTGGTCTCCAGGTTTATAAGGATGTACAGCTGTTCCTAGAGAGATGGGTAGTCAGTCAGTAACCCATCTGTGAATCTCAAAGACAGTTTTTCCAAGTCCTTGTAGTTGCTTCTGGATTTCTAAGTTTCCTATTTACCCCAAATCTCCCTTTAGCTGAATTAAGGGAGGGGGTCAACCATATAGAATTTCAAAGGGAAAGAAACCTACCCTAGCCCTCAGGGCACAGCGTACCCACAGGAGTACAAGAGGCAAGATATCTGTCCAGGGTAAATTTGTCTCTTGGCATAGCTTAGCCATAGCCTGCTTTAGAGTCTGGTTCATGCGCTCTACTTTCCCTGAACTCTGAGGCCTGTAAGCTGTATGTAGGCTCCATCTAATTCCTAAAGCCTTAGTTACCTGTTGTACTATTTCTGCTACAAAGGCTGGGCCATTATCAGACCCTATGGTCAGAGGCATTCCATACTGCGGAATTATGTCCTTTTAACAATGCCTTAGTGACTTCTCTAGCCTTTTCTGTGCGAGTGGGCTATGCCTCGACCCAGCCTGAAAAGGTACAAACAAAGACAACCCTGTTTCCCCGAAAATAAAACAGTGTCTTATATTAATTTTTGCCCCCAAAGATACCCTAGGTCTTATTTTCAGGGGATGTCTTATTTTTCCATGAAGAAGAATACGGTACACATTTATTGTTAAATGAAAATAAAGGAAATTTATTACCTGTATACGGTACGGTAGTATGGTAGTTGTCAACACAAACCAGACAAACTGTGAATCCTACAGTATCAAGAATTTACTCATTTATTCAATGACAATCATGTCATCATCTTCTGGAACATCATCATAACAATCCAATTCCTGAATTTCCTGGTGAATTTCTTGTGACTCCATTTCTTTCAGAATCAGTGGACCAAATCTCTCATGTTTAGCAATAGCACTGTCTTTAAATGAGTACTTCTTGTCAAGGTAGCCTGCTCGCAGTGCATTTGCAATGCAACTGTCAGTGATTTTCTCCCATGAATTCTTTACCCAAGTCACAACTTCTTGCAGTTTAGGTTTCACAAAGTTTCCACGCTGATTTCTCTCCATTCTATTTTCAATGTAGTCATTAATTTCCATGCACAAATTGTCTTTGAATGGCTTGTTTATTGCAATATCAAGAGTCTGGAGATAGGCCATGATTCCTGCAGTAATCATTATCTGATCTATTTTTCTTTCATGAAGAAATGTCTTCATGTCTTTAGCGCGGTGAGTGCTGGCTGCATCCCAGACTAGCAGACCTCTTTGGCTCCCTCGCATAACAAGCGGCAGCATTAAATCGACCCACTTCCTTATAACTGCTTGTGTGGCCCAGGCTTTTTCAGTTTCAAGAATAAAAACGCCCAAAACACATTCAATCTTTTCCTTCTTGCCCTTAGAAATGATTAAAGGTGGGATTTTAGTGCCATCCAGACGAATTGCCAAAATACAGGAAACACGTGCACTTTTGTAAGCAGTGGAGGGAATGTACGCTAAGGAGGCACCCCGCTGTTCAATTAATTGTTGTTTGAGATGATTGGCCCATAAACACTGCAGTTTCATCCATAGCAATCATGTTGGAAAGATTGTATTTAGAGAAGTCAGCATCATCAATAAAGGACTTGAATGCAAGTGCTCGCTTAATAACTTGAGTATCTTCCAACCTAAACAATGTTGTAGATCTTCTTAAAGACAGTTCACTTCGGTGAAGGAAATTATCCAGCCAGTGTTGTGATGCTTTGAAGTCTTCGGGGGCTATGTCAAACTGTGGTGCCATTGCAAGGGCAAATTCTTGAATCTGAGCCCTATTCACAACCAAAGCCTTTGCTCTCCTGTCAACAACCCATTCACAGATCAGGTCTTCCAGCTCAGAAAATAATGGTTGCCAACCTGATCCACACTTGCGCTTTTTAGCATTTCCCTTGTCCACTTGTTCAATGAGGTTACCATACTCTGCTCACCATTTTCAGACCAATCGGATACTCAACATCTTCTCTTTGCAGAAAGCAGTAAGATTGTGGCCCCAAGAGTCTTCCACGATTCCTTTCTTGTACTCCACGGAGTAGCTTTTTCTTTTTGAGCTCATTTCTAGGGGTGAAAAAAAAGGAATTGGGGTATCAAGGTGGGGGGAGGGGGATCACTCAAAATGACACAGGGGGATCAGAGGGGGGAATCAAAATGGCACAGGAGAATCAGAGGGGGGATTACCATTTTAGTAACCCCTTTTGATCCTCCTGTGTCATTTTGATTGCCCCCTCTGATCCTCCTGTGTCATTTTAAGTGATCCCCCTCCCCCCACCCCTGTGCCACTGAACACCTTCACCAGACATCCCCCCTACCCCTTTATCAGACATTTACCCCCTGGGGCCTGCCTGGGGACTGTCACTGGGCTTTCTGGGGCCTGGATCTGGGCTGGAGCAGGGTCTGCCACTGACTGAGAACCTTCATGCATCATGAAGGCGGCCGCGAGCATCAGGTAGTGTCACCAGAGACAGACCAGCACTCACCACCTTTGCCGTGTCCCGTCCGCTCTAATCCTCCTGTTCTTCTACACGCATCTGCGAAAGTCTCCTCCTCTCTCCCGCCCCGCGCTCACCACTCACTCCGACCTCCGCTCCGCCTCCACACAGCAGTGACGTCAGGACTCCGCGTAACGTCACTGGTTGCTAGACGCCAGTCGGGGTGGCCCTAGCGACCAGTTTACGGTAAATTAATTTTCATTCTGAGACAGAACCTGGGGGCCTTATTTTCGGGGGGATGCCTTATATTTCACTCAGAAGGAAACCTGTAAGTAGGTCTTATTTTCGGAGGATGTTTTATTTTCGGGGAAACACGATAGTAGGTATTTATTTCCTCTGCTAGGCCCTATTTCAGTAAAATCTACTTCTAAGTCCTCAAAGGAAGCTTGCCCACAGCGCTGAACTCCTATCGGTCCCACAGGACCCTGTTTGGCATTGTTCTGTGCACAGAGGAGGCAACGCTGAGAAACTGAGGCACACAAGGAGGGAAGTCAGGCAATTAGGAAGTATCTGCCTAACAAAGCTTCTAGAGCAGTCTTCCCTAAATGAGTAAGTTCATGCTGCTGGAGGACTACCTTATGGGCTAACTGTTCTGGGACACAGACCCTATGATCTGGGAGTATCCACCAACCTTCTTTTGTTCTTTTTCCCCCTTCTTGCTGAGCCCATTCCTCCTCCTGCAGAGTGTACTTTGGAGGTTCAGGTAATTCGGGGGCCAACATGATCCGTGCCGGTGATGCTTGTTCTTTGGCAGCCTGCTTTGCTGCGGCATCAGCACACTGGTTTCCTTCTGACACTGAGTCTTTCCCTTTCTGGTGACCTTTGCAATGGATGACAGCTATTTCTTTAGGCTCCCAAACTGCTTCTAGTAACTTTAAAATCTCATTTTGATTTTTGATTCCTTTTCCTCCAGCCGTCAGAAGCCCCCTTTCCTTGTATATAGCCCCATGAATATGCAGGGTAGCGAAGGCATAGCGTGAATCAGTGTAGATGTTGGCACGCTTATCCTTACTGAGTTCTAAGGCTCTGGCAAGGGCCCAATGTTCTGCCCTCTGTGCTGACCATCCTTCAGGCAGGGCCTGTGCCTCGATTGTCTCCAAGTCTGATACCACTGCATACCCAGCTCGTCTTTTTCCTTCATCTAAGAAGCTGCTGCCATCTGTGAACAATACCAAGTCTGGGTTTGGCAGGGGCTTATCTGTTAGATCTGGCAGGCTAGAATAAACCTCCTCTAGGACTTCCAGGCAATCATGTTCAGGTGCCCCCTCAGCAACGGGTAGAAAGGTAGCAGGATTAAGAGTTCTTACTGCTTATAATCGTACCCGCGGGTTCTCACTTAACAATCCTTGGTACTGAGTCATCCGAGCATGAGTTAGCCAGTGCTGCCCCTTTGCTTCCATTAGAGTAATAACAGAATGAGGTACTTTTACATTTAAGCTTTGTCCCTGGGTAAGCTTACCTGCTTCTTTGACTAATAATGCCGTGGCTGCAAGGGCCCTGAGACACGGGGGCCACCCGGAGGCAAATGGGTCAATGTGCTTGGAGAGATAGGCTACTGGTCTTTGCCAAGGTCCAAATTCCTGGGTTAGAACTCCTAGGGCTACCCCGCTTTTCTTGTGAACAAAAAGATTAAAGTCTCGTGTCACATCTGGTAGCCCGAGTGCTGGGGTCTCAGTGAGCTTTGCCTTTATGCTAATGAAGGCTTTCTCCTGCTCAGTGCCCCATACAATGGGTGCCTTCTCTTCCCCTTTTAAAGCTTCATAGAGAGGCTTGGCCAGGTCTGAAAACCCTGGGATCCAAATTCGACAGAACCCTGCCGCTCCTAGGAATTCCCAAATCTGCCGCCGGGTGCTAGGGACTGGGATGGCACATACTGCCTGCTTTCTTTCAGTCCCTAGCCTTCGTTTCCCTTGGATGATTCAGAAGCCTAGATACTTGACTTCCTTCTGACAAATCTGTGCCTTTTTCTTGGACACTATAACCTGTTTCAGTTAACAGTCTCAGGAGGGCTCGTGTCCCTTCCCAGCACTGAGCTCCTGTGGAGCTGGCTAGTAGGAGGTCGTCTACATACTGGAGTAGAACACATCCCAAGTCCTGTCCTGGGAACTTAGATAAATCAGATGCTAGTGCTCCACTAAAGAGAGTAGGGGAGTTTTTAAATCCTTGTGGAAGTCTGGTCCAGGTGAACTGTTCCTTGGCTCCCGTATTTGGGTTTTCCCACGCAAAAGCAAAAAGCAGCTGGCTGATGGGGGCTAATTGGAGGCAGAAAAAGGCATCTTTCAGATCTAGGCATGTAAACCATTCCGCTTCTGATGGAATAAGTCCTAGAAGTGTGTAGGGGTTTGGCAGTGTCGCATGCAAGGTTGTAACAGCCTCAATAACAGCCCATAAATCCTGTACCGGGCGGTAGTCATTAGTCCCAGGCTTTTCGACAGGCAAGAGGGGAGTATTCCATGGTGACTGGCATCTTTTAAGGAGTCTCCACTGAAGTAGCCGGTCTAAGTGGACCTGAATTCCTAGGCGTGCCTCCCGTGGAATTGGATATTGGCAGATTTTGACAGGCTGTGCCCCAGGCTTTAATTCAATTAGTATCGGGGCATGGTCTTTGGCCAGGCCAGGGAGATTTCCTTCTGCACAGACCAGCGGGAATTCTTCCTCTAATTCAGGCTCTAAAGGTGAGGCCTTTGACTGAGGGGCATAAAGTCTCCATTCTTCCTCCCGGGGCACTGCTAAGGACAGTATCATTGGAGAAGTCTCTTCACTTAGGCGAAGCTGTGCTGAGCCATTTGGAGCAAAAGTGATTTCTGCCCCCATTTTGGCTAAAAGGTCTCTACCCATCAGAGGTACTGGACAATCTGGCAAGTACAGGAATTCATGAATTACTCTGTGGCCGCCAAGTTGGCATTGGCGAGGCCGGCAGAATGGTCTACGGGTCTGGTCTCCGGTAGCTCCAATAATGGTGACTTCCTTCCCTGAGAGAGGTGCTACTTTCTGTGTGACTACTGAGTGCTCCACTCCCGTATCAACCATAAAGTCTACAGTCTGGCCGCCAATTTTCATTCTGACCATGGGCTCGTGGGGGCCCAACTGAAAAGAGCCCGGTCTGTCCTAGTCAGAGTCAGCTGCTGCCAGCCCAATAAGGTCTGCTTCAGGTGGTTCTGATTGATAGTGACTGGGTAGAAAAGGGGACCTTATCTTCTTGCTCTGCTGTTTGGGACATTCATTTTTCCAGTGCCCTGTTTCCTTACAATAGGCACACTGGTCCCGTCTCAGACTTTTTCTTCCTTTCCCTCCTGATCTGTCTTCTTGCTTCCCTTTTTGGGCTGTCTGGGGGCCCGAACCTCTGAAAGCCGCTGCTATCACATTGGCCCTTCTTTGTATTCTCTTTTCTTCCTCCTTTATTGCTGCCCTGTCTCGGTTGATGAAAACCTTGTTGGCTATCTCTAGCAGTTCACTATCATTTTTTCCTGCAAACCCTTCCAGCTTCTGTATTTTTCTCCTGATATCAGGCTGGGCTTGGCCTACAAAGGCAGCATTTACCATGGTTTGAGTGTCTGGGGACTCAGGGTTAAAGGGAGTGTAGATCCGGTATGTCTCACATAGTCTCTCATAGAAAGCTGCTGGACTTTCATCAGGCTTCTGGAAAACCTCAGAGATTTTAGCCATATTGATAGGCTTCTTGGCTCCGGCCCTGACCCCCTGGAGGAGAGCCAGCCGATATCTTTCTAGCCTGGTCTTTCCGTCTTCTGAGTTTGGGGACCAATTAGGTTCCTCATCGGGGAGGGCCTCCCTTGCCCATCTGTCTGTGTCTAATGTCCCTGCCAGGGCCTGGGTCTGGAGCCACTTCCGAGCCTCTGTCATTACTCTCATGCGCTCCTCAGTGTTAAAGAATGCAAAAAGGAGCTGCTTGCAGTCCACCCAGGTGGGCTTCTGGGTCTGGAAAATCATTTCTAGGAGGTCTATCATGGCCTGAGGTTTTTCAGAATAAGCTGGGGTGTGTTGCTTCCAATTCAGAATGTCACTTGTGGTAAAGGGCTGATAATAATAGACCGGCCTTCCTTCCTGTAAGGTCCCATCTTCACCAAGCACTTGGGCACCCCGAATTTCCCTGAGAGGCATCTGACGTGCTGGCTGTTGTTTGGGCCCTTGATCGGCTGAACGCAGGCGCCGCCCAACCGGCTCTGGAGAGCCTGGTTCAGGGGAGACGGAGGGAGGCGGTGTTTCCAGACTTTCTAGACCTTCCAGGCTAGCGGGGGGGGGGGCACTCGGTGCTGCCTGTGGCTCATATGGAGGTGGTGACACTGGTGGGACTTCCTCGGGGGGGGGGGGGGGCTTTCTGTAGAATAGGGGATTGATCTTTCTCCTGAGGGACCTGTTCCTGCCCTGCCTGCCTCTGCTTAGCCTGCTGCTGCCCTGCCTGCCTCTCCTTAGCCTGCTGCTGCCCTGCCTGCCTCTTAACTTCTGCTACTAAAACCTTACTCTGTCCCTTCTTACACACGCAGAACCGGACCCAAGGTGGCAAGGTTTGAGCAATTTCTAACCAGCTGTCTATGTAGGGAAACTGATCTGGGTTTCCAGGATCTCCTGTGACTACATTCCACACTGCCCTGACCAATCCTTCATTTAAAGAGCCTTCCGAGGGCCAGCCAACCCCGAAGGCTGGCCATTCCACTTCACAGAATTTCCTCAATGTTTCAGAATTCATTTTAATTCCATAGTCTCCATCAAATCCCTTTTTAAAATTTTTCAACATACAATTGAGAATTGTGGGTTTACTCTGTCGTGACCACATGATGATTGGTGGGGTGAGACAGACAAGGGAGGGGGTGACCTGTTTTCACAGATCCTCACTCATATGCCCGTCTGGCCGCATCCCTTGGGAGCTTAGATTCGTCTTAGCTAAGGTGCACCCGTATAAACCCCGGGCCTGGTCACCTTCACCTGGGGGTGAGTCACCGTTATGCCATATGACGGATCACGGAACCGCAGGTTGGGGCCCACTTGGACTCCGTAACCGAAGTCGTGGAGCCACACAAAGGAGAGGAGAGGGCAGGCCCCCTCCCTCCACACTCACACACTTTCACCAGACATTCACTCAGAGTTTAAACAACAATCCACCCAATTCCTGATTAATTTGCCTGAGGAAGCCGTATAGCTTCCGGGGAGGTGATCAAGCTCCCCCTTCCACTCACTTGGAGTGGGCTGAACTGACAGGGCCCCTACCTTACCAATTCTGTCGACAGGTCCAGAAGTGTTCATCCGTTCTCTCCAGTTGCTGGTCGGGTCCTAGGCTGAGGTCCGGAAGCGCCCAGAGTCCCCCAGTTTAATTCTGCTAATTCAGCAGAGCGGCGCCTCCCGGAGGCCTGTCCAACGCCCCCAGGCCCCAAACCTGGTCCACTCACCAGAGGCTAAAAAGCCAAGCATGGGTTGGTTTTCTCGGTCAACGCACCAAATTATGTTGCAGAAAACCGGAATAATCAAACAATGCAGGAGAGTTTGGAGTCACACTTTACTCACCGCGGTGGGCTTAGAGAAAATGAATTCAAATTCTAAGCAAAGCTACAAGCAGGACTTCCCTTTTTATTAAGGAGCCAGTCCTCTGTGCAATTAGTGGTTATCTCACTGCTGGCCTTGAAAACAACACAGTTCTATCCAATTAAAAATGCACCTGGCATGGCATTGAGAGTATGGGCATATCTAGTTTCTGGCATACAAGGTCAGACAGCTAAGTTTATGGTCATACCTAGTCTCTGGCCTACAAAGTCAGACAGCTAAGTTTATCTTCCTCATTATACAAGCAGGCTAAAGCAAGCTAGAAAGCAAAGTTATTTTTTTAGAATAAGATGCCGTCTAAGAAAAACAGCAGAGAATTCTAAACAGCAGTTTTTACAAAATAGGGGTTTTCCTTCTCACAACCTGCGGTTCCGCGATTCGTCAGATGGCATAACGGTGACTCACCCCCACGTGGAGGTGACCAGGCCCAGGGTTTATACCGGTGCACCTTAGCTAAGACGAATCTAAGCTCCCAAGGGACGCAGCCAGGTGCGCATCTGAGTGAGGATCTGTGAAAACAGGGAACCCCCTCCCTTGTCTGTCTCACGCCACTGATCATCATGGGGTCGGGACAGAGTAAACCCACTGTTCTCAATGGCATGTTGAAAAATTTTAAAAAGTGATTTGATGGGTTTATGGAATTAAAATGCATTCTGAAAAACTGAGGAAATTCTGTGAAGTGGAATGGCCAGCCTTCGGGGTTGGCTGGCCCTCAGAAGGCTCTTTAGATGAAGGACTGGTCAGGGCAGTCTGGAATGTAGTCACAGGAGACCCTGAACACCCAGATCAGTTTCCCTACATAGCTGGTTAGAAATTGCTCAAACCTTGCCACCTTGGGTCCGGTTCTGCATGTGTAAGAAGGGACAGAGTACGGTTTTAGTAGCAGGAGTGAAGAGGCAGGCAGGGCAGGAGCAGGCTAAGGAAAAGCAGGCAGGAAAGGAGAAGCAGGTCCATAAAAAGGAAGTTCAACCCCCTATTCTACAGGACACCCCCCCGAGGAAGTCCCACCAGTGTTACCACCTCCATATGAGCCACAGGCAGCACCAAGTCCCCCCCTGCTAGCCTGGAAGGTCTGGAAAGTCTGAAAACACCGCCTCCCACTGTCTCCCCTCCACCAGGCTCTCCAGAGCCGGTTGGGCAGCACTTGTGTTCAGCCGATCAAGGGCCCAAACAATGGCCGGCACATCAGATGTCTCTCAGGGAGATTCGGAGTGCCCAAGTACTTGGTGAAGATGGGACCTTACAGGAAGGAAGGCCGGTCTATTGTTATCAGCTCTTTACCACAAGTGACATTCTAAATTGGAAGCAACACACCCCAGCTTATTCTGAAAAACCTCAGGCCATGGTAGATCTTTGAGACCCAGAAGCCCACCTGGGTGGACTGCAAGCAGCTCCTTTTTGCATTCTTTAACACTGAGGAGCGCATGAGAGTAATGACAGAGGCTTGAAGTGGCTCCAGACCCAGGCCCTGGCAGGGACATTAGACACAGACAGATGGGCAAGGGAGGCCCTCCCTGATGAGGAACCTAACTGGTCCCCGAACTCAGAAGATGGAAAGGCCAAGCTAGAAAGATATCAGCTGGCTTTCCTCCAGGGGGTCAGGGCTGGAGCCAAGAAGCCCACGAATATGGCTAAAATCTCTGAGGTTTTCCAGAAGCCTGATGAAAGTCCAGCAGCTTTCTATGAGAGACTATGTGAGGCATAACGGATCTACACTCCCTTTAACCCTGAGTCCCCAGACACTCAAACCATGGTAAATGCTGCCTTTGTAGGCCAAGCCCAGCCTGATATCAGGAGAAAAATACAGAAGCTGGAAGGGTTTGCAGGAAAAAATGATAGTGAACTGCTAGAGATAGCCAACAAGGTTTTCATCAACCGAGACAGGGCAGCAAAAAAGGAGGAAGAAAAGAGAATACAAAGAAGGGCCAACATAATAGCAGCGACGTTCAGAGGTTCAGGCCCCCAGACAGCCCAAAAAGGGAAGCAAGAAGACAGATCAGGAGGGAAAGGAAGAGCAAGCCTGAGACAGGACCAGTGTGACTATTGTAAGGAAACAGGGCACTGGAAAAATGAATGTCCCAAACAGCAGAGCAAGAAAACAGGACCCCCTTTCCACCCAGTCGCTATCAATCAGAACCACCTGAAGCAGACCTTATTGGGCTGGCAGCAGCTGACTCTGACTAAGACAGACCGGGCTCTTTTCAGCTGGGCCCCCACGAGCCCATGGTCAGAATGAAAATTGGTGGCCAGACTGTAGACTTTATGGTTGATATGGGAGAAAAGCACTCAGTAGTCACACAGAAAGTAGCACCTCTCTCAGGAAAGGAAGTCACCATTAATGGAGCTACCGGAGACCAGACCCATAGACCATTCTGCCGGCCTTGCCAATGCCAACTTGGCAGCCACTGAGTAATTCATGAATTCCTGTACTTGCCAGATTGTCCAGTACCTCTGATGGGTAGAGACCTTTTAGCCAAAATGGGGGCAGAAATCACTTTTGCTCCAAATGGCTCAGCACAGCTTCGCCTAAGTGAAGAGACTTCTCCAATGATCCTGTCCTTAGCATTGCCCTGGGAGGAAGAATGGAGACTTTATGCCCCTTAGTCAAAGGCCTCACCTTTAGAGCCTGAATTAGAGGAAGAATTTCTGCTGGTCTGTGCAGAAGGAAATCCCCCTGGCCTGGCCAAAGACCATGCCCCGATACTAATTGACTTAAAGCCTGGGGCACAGCCTGTCAAAATCCGCCAATATCCAATTCCACGGGAGGCACACCTAGGAATTCAGGCGCACTTAGACCGGCTACTTCAGTGGGGACTCCTTAAAGATGCCAGTCACCATGGCATACTCCCCTCTTGCCTGCCAAAAAGTCTTTGACTAATGACTACTGCCCGGTACAGGATTTATGGGCTGTTAATAAGGTTGTTCAAAGAAGCAGTTAAGCCCCTAAAGAATCCGGACTTAGTATTGTTCACAGATTGCAGTAGCTTCTTAGATGAAGGAAAAAGATGAGCCAGGTATGCAGTGGTATCAGACCTTGAGACAGTTGAAGCACAGGCCCTGCCTGAAGGATGGTCAGCGCAGAGTGCAGAACTTTGGGCCCTCGCCAGAGCCTTAGAACTCAGTAAGGATAAGCGTGCCAACATCTACACTGATTCACGCTATGCCTTCGCTACCCTGCATATTCATGGGGCTATATACAAGGAAAGAGGGCTTCTGACGGCTGGAGGAAAAGGAATCAAAAATCAAAATGAGATTTTAAAGTTACTAGAAGCAGTTTGGGAGCCTAAAGAAATAGCTGTCATTCATTGCAAAGGTCACCAGAAAGGGAAAGACTCAGCATCAGAAGGAAACCAGCGTGCTGATGCTGCAGCAAAGCAGGCTGCCAAAGAACAAGCATCACCGGCACGGATCATGTTGGCCCCCGAATTACCTGAACCTCCAAAGTACACTCTGCAGGAGGAGGAATGGGCTCAGCAAGAAGGGGGAAAAAGAACAAAAGAAGGTTGGTGGATACTCCCAGATCATAGGGTCTATGTCCCAGAACAGTTAGCCCATAAGGTAGTCCTCCAGCAGCATGAACTCACTCATTTAGGAAAGACTGCTCTAGAAGCTTTGTTAGGCAGATACTACCTAATTGCCCGTCTTCCCTCCTTGTGTGCCTCAGTTTCTCAGAGTTGCCTCCTCTATGCGCAGAACAAGGCCAAACAGGGTCCTGTGGGACCGATAGTTCAGCACTGCAAGCAAACTCCCTTTCAGGACTTAGTAGTAGACTTTACAGAAGTAGGGCCTAGCAGAGGAAATAAATACCTACTAGTCTTTGTTTGCACTTTTTCAGGCTTGGTCGAGGCATATTCCACTCGCACAGAAAAGGCTAGAGAAGTCACTAAGGCATTGCTAAAGGACATAATTCCTCGGTATGGAATGCCCCTGACTATAGGGTCTGATAATGGCCCAACCTTTTTAGAAGAAACAGAACAACAGGTAACTAAGGCTTTAGGAATTAGATGGAGCCTACATACAGCCTACAGGCCTCAGAGTTCAGGGAAAATAGAGCGCATGCACCAGACTCTAAAGCAGGCTATGGCTAAGCTATGCCAAGAGACAACCCTACCCTGGACAGATATCTTGCCTCTTGTACTCATGCGGGTACGCTGTGCCCTGAGGGCTAGGGTAGGTTTCTCTCCCTTTGAAATTCTATATGGTAGACCCCCTCCCTTAATTTGGCCAAAGGGAGATTTGGGGGAAATAGGAAACTTAGAAATCCAGAAACAACTACAAGGACTTGGAAAAACTGTCTTTGAGGTCCACAGATGGGTTATTGACCAACTACCCATCTCTCTAGGAACAGCTGTACATCCTTATAAACCTGGAGACCAGGTTTGGGTAAAAGACTGGAAAAAAGAGCCCCTTAAGCCAATTTGGAAGGGACCCTATCCAGTCATACTAACCACTCCCACGGCTCTCAAGGTTGCAGGACTGAACAACTGGATTCACCACTCTCGGGTGAAATCAGGCCACCAGCCGAGCGACGCCCAGCCTGAGTGGAAGGTGATCTCTGACCAGAAACACCCCCTGCGGATCACCCTCAAGAAGACAACGGACCTGGCTGATCAACCTGCTCCAAGGAATTCAGAAATGCCCTGCTGAATTCTTCCTTACACTAATCTTTCTTCCTTATCTTCTCTTAAAGGCAAAATGCTCTGGTATTTCTGGATAATCATTGTTTTTATCTTTCTAATAATTCTCATTTTGTCTTTTTATGAGTGCCGCCAGAACCCGAGGCTAGTCCCAGGAGGAGAACTCTTCTGCCCTTACTGGAACACAGAAGCACCATAAAATTACTGCTTCCTACACAGCAAAGGAACAAGATGAAGCTAAGGCTAATTCTTTTACTGTTACTGAACTCTCTTAATCTGGACCACTCTCAGGTCTACACTCTGCCTCTTGAGAACCTCCGGAGTCCTCACTATCTCTACCGAACGCTTGATCTCACCCTCTCCCTCTTAAGAGAGCAGTCCAGCTAATCCCTCTCCTTATAACACTTGGCATTTCAACAGGGGTTAGCACTGGAATAGGGGGACTGGCAACTTCCCTCTTCTACTATCAGAGCCTATCCAAAGACCTTGCTGACAGTTTAGAAGAAATAACTCAAAGTATTGTGGCAGTACAGGATCAGATTGACTCACTGGCAGCCATTACTCTCCAGAATTGAAGAGGACTAGACCTTCTCATAGCGGAGAAAGGAGGGCTGTGCCTGTTCCTTCAGGAAGAATGCTGTTTTTATGCTAACCAGTCTGGTATTGTAAGGGATGGGGCCAAGAAACTAGCTGATCGAGCTTCAAAAATAAGACAGGAGTTATCTGAAAGGCTTGTGGAACAAGGAGGGGATTGAGAAGGCTAACCCCTATTTTGTAAAACTACTGTTTGGAATTCTCTTCTGTTCTTTAGACGGACTCTTACTAAAAAAAAAAAAAAATAACTTTGCTTTCTAGCCTGCTTTAGCCTGCTTGAATAATGAGGAAGATAAACTTAGCTGTCTGACCTTGTAGGCCAGAGACTAGATATGCCCATAATTTCAATGCCATGACAGGTGCATTTTTTAATTGGATAGAACTGTGTTGTTTTCAAGGCCACCAGCAAGATAACCACTAAGCGCACATAGCTGGCTCTTTAATAAAAAGGGAAGTTCTGCTTGTAGCCTTGCTTTGAATTTGAATTCATTTTCTCTAAGCCCACCGGTGAATAAAGTGTGACTCCAAACTCTCCGAGCATTGTTTGATTAGTCCGGTTCTCTGTAACACTACCCAATATAAGCAGCTGGCTGGTTGTTGGGGTACAGGGGAGGGGGTTGTGAAGAGCAAATTTTCATGGATGACCTGTTATTCTCCCATATTGCCAGGATTATTGGAATAAATGCTCATATATGATTCAACCCTGTCTCTGGTTAATTAGCTCAAGTAGTTACAGGTAGCCAGTTTCATATTCTGGCAACCCAGATGGGACTACAAATGGGCCTCTGGGTTGAATACCAGGGATC
This sequence comes from Plecotus auritus, assembly GCF_963455305.1. Lineage (NCBI taxonomy): Eukaryota > Metazoa > Chordata > Mammalia > Chiroptera > Vespertilionidae > Plecotus > Plecotus auritus. The sequence continues at coordinate 105,110,765 of NC_137772.1, forward strand.
TCACTTGATGCCTGGACTGGGGGTTCTTGGGGCTGAGGCCTGGACTCATTTGTAGCACTGCCAGGAATTTTCCTGTTTTGAATCCTAGCCACAGCCTCAGCAATCTCCATCATTTCACCTAAGACCTAAGTTGAATTGAGAATTTTATAACTCTGTAAAAAGGGTATCTGTTGTACGTTGTCTGTTGCTCCCCATCTGGTGTGAGCCTAATCAGCTCCTGGATGCAAGTGGCCTTTCACAGTTCTTGCCTGCTCTCCACACCTGAGCCTGATCAGTTTAAGGTTGAAACATAGCCCTGCATGGCTAGGGTATTCTGTCTGGTATTCTGTCTGGCTGTGCACAATAAGCCACAGACGGTTGTCTGTTGTGCACACTTGTAAATATGTATACTAGGGTGGTTTTTCCTGGTGTAACTTTGCCTGTAATCTTGCTTAATTGCTTAAGGATGGGTGCTGATGGCTAGATCCTAGAGGAAACTCCAGTGGGATGGATCTTGGGGAATTGGGCTACTTACACTTATCTGCCAGTGACAAAAAGGAAAATGGTGTTTTACTGCAATACTGCTTGGCCTATGTATGCTTTAGATTCTGGGAAAAGGGAGCCATTAAATGGATCTTTAAACTATTATACTGTGTTATAGTTAGAATTGTTTTGTCAGAGGACAGGAAATGGGGGGAAGTGCCTTATGTTCAATCCTTTATGTCTTTGTATAATTCTGACTTGAAAGAAAAGAAAGAAAGGGCTAAGTTGATGGTTCAGAGAAAAGATGTGTTACCTGTAATTCAAAAGGTATAGAACAGGAGAATAAGAGGGAGTAAGAGGCTGCCTTGCAGTCCATACTAAGGAAACCTCCACCAAGTGTTCCAAAAGCTGGGAGCTCCCTCTTTTTCTTGAACCACTAGGCACTGAAACTGAGCCTGAGACAGTCACCCTCTAGATTAGAAAGAGGCAGGGAACTGAATTTGAAGGGGATAGAGTTGCTTCCCTAGCAGAACAATTCCCTCTCTGCCATATAACAGTGGGAGCCACTGAGAATGTGCACTCAGCAGGATATTATTGGACCCATACTCCATTCTGCACCTCAGATTGGCTAAATTGGAAAACTTCCTACCTGGGTGACCACGCTGAGATCATGACTTTATTTCCATATTCGCCACTTATAACCCCACCTGGGGGTATATCCAGGCACTCTTAAAAGGCCTCTTTAAAGCATCCATCTTATATAAAAACTGCTGTTTGAAATTTTAACCCTGCTATTTTGGCTTCTGTAAATGCTTGCTAGCTTAAATAATGACAATAAGACTATTCCCATTTCAGAGAGGTCATTAAATCTTCCCCAAACGAAGTTATCAGTGCTGGCACCAGGCTAAGCCTTTGGTTGAGGTCTCAAATCCCCAGCATATAGGGGCCCTTTAAGAACTTGCAAAGGGGACCGGAAAACCCCATATTTGGGAGACAAAGAGGGTAAAAGGTATAAATACAGGAAGTTTCCTGTGTGACTTCGCCCGGAATTCTAGAAACATTTTTCTCTGGGCCCACGTGTAATAATAATAATAAATGTAACTCCATCTATCTAAGCGTTGCTTGGTTCTTCTCCGTTCTTCTGTAACATTATTGGTTCCCTGACCATGCAAACCAATCCATGCTTGACCTTTTGGCTTCCAGTGAGTGGACTGGGTTTGGGGCCCGGGGGCACTGGACAGGCCTCCGAGAGGCAAGCGCACTGCTGATCTTAGCAGAATTAAACCAGGGGAGTCTGAGCACTCCCGGACCTCAGCCCAGACCCAGACTGCATCTGGAGAGAGTGGACGGACACCTCTGGAACTGTCGACAGAATCGGTAAGGGAGGGGCCCCAATCAGTCAGGCCCACTCCAAGTGAGTGGAAGGGGGAGCTTGATCACCTCCCTGAAAGCCATATGGCTTCCTCAGGCAATTAATCAGGAATCAGGTGGACTATTTAAAGTCTGAGTAAATATCTGGTAGAAGTAAAAAACTCAGATTGTCTGGTATATAAATGTAAGTGTGACAGTCTGTGTAAAGCAAAAGCTACTTTGATTTATTCTGCATTTCTGTTGATGCATCTGGCTAAAACATTTGATTTATTAAAGGCTGAACACCGCCATGATAATCTAAAAACGTCTCAAGCAGCGCTGTTGAGAGCTTATTTTTCTCAGAGATGTTTGCTCTCTATCACGAAGGGAATCAGCTCACTTACTTAATAAAAATTTCTGTCTATCGGTTGCTCTTCCCTGAATTGTGAATTTGCTGTATTAAGTTGAAATTTTGAAGTTCTGTGGTAGATTTAAATGTGTGAATTTGTGGAAGGCTTCGCTCAGACAAAACAAAGGCTGGCGAGGTTCCAAGATTGCTTGGTTCTGAGATTGTTTGTAAGAAAAGCAAGAGAGAATCCTTTTCAAGGGAACTATTTGCAACAAAGTAGTAAATTTCAAAGAACAAATAACTTGTTATTTATGGCTTTTCTTATCTCTTTTGATGGATGGAGACTTTGGGGGGCAGGGCTTACAGCTCCACAGGGCGGAGAGATTTACAGGCCCTGTCCCTGCCTCTGACATCATAGTCCAACAAGAGCCACCTGTGGTGGAACTAAGGCTGAAGTTATGATTAATTGTCCATGGACCCCGTTAACCTTGGTTGTGTGTCTTGTGCAGTCTGTTGTCTTCGTGGTTGCGTGTTTTATTTGACTTGCCATTTTCAGTTATTTATTAGGATCCCCATAGAGGACATAACTTGATCTTTCCCTTCCTCCTTCATCCTGATTCTAATAGCATCTGTAACTGGATTAAAGATCTTTTCTTTCAGGAGGCCATCCAGGCTTTCAGTCCACAAGAAATCTCCCTACACACCCTTATCCTCATTTGCTATCTTTCCAGGCCAACTAAGAGTCATTTTTCTCCACAGGTCGGACCCCAGCCTCCGGGAGGGAGGACTACTACAGTGGTAGTCTGTAGTTTTCTCTGAAACTCCCACTGTTTCTATTTCTCCCCTCTGTAGGAATTGTCTTCCTCTGACTCACAATAGAAAAGGAAGACAAGCAATGGGCCCTGGGCTGGGGGATGAGCGGGGGGTGGTCAGCAGTTAATTAAGAAGCAGGGAGAGATAGGTTTTTGTTGATTTTTACTGGCTGCAGACCGCTATGCTGTCATAGGGGTCTGGTCCATAGCCTACCAGGTGTCTTATCAGAACTACACTAAATTCAAGGTCACAAATTTTCTGCAAGCACAGTTAATCTTTCTCTGCCCCGGTTTATTCTTTTTAACCCTTCCAATACTAAATTAGACAGATACAATATACTTGAAATTACATAAGGAAAAATATATCAGTTTATACTAGACAAGTTTTAATTTACCTGTTCTTAGTTTTATCACAGAAGGTCTAGGTATATTTTCTTGAAAAAGTACATTTAAAGTGTGTTTATAAATATTAATCTAAAAATGCTGACTGTTCACTTTGGGTAATCATTAAAGGATTGAGGTTTCTAAGAATAGAGAATTCTAATACATTAAAAAAAAACAAAAAAAAAAACTAAACTCCCAGGAACCAAGCAGAGGAGAAATGGAGCTAAAGTTCTCAGCCACCCTGGTGATTTAGAACTGGTTGCTAGGCAGACTCAGCCCCCAAGAGCCAGGTGAAAGAGTTGGGGGGGGGGGGAGGCGGGGCCTGGATGCCCAAGCTGCTGCAGTGGCCCTGGAAGAAGCAGCAGCAGCAAGAAAAGCGGGGGACAGCAGACATTTACTTGAGACTAGAGCTGCCCCACTGCTGCCCAGTGAGTAGCAGCAGTGATGAGCATTTTACAACAAGCAATATAAGACTTAGGCATTTGGCTTGTTGGCTACAGCAGTTAAACCAGAAGCCAGTGACTGCTACTAGCCTTCCTGCAGCCCCCGGAATAGAGCAGCGAGCTCAGGATCTGTGAAAACAGCAGATAGAGCTAGTGAAAGCTCCCTGTTTGCAAATGTCCTGAAAGGGTTCAGTATCTGTTGCTGCTGGAAGAGGAGGGGCTGATATTCCCTTCCAGTGCACTCACTTGGGAGAGGCTTGGTCACTGCTCTGCCACAAAGGGGACTGGTGGGAAGACAAGGGGCCTAATACCCAAGCCACTGCCACAGAAGCACTTTGCAATATGCAAAGCTGTTTCTAACTGCAACTCTGGCTGTTTTGGACCGGCAGCTTAAAGTCAAAGGGCAACAAAAGATAAGGATGGCAGGGCCCTATAACTAATAAACAGGGTTAACAAAAAAGGCTAAGGAAAGGCAGTCTCCCTGGACCAGGGAGCCTTCAGGACTTTGAGATTCTCCAAGACAGGAGGAGTCTGCCTGAGGGACTGGCTGATACCCCATTGGGTTAGGAGAACCGGAGCCTGCATATTGAACTTATAAACTACAGTTTGTTAGGCAGAGTTCCAAGTCCAGTTGTATAGGGGTTAAGCTGCCTGTGTATATCAAAACAACTTTCATCCATGCCAGAATACATTTTAGGAAAATTGGACAGACTGTGTTTGTGGCTAGAAAAAAAGGAACTGGCCACCATACACAGCCCTGACAGTGGCCTGCAGAAAACTGTATAATAGACTTAGATAATGCCTGCTTCTTCATGGACATGACTCCAGAGAGACAGGACAGTTTTGCGTTGTGTGAGAAGGTCAAAAATAGAAGGTCACCTCCCTAAGATGTTTATATAGCCCTACCATGTGTCATGTTTAGTAGCAAAAGATTTAGCTGTCAGAAGCGGCTGCAGTCCCAATGTTATACTTCATTATATAAATACATTACTCTTTAATTCTTTTACAGATTTAAATGCAGTTGCCAAAAGGGCAGGTGCCCAAATCAGCAAAGAAGAATACCCCTCAGGTTTTGGTTTCTATTGAAAGACAGTTGACAGCCTGTATACTGTCTTGCAGGCCTGTGTGACCATGCCCATGTCAGGAGTGGCACAAACCTCAACTTTAGGAAAGTGGGGGAGGCCTTTTTAGAACAGAGGGAAGTAATAAAGTGGTGAATACTAGCCCTCTGTTACAGGAATTACAGACCCTGTGAGGTCCTGTGACATGTGAGACCCTGTAAAGGAATAAAGCTCCTTTAGTCCGTTTGGACAGGGTGAGTCACCCCTCCCAGGAACCATATGTAGTTTAAGGATAAGTCAAGTAGAGGGAGCCCTACAACAGGGACAGCTGTGACTATCTATTTAAATATAGACACATTGGGGAGAAACCAAGATGGCGGCATAGGTAAACACCTAAACTGCTGCCTAACACAACAATATCAAAACTACAACTAAAAGACAAAACGGACACCATCAAGAACCACAGGAAAGCTGGCTGAGTGGAAATTCTACAACTAGAAGAAAAGAGGAAAGCACATTGAGACTCAGAGGAGCTGCAAAGGGCTGAGGTATGGAGACTCGCATGCGGAGAGGACGGGCGGCTGTGTGCACTGGCGGCTGAGTGCGTGGCTAGCTTTCTAAAGCGGGAGGGAGAAGGAAGCTCCTGACTGCACTGAACTCCAGTCCCAGGCGAGATTCTGGGAAACCAGACTCATTTGGGGGGAATCTAGACTATCAGGAAAAGAAAAAGCACACTGAGACTCGGGAGCTGCAGAAGGCAGAGGTCAGAAGGCACGCGCGTGCAGAAAGGACTGACTGCTGAATTCACGGGAGGCTGAGTGCGCGGCTGGCTTTCTCAAGCAGGAGGGAGACAGAAGCTCTTGACTGTGCTGAACTCCAGTTCCGGGCAAGTTTCTGGGAACCCCGACTCATTCGGGGAGAAACTGCACTGTCAGGAAGTGGGAGAAACTCAAGGGCAGCTTTCTCTCAGAGGTGCTTGCAGCGATTACTGAGGGACACTGAGACCCAGGGGCCTCATAGGGCAGGGCTGATGGGAAACCAAGGCTGTCTGCTCTGCCCTGAAACTCCACCCCATCCAAGCTGAGCACAGAGGCTTTTACTATTTTGCAAGTCTTGTCTCATAAGAGTGTCTCCAGCACAGAAGTGTTCCCAGCATAGACACAGGTGATCCTCACAGCCAATTGACCTGGAGGTCAATTCCTCCCAGTGATACCAACAACAATCAAGACTTAACTACAACAAGGCTGAGCACACAGTCCACAAAGGGGTGCACCAAGAGTGTCCAAGTCAGATAACTGGGGAGGCTGAGCCACTGTGCCCTAGAGGACACCTACCACTCAAAGCTACTCTACCAACTCAGGGAAGCAGCAAAAATGTGGAGACAAAGAAACATATCAAAAATGAAAGAAATGGAGGAAAACAAATGACTGGATATAGAGTTCAAAACCACAGTTATAAGGTTTTTCAAGAAGTTCCTAGAAAAGGCTGATAAATTTAGCGAGACCCTCAAGGATATGAAAAAGGATCAACTAGAAATTAAACATACACTGACTGAAATAAAAAATAATATACAGAGACCTAACAGCAGACTAGAGGACCGCAAGAATCAAGTCAAAGATTTAAAATACAAAGAAGCAAAAAACACTCAACAGGAAAAATAAAAAGAAAAAAGAATCCAAAAATTTGAAGATAGTGTAAGGAGCCTCTGGGACAACCTCAAGCATCCAACATCCGAATTATGGGGGTGCCAGAAGAAGAGAGAGAAAGCAAGATACTGAAAACCTATTTGAAGAAATAATGAGTGAAAACTTCCCCACCTTGTGAAAGAAATAGACTTACAAGTGCAAGAAGTGCACAGAACCCCAAACAAAAGGAATCCAAAGAGGACCACACCAAGACACATCATAATTAAAATGCCAAGAGCAAAAGACAAAGAGAGAATATTAAAAGCAGCAAGAGAAAAACAGTTAATTACCTACAAGGAAGCACCCATACGATAGTCAGCTGATTTCTCAACAGAAACTATGCAGGCCAGAAGGGAGTGGCAAGAAATATTGAAAGTGATGAACAGCAAGAACCTACAAACAAGACTACTCTACCCAGCAAAGCTATCATTCAGAATGGAAGGTCAGATAAAGAGCTTCACAGATAAGAAAAAGCTGAAGGAGTTCATCACCACCAAACCAGTATTATATGAAATGCTGAAAGGTATTCTTTAAGAGGAAGAAGAAGAAAAAGGTAAACATAAAAATTATGAACAATAAATACATATCTATCAACAAGTGAATCTAAAAATCAAGTGAATAAAAAATCTGATGAACAGAATAAACTGGTGAATATAATAGAATCAGGGGCATAGAAAGGGAGTGGACTGAAAATTCTCGGGGGGAAAGGGGTGTGGGAGGTGAGGGAAGAGACTGGACAAAAAGCGTATACCTATGGATGAGGACAGTGGGGGGAAAGGTAAGGACAGAGAGGGGGTGGGAACCGGGTGGAGGGGAGATATGGGGGGAAAAAAGAAGAAGAATTGTAATAATCTGAACAATAAATATTTATTAAATTAAAAAATAAATAAATAAATATAGACACATTGTAAATTTCTTTTTACCATTTGAAGACAGTTATATTACTCTGAAAAGCCCATGAAAAGGACTGGCAAGGAAAATTAGAAGATCTTAAAACAGGTCAGTGTCTTTTTCTCCTTATATAATTCCTCCAAAATTTGGCAATGCTGAATAAATCATGGCAATACATTTCTTTGCATAAATCCAATAAGACCGGTTTCCAATAGTGGTTTTATTGACCAGAAACTTTGACTAGAGTATCATGTTTTAAAGAGCCCTGTCTGAACTCTGAAGACTTGAAGCCAGTAAGAGTGCCATGGAAAAAGCCTGGTATCCTGCTTGGTAGACCTTAAAATAGCTGGTGCTGAAGCATCAGGCCCATGCCCTACCATAGCTGGCAGTTGGTCAGAGTAGAACTGGAGCAATAAGGGTGCCTCTACGTCCCTGCAGAACCCCCATGCACTCTGGTCCACAACGAGTAGGGGGGCTACTGAGATGGGCCTTAAAGCCTAGGTCATGGTCCCAGATGGAGTCTCTGCAGGTGAGAGATTCACTTAACTCAGCAGAATTTGCAGGCAGGCCTGATGACAGCTGGATGGCTTGGCTTCCTGGCCCTACAGGGCACACTAAGATTCAATCATGAAATTCCAGCAAAGGTAGTCAGTTACTATTCTTGTTGTGTTTATGCAAACAATCAGGTCAAATTGAATACAATAGAAAAATTGGTCTTGATTTGGCTCTTTTGATAAACATAGAGGTAATTTTGAGGAGAAAAATTCTATTTCAATAGAGGTTATTAAAACTGAAATGTTTGGGAGAAAAAATGGCGGCGGAATAGACAGACGTGTTCCGAGCCTTGTCCCGGAGCAGAAAGAAAGAACAGCTGAGGGTCGCACTAGGAGTGTTTGTTGGCAAGTTGGGGGACAGCTGAACTCCAGAAGAAGGTGGGAGACTGCTAGACGGGGTTCCCCTGACCTAGCAGCTCCCACTGCGGCTGGGTCCCCTCCCGGAGCTGCGGGCTTGGACGCGGAGTCGCCGCCATCTGGAACCGGAAAGTGGAGCTTATCGGAAGCCTGAGAATCCACAACTGCGGCACCCACGGAACAGCTGCGAGCCCCAGAACAACGCTCCCCAATTGGCGCAAACACACGGGTTCAGAGGAGCTCTACACTCCACCACGGAAAGGTCAGATTTCGCCTAGGATAAGGTGAGGTCTCTGGTCCCAGCGCGAGAGAGGAACGCGCGTTTTGCGGGAGCTGGAGGACCAGGGAAGTCTGTGCCTAGAAAAATCCGTGGCTGTTGGGGCTGTCTTGATCTGTGAATGTGGAAAGGGGTCCTCAGAGCTGCTATGAGAGGGCTCTCTAAAAAGCAACTCATTTTGATCTGATGTGCAGGGACACCCTAAGAATTTCAGGGGTGTGCTAGACTTACGCGCAGCCACGGAGTGCGCACACTTGGGCTTTTTCCTCTTGAAATTCTTGCTTCTGATTACTAAGCCCAATTCATAGGTTCACCCAGTTGGGGACACCCTGGGAGACTGCAGGGGAAAGTTGTTTTTCTGGAACCTGGGGATCGGAGCAGGGAGTGACCATCGGAGAGCCAGCCCTGAGGCAGTCCACTCCCACAAACCGGTAGTGAGTGCCACAGGGAAAGAAGGCTCTAACACTCCCTAGAGAGGCCATAGATAAACCCGGAAGTCAATCCAGAAACACTGCCACCCAGGGGTTGAATCACAAATTGACTCTTGTGTAATCAAAAATAAAGGAATACGAATTAAGACACACCGCCTGCTTAAAATCAGGACTGGCTTACATCACTGAAGAGCAGTGGAACGCAGGGAACTGCAATACTGTCCGGACTGAGAAACAGGCGTGCCAAACAGAACAACAGAGGAAGTGAATGACCTTCACTACTCCACATTTTATTTTTATTTTTTATTTTTTTATTCTCATTTTTTGCATCTTTTACTCAAGAAACTAATTTTTTTCCTCACTTGATTTTACCTTTTTAATTATTACATTTTTATTTTCAATCCGTATTATTACTACTGCTATTTTATCTTTTTTTTTTTTTTAAGTGTCATTTTATTTTCTCTTCATTTTGTTTTGGGATTAATGTTCTACATTCTATTTTTATCTTTCCTTTAGCATCATTTCACTCTATCTCAAATCTACCTTTATGCCATCACTCTCTTCCTCACTTTTCCCTTTTCAGTGTCCTGTTTATCTTACCCCTTTCCTGCTTTAGATTTTCCCTATTCTTTCTGTTTACCCCCTTTTAAAATTTCACCCTACTTATATAACTAATCTCCAATCCCCTGCTCCAAGTCCATACACACCTCTCTCTTCGCTGTCTTAACTATCCAAAAAATTGTTCTTCTCTCTGTCCTTTTGTTGTTGTTCGTTTGAATGTAGATTATATCGAATTTTTATGCTTTTTTGTGAGATTGTTTTGCTTATTCTTCTTTAGTTTATTTTTTTGTTTGTTTAGTGCTTTTGTTTTCCCTTGCCTCACTCAATATTAGTTGGTGTTGTAGTTTGTATTAATCCCCAGGTACTTGTTGCTGGCATTTGCTGGGATAAGTGATTGTTCTATTGGAATTTTATCCCCAATATATATAGTCTGTTTCCCTTTCTCTCTTAGTCTCTTTCTTGTCTCTCTTACTTTTTTCTCTTCTTTTTTTCCCTTTTCCCAATTTCATTTTGACACCCCCTTTTTTTTTTCCTTCTTCTTCTTTCTTTCTTTTTCCTCTTCTTCTTTCTCTACTATCCCCTAATTTGCCTTTCTCTAGTGGTCACCTTTATTGGAGGTTATTAATATCGTGAATACATTTCTGTTCAGTGCCTTGTGTGTTGTACCTGGTAGTGCTGTATTTTGTGCCTTTAAATCGACGCAGGAGAGAGAGAACTACATAACCAGACACCCAGAGAAGAGAGACCATGGGGAGACAAAGACACAGCCCGCATATGAAAGAAAAGCAGGCATCACCAGAAAAGGAAGTAAACGAAATGGAAGCAAGCAACCTTCCAGAAAAAGATTTCAGAGAAATGGTCATAAGGTGGCTGAAAAGAATGGAAGACAAATTCGACAATATGAGCAAGAACCAAGAGGAAATGAAGAAGAACCAAGAAGAAATGAAAAATTACATCACTGCTGTAAAGAACTCAATAGAAAGCATCAAGAGTAGACTAGAAGAAGCAGAGGACCGCATCAGTGAGCTAGAAGACAAGATGGGAAAAAATACCCAAGTAGAGCAACTTCTAGAAAAAAAAATTAAAAGGCAGGAGGAGAGCCTAAGGGAACATTGGGACAACACGAAACAAAACAACATCCGCATAATAGTGGTTCCAGAACGAAAGGAAGCTGAGCAAGGAATAGAAAACCTCTTTGAAGAAATAATGACAGAAAATTTCCCTGATATAGAGAAGAAAAAACCACACAAATCCAAGAAGCTCACAGAGTCCCAAGCAAAATGAACCCCAAAAGACCAACGCCAAGGCACATTATAATTAAATTGGCAAACACCAACGACAAAGTAAGAATCTTAAAAGCGGCCAGAGAGAGACAGAAAGTTACATACAAAGGAACCCCCATCAGACTAGCAACTGATTTCTCAACAGAAACTCATCAGGCCAGAAGGGAATGGAATGAAATATACAAAGTCATGCAAAGGAAGGGTCTGAATCCAAGAATACTGTACCCAGCAAGGCTGTCAATCAAAATTGAAGGTGAAATCAGGAGCTTCACAGACAAAAAAGGACTAAGGGAATTTATTACCACCAAACCAGCAATGCAAGAAATGCTAAAGGGTCTGCTGTAAAAAAAAAAAAGAAATAGGAAGCGAAGAAGGAACACAGGTGTAAAGAATAGGAATGGCGACAAATAAGTACCTATCAATAATAACTTTAAATGTAAATGGATTAAATGCCCCAATCATAAGACATAGGGTAATGGATTGGATAAGAAAACATGACCCATATATCTGCTGTCTACAAGAAACCCACCTCAGAAAAAAAGATGCACACAGACTGAGGGTGAAGGGATGGAAAAAGGTTTTCCAGGCAAATGGAACTGAAAAAAAAGCTGGGGTAGCAATACTTATATCTGACAAATTAGATCTCAAAGTGAAGGACATAACAAGAGATAAGGAAGGCCACTTCATAATACTAAAGGGAGCAATCCAACAAGAAGAAATAACTCTGGTAAACATATATGCACCCAATACAGGAGCACCCAAATACATAAAAAAACTCCTGGAGGATATCAAGGGAGAGATTGACAGCAATACAATCATAGTAGGAGACTTCAATACCCCACTATCACCATTGGACAAATCCTCTAAACAAAAAATCAGCAAAGAAACATCAATCCTAAATGACTCACTAGACCAGATGGAATTAATTGACATCTTCAGAACATTTCACCCCAAAGCCACAGAATATACATTCTTCTAAGTGCACATGGGTCATTTTCAAAGATAGACCATATGTTGGGACATAGGCAAAGTCTCTTCAAATTCAAGAAGATAGAAATCATATCAAGCATCTTCTCAGACCACAGTGGCATAAAACTGGAAATCAACTACAATAAAAACAACCCAAAGAAATCAAACACATGGAGACTAAACAGCATGCTATTAAACCATAACTGGGTTACCAGAGAGATCAAAGAAGAAATAAAAAACATCATGACAACAAATGACAATGAAAACACTACAATCCAAAATCTATGGGACACAGCGAAAGCAGTCTTGAGAGGGAAGTTCATAGCTCTACAAGCCTACTGCAAAAAACAAGAAACAGGGGTAATAAATTACCTAACCCAACAACTCAAAGAGTTAGAGAAAGAGCAACAAGAAAAGCCCAGTGTAAGCAGAAGGAAGGAAATAATAAAGATCAGAGCACAGATAAACGACATAGAGACCAAAGAAACAATACAAAAGATCAACAAAACCAAGAGCTGGTTCTTTGAAAGGATAAACAAGATTGATGAACCTCTAGCCAGGCTCACCAAGAAGCAAAGAGAGAGGACCCAAATAAACAAAATCAGAAATGAAAGAGGTGAAATAACAACAGATCCCGCCGAAATACAAAGGATTGTTAAAAAATACTACGAACAACTCTATTCCAACAAACTGGACAACCTGGAGGTAATGGACATATTCCTAGAAAAATATAACCTTCCAAAACTCAATCAGGAAGAATCTAAACAGCTCAATATGCCAGTAACTATGGAAGAAATTGAAGCAGTCATCAAAGAGCTTCCGGCAAACAAAAGCCCGGGGCCAGACGGCTTCACAGGAGAGTTTTACCAAACATTCAAGGAAGAACTAAAACCTATCCTCCTCAGACTATTCCAAAAAATTCAAGAGGAAGGAACACTTCCAAGCTCCTTCTATGAAGCCAGCATCACCCTAATACCAAAACCAGATAAAGACAACACAATGAAAGAGAATTACAGGCCAATATCCCTCATGAATGTAGATGCCAAAATCCTCAACAAAATTCTAGCAAATCGGATCCAGCAGTACATCAGAAAGATCATACACCATGACCAAGTAGGGTTTATCCCAGGAATGCAAGGATGGTTCAATATCTGAAAATCAATAAATGTAATACATCACATAAACAAATTGAAAGATAAAAATCACATAGTCATATCAATTGATGCAGAAAAAGCATTTGACAAAATCCAACACCCTTTCTTGATAAAAACTCTCAACAAGGTGGGAATAGAAGGATCATACCTCAACATAATAAAAGCTATATATGATAAACCCACAGCTAACATCATACTCAATGGGCAAAAACTAAAACCATTTCCCCTAAGAACAGGTACAAGACAGGGATGCCCACTCTCACCACTCCTGTTTGACATAGTACTGAAAGTATTAGCCATTGCAATTAGACAAGAAGAAGAAATAAAAGGCATCCAAATTGGAAAAGAAGAAGTAAAGCTGTCCTTATTTGCAGATGACATGATATTGTACATAAAAAACCCGAAAGACTCTATCAAAAAACTAACAGACTTAATAAATGAATTCGGCAAGGTAGCAGGATACAAAATTAACGCCAAGAAATCTATGGCATTTCTATACACCAACAGTGAACTTACAGAAATAGAGACTAAAAAAGCAATCCCATTTTCCATCGCACCAAAAAAATTAAGATACTTAGGAATAAACCTAACCAAGGAGGTAAAAGACCTATATGCGGAAAACTACAGGACACTGAAAAAAGAGATAGAGGAAGATGTAAACAGATGGAAGAACATACCATGTTCATGGATTGGTAGAATCAACATCATCAAAATGTCCATACTACCCAAAGCAATCTATAGATTCAATGCACTCCCCATTAAAATACCAACAGCATATTTCACAGACCTAGAAAGAACTCTCCAAAAATTCATCTGGAATAAAAAAAGACCCCGAATAGCCACAGCAATCCTGAGAAAGAAGAATAAAGTAGGAGGGATCTCAATACCAGATTTCAAGCTGTATTACAAAGCCACTGTCCTCAAAACAGCCTGGTACTGGCACAAGAACAGACATATAGATCAATGGAATAGAATAGAGAATCCAGATATCGACCCAAACCAATATGCGCAATTAATATTTGACAAAGGAGGCATGAGCATACAATGGAGTCAAGACAGTCTCTTCAATAAATGGTGTTGGGAAAATTGGACAGATACATGCAAAAAAATGAAACTAGATCACCAACTTACACCATACACAAAAATAAACTCAAAATGGATACAGGACTTAAATATAAGACGGGAAACCATAAAAATACTAGAGGAATCCACAGGCAGCAAAATCTCAGACATATGCCAAAAGAACTTTTTCAGTGATACTGCCCCTAGGGCAATGGAAGCCAAAGAGAAAATAAACAAATGGGACTACATCAAAATAAAAAGCTTTTGCACAGCAAAAGAAACCATCAACAAAACAACAAGAAACCCCACTGTATGGGAGAACATATTTGCAAATGGTATCACAGATAAAGGTTTAATTTCCAACATCTACAGGCAGCTTATACAACTTAATAAAAGGAAGATAAATGATCCAATAAAAAAATGGGCAACGGACCTAAATAGAATCTTTTCGAAAGAAGACAGAAGGAAGGCCAAGAGACACATGAAAACATGCTCAAAGTCACTTATTATCCGAGAGATGCAAATCAAAACGACAATGCGATACCATCTCACACCTGTCAGAATGGCTATCATCAACAAATCAACAAACGACAAGTGTTGGCGAGGATGCGGAGAAAAAGGAACCCTCGTGCACTGCTGGTGGGAATGCAGACTGGTGCAGCCATTGTGGAGAACAGTATGGAGTTTCCTCAAAAAACTGAAAATGGAACTCCCATTTGACCCAGTAATCCCACTCCTAGGAATATATCCTAAGAAACCAGAAACACCAATCAGAAAGGATATATGCACCCCTATGTTCATAGCAGCACAATTTACAATAGCTAAGATTTGGAAACAGCCTAGGTGCCCGTCAGCAGATGACTGGATCAGAAAACTATGGTACATCTACACAATGGAATACTATGCTGCCATAAAAAAGAAGGAATTACTACCATTTGTAGACACCTGGATGGAATTAGAGAACATTATGCTAAGTGAAATAAGCCAGTCAATGAAAGAAAAATACCACATGATCTCACTCATTTAGGGATAATGAAAAACATTATAAACTGATGAACCAATAGATAGTTACAGGGGCAGTTAAGCATCAAACAGAGTGTCTAATTACAGCGGTAAGGTTAGGGAGAGGTGGGGGAAATAAGAGATCAACTGAGGGACTTGTATGCATGCATATATGAGTAACCAACGGATGCAAAACATTGGGGGGTGAGGGCAGGTATGGGAGTGGGGTGGGGGTGGGGGGCAATGGTAAGATATGTACATATATAATACCTTAATAAAAATTTGGAAAAAAAAAAAGATTAATGATAATGTTAAAAAAAAAAAAAACTGAAATGTTTTCTTTCCCTTCCACTTTACCATTTGTTACAGTTTGTCTCCGCCAGGTCACAATCCCACCTCCTTCTGTGCCCAGGCTTCATCGTCTCTCTGACAGACAGCAAGTATCTCTTGGCTCTGAGAGAACCTCTGACCTGCCTCAGCAGGAAGTAATTACAGAAGAAATTCAACGTTCATTTTCCCTAAAAACATTCAGAGCCAGGATCCTTGAGGTAATATATTAGGTAGTTAGACAGACATGAGCAGAGCAAGGACGATGGGCTAACTAGCGTTACAGGATGTAACTAAGTCTTTCCACCAATAGGTATGTAAGACAAGGGGCATAGCCAAAGAGGTACTCACCCAAAGTTTCATCCCCTAGAAAAGGCCGGTAGCCTATTTGTCCAAGAGACTTGAACCCTTTTCATTTGGGTGACCTACTTGCCTCCTGGCAGTAGCTGCCACAGCTATGCTTATCAAAAAAGCAAATAAGTTAACCCTAGGGCAGGAACTAATCCTAACTCTCCCACATGAGGTCGATGCTTTACTCCAGAACACACTGGAGTGCTGGATATCAAACGCTTGAGTCACCCAGTTTCAGGCTCTTCTACTCAACCAGCCCCTCATCTGGTTCCACAAGACTCTTGCCATCAACCCTGCCAGCCTCCTCCCAGACAATGACTCTGAAGAACCTCTACATGACTTTTCAGAGGTCATCGACTTAGTACAGCCTGCCCAGACCTCACTGACATCTCACTGGCATTGCCAGACAAGGTACTGTTCATGGATGGGAGTAGTTTTGTCCAGGAAGGAATCAGGTATGTAGGGGCTTAGACTGAACAATCTGATCTCAGGCACTCATTCCAGGGACCTCAGCACAGAAGGCCAAGTTAATTGCTCTTATTCAGGCTTTCCGGTGGGCAAAAGAAAAATCAGTAACAATTCATACTGATAGAAGTTCTTACAGGCTTTACAGTCCACCCAGAAAGCAGTCCAGAAGCACATCCAAGACGCTCTGCATGTACCAACTTCTGATCCTATCCATCCCGTCCAACCTAGTGACTCTGTTTAGATAAAGAAAATTGCCACTCAAGGACTGACTTCTACCTGGAAAGAACCACCCCCAAGGCATTAAAGGTCGATGGGATCCCGACGTGTCTTCATCACACCCGGCTTAAGACAGCCAGGCAAAATAGAGAATCCAGGACTCTTTGGACCCTCTAGAGCAGCTGTGGGCAAACTACGGCCCGCGGGCCGGATCCGGCCCATTCGGCTGTTCTATTCGGCCCACGGAGCCGATAGAGCGGAGGGTTCTCTTACTCTCCCCTCCGCTCCTTTACTTTGAATTTATATTAGTTCACACAAACACTCCATCCATGCTTTTGTTCCGGCCCTCCGGTCCAGTTTAAGAACCCATTGTGGCCCTCGAGTCAAAAACTTTGCCCACCCCTGCTCTAGAGATTATTCCTGGCCCTCATTCTGGGCCCTTATCTTATAAACAGGCCCACTGACTTTATTTAGTAGAGAATTAATTCTGTTAGGCTTATAGTTCTCAGGGTTCAATATAACTCCCTCCCCAACAAATGTACAAAAAACAATGGGAATGAAGCATCCATTTTATATAAAAACTGCTGTTTAAAATTTTAACCCTGCTACTTTGGCTTCTGTAAATGCTTGCTTAAATAATAAGGAAAATAAGACTACTCCCATTTCAGAGAGGTCATTAAACCTTCCCCAGACGAAGTTGTCAGTGCTGGCACCAGGCCAAGCCTTTGGTTGAGGTCTCAAAGCCCCAGCATACAGGGGCTCTTTAAGAATTTGCAAAGGGGACTGGAAAACCCCATATTTGGGAGACAAAGAGGGTCAAAAGGTATAAATACAGGAAACTTCCTGTGTGAATTCACCCAGAATTCTATAGACTTTTTTCTCTGGGTCCACGTGTAATAATAATAATAAATGTAACTCCATCTCTCTAAGAGTTGCTTGGTTCTTCTCTATTCTTCTGTAACATCTTAACTGGGGACAAGAGGAGATTAGTGATTGGAAAACATGGTGTGAAGCTCTTGTCTGTGGGTTATGCATGCCTGTAAATATTGTATGTGAGTGTCTCTGTTGATTGTTGTATCTCTTTGTTTGTTTAAAGATGGGGTATATCCTACTTTGTTGGGGGCCCCAGTTGCTTGTGGCAGGCTGAACCCATGGAAGGGATTATAGGAACTTCCCAGCAGCTGCAGAGAGTTCTTACTCTTGGGGACCCTCCCTGAGCTCCTTCTCAAGGCAGCCACCCAAAATGCTTTGCTAGTGATAGTTTTGTCTATCTATAATGTAACTTTGGTTAAGGATGCTCTTCGCTTGCTTTCTTATTTTTTGGGAGCTTAGTTTACTCTTCACCGTTTTTATGAACACAGGAAATCCTTTGTCTCTGCAGTTGGGCTTTGTGCCCCTCAGAATCGAAGGTCATTTGTTGTACTGGGTTAATGTGAGAAGATTCTAAGGCTAATGCCCCAGTCCATCCTTTTGGGAGTACTCATCCATTTACTTCAGGGGTTGTTTTTGTTTATGTTTTAAAATAGGAAAAAATCTCTTCTTATATGAAAGATTTTGTGTTGTTACAGTCTACTCAGAAGGGAAAATATGGGAAATAAAACCTTGTAAATCCCTCAAGTTTTTCTCCTAGGAGGGGCAGAGCTGCAGAAGTACCTCAGGCAGAGGCCACTCCTACTTTGTAAATTAAAAAAAAAAAAAAAAAGTAAAGTGTTTTGTAACTTAAAACTTAGAAGTTCTTCTGAGTTAAATAGTAAATGTATTAAA
Organism: Plecotus auritus; assembly: GCF_963455305.1. Taxonomy (NCBI): domain Eukaryota; kingdom Metazoa; phylum Chordata; class Mammalia; order Chiroptera; family Vespertilionidae; genus Plecotus; species Plecotus auritus. The sequence continues at coordinate 105,128,978 of NC_137772.1, forward strand.
TATCTAGGTATTTTGAAATAACAGAATACTGAAATATTAATCTGAATTTGCCTACTTTTGGCTTTACAGAGAATTTAGAGGATGGATTTGAATCTGTTAATGAATATGTCTTGTATTTTATTTTCTATCTCTTAAAATTGTAAATGTATTGCTAATCTGAGTAATGGTAATTACTTACTTGTCACTTAAAAATTAAGGTTTCTAATAGTTAAAACTTCTAATTGAAAAGAAGTTGTATAGTTTTGGTAATAGAAGGCATGAGACATGGAGATGCAATTTGAAGGGAAAAGGAAAGCGAGTTCTAAAGCTGGCTATTTCTGAATGGGTAAGAAGGTTTTTGAAAGTGGTTGAAAGGTTTGTGAAAGTTATAGAAAGGTTTGAAAGGGCGGGGAGAGACCAACTCCATGTTCTCTTTGTTCCATGTCCTCCAACTCCTGGAGTCAGGTTCCCGCCCTAGAACCTCTCCAAGAGCCCAACCCACACTTTTGAATTAGCCAATAGAAATGCAAGAGAAAAGTAAGCCGCACCCTGCCCCCATGTGCAACCTGACCCCGACCAATCAGCAGAGGCCACACTACCTCATCCCTCCTACCTCTCCCAGGCCTCCTATAAATCAGCACGTTTGGGGCCTGGGGCTCTCTCTCTGCCTCCTGCCGCTGCGTCGGTGAGTGTGGTGGACAGGGAGCTCGAGCTAGCTCGATTAAAGGATCTTTGCTTTTGCAGCAGACTCGGCTCCCTGGTGGTCTTTGGGGATCACGAAATCTGGGCATAACAGGTTGTGAAGAAAAATCTTAAAAGAAAATTATAGGTATTCTGAATACTAAATTGAATAAGATAAATTAATCTACAAAGTAAGCTAAAACAAAACTTGTTTAGTCCTTTTCCAGTCTACTTTTGAAGGAAATTTTTATATTTAAGGCACATAGGAGGCTTTGTCAAATAATAACTATATTCTATTTATATATGCATATTATTAAATAAATGTAAAAATGTTCAGGGGTCTATAAGTTCTGATATACTTTTATTTATAACTTTGGTTGTTATTATGGAATATTGTGTTTTACAGAAAGGACAGGATTCCATATCAATTGCATTATAATCAAATGCTATTATCATTTAGAGATAGTCACTGTTTATTATAATGCATTTGCAAAAATGTTACATCTTCTGAAGGATATATGGAAAGGACTCTGACCTATTATAAATTACGTATCTCTGAAAATAAATTTTCAGATCACCCCCTTCGAACTGGATGAAAATTATAAGAACTCTGTAGAGCAGTAGTCGGCAAACTGCGGCTCTGTTGACTAATGAGTTTGCCAACCACTGACCTAGACTTTCAATTCCAATAATTACAGGCTGTTGTTGTTCCTTGTGATTAAGCCCTTAGGGCAGTGGTCAGCAAACTCATTAGTCAACAGAGCGGCAAACCGTGGCTCGCGAGCCGCAGTTTGCTGACCACTGCTGTAGAGTATCTGGATTTACAGAAGTAATGGCAAGAAAAAATCAGGAGAAACAAAAGTTGATTATGGTACTGAATGAAATAAAAGTAATGATAATTTTATAACTTTTCTTAAAAGTATTTCTGATTTTTAATTTTTTTGTTTTTCAGATATTAAGGAAACATTTTTAAAGCAATTTGGTAAATCAGATCTCTTTCTCACTACTGATTCCTCTGGAATTTGGCAATTCTTAATTAGTGAGTCATAGCAATACATTTCTTTGCATGAATTCAATAAGACCTGTTGCCAATTGTGGTTTAATTAACCAAGACTTTGACTGGAATGTCATGTCTAAGAGAAACATCTGAACTATGGATGTCACCAGAAAGCTTTAAGGATTGAAGACTGACTTTGAAGCCAATAAGATCCACTTAGAGAAAAGCCTCATACCTTGTTTGATCACATGATTCATGGCAGTCTTTCCAGGTAAGGAACCAAGGTTGCTTTCCTGAAAGATGGCAAGGAAGGAACCTCAAGACATTATTGGGGACCTCAAGAACTTGAGGAATGCACCCAAGTCTACAGGCATAACAGTGAAGCAGGAATTTTGGGGGAACATAGGCAGGCTTAGGGATTTTTTAGAACTGGGGTCCATGGAAAAAACACAGGGCCACAGACTGGGAGAAGGTACATTTCCATAACACAAGGAAGCCAGGTGCAGTTGTTACATCTCCATAAGACAAGGAAGCAGCAACAGGTATATTTCCATAAGAAAAGGGAACTGAAAGTAGCCAAGAAAGGTCTATATTTACAAAATAAAGAGAAGGAAGCCCTTCATTCAGAAGGAGGAGAAGAAAGCCCAAGGGGAATAGTAAAACAATGAGGAAGGAGGGGGGAGAACCTCACATGAAACATGTGAGGTTCAACCTTTAAGCCCAGGAATTACTATAGTAACTAACTCAAAGGGGAATATTGATCAATCAGAGGGGATATCAGGACACAGGAATTGCAGCCTTTATAAGCCATGGGAAAAAAGACTCAGTGGGACTCTTCCCCCTCCCTACATGGGAGTCAGTTCTGTGGGACTCTTTCCCTCTCCCCATGTGGGAGTCTGTACTTGTTCTTCAATAAATTTCCACCTTTGCTATGCCACTTTCTGTCCATGGATTCATTCTTTGATTCCAGCGGACAAAGAATCCAGGTTCCAGTCCAAAAATTCGGTATCAGATGGTGCATTGGCGGGGAATTTCTCCGTAAATCAGTCAATTCAATCCTCTTCACGTTGAATGGTGAGTAACCACAGATTCTTTCTCTTTTCTATCTCTTGTATAATTTTGGAGTCTGACGGATGCCTGCCAGTCACTTAAACATGGCTGCCATCTAAAAAAGCGGGCATCTCTCTCTCTTTCACTGCTCCTTTCTGAATGTATTCTCCAGGGCCAAAACCAAAGAGGGCATGGGTCAGTCAAGTAAAAGCCACTAGGGCAACTGCCGCTAGAAGAAAAAGTCTCCCATGGAAGGATAAACTGGTGCCAAGTAGGATTAGAGCATTAGACTTCTGCCAATCGCAAGACAAAGCCCAGCCATCTACTAAATGAGTGCTTTGGTCCCTGCCCAGCTCCGAAGATCAAAGAGGCAATTCCTCCCCCTGGTTCCAGAATCTCGAATGTCCTTACATGAGTACAGGACCTCACAGGGGTGTCTAGGGTTGTTGAACCCTAAAAGACGTGTAGGGGCCTCGCAGAAACAACACATGTAATTAAATTCTGATCCATCCAGGGGATGCATACAAGGGTTGGTCACCCAGCATCCCAGGTCCTCGCAGCTGTCTTAGACAGCTGGGAAGGAAACTGAGACATGGTTCCAAGAACAGCACATTTCTGACTCACTACATATGTCCACTCCCCTGGCCCAGATCCCAAGCAGGCTTTAATTGAAGAATCACCTGCCTTTTCTTCTGCTTTCTTTCTCAGTCAGGTCAAATGGTATTTAGCCAAGACTGCTTCCTCCGCAGTCCAGGACCCACTAAGCTTAAAATCCTAAGCCCCTATTTGTGCATGCCTTTATGGTAAGGGTCCTGGGGAAAAATTTCTAGGCAAAAGTTAAGAAAGGAAGAGCCAGCTAACTGTTTTCCACCCCTGCAGAACTTTTAGTCTTTCAGAGAATTCAGCATTAGAGTCAGATATAGCCATTAAGTTATCTCATTAATTACTGGGTAAGCCTCTCACCTTCATTGTGATTCTGTAAAATGGTTACACACTCTCGGGAGCATTCTTAAAAGTCTCATTTTCGCCAGGTTTTATTTCCCAGTCCATTTGAAATTTGGAAAGGTGAGCCATTTCTCATAAATTAAGGGATGCTTCTGGGACTTTTCTATACTTGTGTAGAGGAAAGGCTAGTTCAAGGGGAGGCACCCCACCCAACTTTGGGTGGCCCTTGCCTGAGCCCATCTCTTCATGGATGCTATAGAATAGCGCAAGATGGTAATTCTTTGGTAAATGGTAAAAATGACACACGGGGAATGTGAGGCAATTGGGCGAGCCACATGGCCAAAATGGTCCATTGGGAAATGCTGTGGTTCTGAGGAGGGCCAGTCCCAAACCTGGGATGAGAGACATTGCTTTTAATGGATTGCTTTGTGGAGTGTCTGAGGATTGTGTGTACTTGTAAATATTGTGTATGAGAGTGTTTCTGTTAATGTTTCATGTTGATGTTTGAATCAGTCTGTTTAAATTATAAGAACTCTGTAGAGCAGTAGTCGGCAAACTGTGGCTCTGTTGACTAATGAGTTTGCCAACCACTGACCTAGACTTTCAATTCCAATAATTACAGGCTGTTGTTGTTCCTTGTGATTAAGCCCTTAGGGCAGTGGTCAGCAAACTCATTAGTCAACAGAGCGGCAAACTGTGGCAAATTGGAATGTCCCAATTTGCTGGGACTCAGCTGCTTGTGGACAGGAGGAACATATGGCAGGGTTTGAATATTGAGAGTCTCTTTGTGAAGCATGGTAGCAAACATCTCAGGTAGAAACTGCTGTTTGGGTTCTGTATTTTTTGTTTGCTAAAACAATAGAAAGTTATTTTGATTTTCTGAACTTATGTATGCTATCCCAATAACTCCATTGATGATGGTTTGCATATCCCATTGATTGTGATCTCACTGGTTACTGAAGCACATTCTTCTGGGAATCAGGACAGCTCAATTATTCCAAATTGTCTCAGTAGCTACAGATAACTGAGTTTCAGTTGACTCAGTGGTCCCAGAATCTGGACAGCACAATTTTTCTAAATTGCCCCGGTGGTCCCAGATAATGTGTTTCTGTTGATTCAGTGATTCGTAAATACTTTAGATAACTAAGTTGCTCAATTTCGCTTCTGTAAAAATGCTTTTTGTAAAACAGGTTCTCATTCCAGACCCAAAGATGTAATCGATACCTTTGTGATATTCTGCCAATATAAGCCAGATGTGGCAAGCTGTTTGGGGCTGCGATGTCTGGAGCGCTTTTGCTCCTTCGTATGCTGCTGGCTTTTAATAAATGACTCCATAATTCAACTTTTTGAGGCGTCCTTTGTAAGATGGGGGTACACTACAACATTTGTCTGTAATAGTACTTTGTTTACTGATTGCTAGCTTAGTTTGCTCTTTGCTGTATTTATAAACATAGAAGGCCCTCTGTTTCTGTTCTGTGTAGGCTTTGTGTGTCACTCAGAACCAAAGGTTGTTCTGCTAGGTTAAAATTTTAAGATTCTAAGGCTAATTTGAAAGTGTAAATTTGTGAAGGTTGCATATATGTTAACCCAGGGAAGTATGATTGTCTTCCCCACCTGGGGAGAAGTGGGAAAAGGAAAAAAGAGCCCTTTACTCAGACAAGTGGCTTTTGGTTCCAAAGGCGGCGGCAGGGCAGGGAAATTGGCAAAGCCCCACCCAGCAGTGAATCCATTAAAACATTCTGTAGGCAGCATTGGTAGTAATGGGTACAGGGTGATCCACGCCTGCTTGTGATGTCACAAACCTGCGCAGGCCATGCCAAAGCGGGAACTAAGGTTATCTATGAGGTGACCACAGCTTTGTGGCTTCTGAGCCCGTAGGGGCATGACAGCAAGGCAGCAAGGAAATGGGCAGAAGGAGGTGTGTCCTCCCAGCATTTTCTCTGACATTCAAAGTATATCATATAGACAACTGCGGCACCCACGGAACAACTGCGAGCCCCAGAACACCATTCCCCAATTGGCGCAAACACGCGGATTCAGAGGAGCTCTACACTCCACCAAGGAAAGGAGAGAGAGAACTGCATAACCAGACATCTGGAAAAGAGTGACCCTGAAGAGACAAAGAAACAGACCGCATATGAAAGAAAAGCAGGCATCAAGAGCAAAGGAAGAAAATGAAATGGAGGCAAGCAACCTTCCAGAGAAAGAATTCAGAGAAATGGTCATAAGGTGGCTGAAAAGAATGGAAGACAAATTCAACAATATGAGTAAGAACCAAAAGGATATGAAGAAGAACCAAAAAGAAATGAAAAATGACATTGCTGCTGTAAAGAACTCAATAGAAAGCATCAAGAGTAGACTAGAAGAAGCAGAGGACCGCATCAGTGAGCTAGAAGACAACATGGGAAAAAATACCCAAGTAGAGCAGCTTCTGAAAAAAAAAATTAAAAAGCAGGAGGAGAGCCCAAGGGAACTTTGGGACAACATGAAACAAAACAACATCTGCATAATAGGGATTCCAGAAGGAAAGGAAACTGAGCAAGGAATAGAAAACCTGTTTGAAGAAATAATGACAGAAAACTTCCCTGATATAAGGAAGAAAAAACCCACACAAATCCAAGAAGCTCACAGAGTCCCAAGCAAAATGAACCCCAAAAGACCAACGCCAAGGCACATTATAATTAAATTGGCAAACACCAATGACAAAATAAGAATCTTAAAAGCGGCAAAAGAGAGACAGAAAATTATATACAAAGGAACCCCCATCAGACTAGCAACTGATTTCTCAACAGAAACTCATCAGGCCAGAAGGGAATAGAATGAAATATACAAAGTCATGCAAAGGAAGTGTCTGAATCAAAGAACACTGTACCCAGCAAGGCTATCAATCAAAATTGAAGGTGAAATCAGAAGCTTCACAGACAAAAAAGGACTAAGAAAATTTATTACCACCAAACCAGCAATTCAAGAAATGCTAAAGGATCTGCTGTAAAAAAATAGAAATAGGAAGCGAAGAAGGAACACAGGGGTAAAGAATAAAAATGGTGACAAATAGGTACCTATCAATAATAACTTTAAATGTAAACAGATTAAATGATCCAATCAAAAGACATAGGGTAAAGGATTGGATAAGAAAACAAGACCCATGGATCTGCTGTCTACAAGAAACCCACCTCAGAAAAAAAGATGCACACAGACTGAGGGTGAAGGGATGGAAAAAGGTCTTCCAGGCAAAAGGAAATGAAAAAAAAGCTTTGTTATATCTGACAAATTAGATCTCAAAGTGAAGGACATAAGAGATAAGGAGGGCCACTTCATAATACTAAAGGGAGCAATCCAACAAGAAGAAATAACTCTGGTAAACATATACGCACCCAATACAGGAGCACCCAAATACATAAAAAATCTCCTGGAGGATATCAAGGGAGAGACTGACAGCAATACAATCATAGTAGGAGACTTTAATACCCCACTATCACCATTGGACAAATCCTCTAAACAAAAAATCAGCAAAGAAACATCAATCCTAAATGACTCACTAGACCAGATGGAATTAATTGACATCTTCAGAACATTTCATCCCAAAGCCACAGAATATGCATTCTTCTCAGTGCACATAGGTCATTTTCAAAGATAGACCATATGTTGGGACATAGGCAAAGTCTCTTCAAATTCAAGAAGATAGAAATCATATCAAGCATCTTCTCAGACCACAGTGGCATAAAACTGGAAATCAACTACAATAAAAACAATCCAAGGAAATCAAACACATGGAGACTAAAAAGCATGCTATTAAACAAAGACTGGGTTACCAGAATGATCAAGGAAGAAATAAAAAACATCATGGCAACAAATGACAATAAAAAAACAACAATCCAAAATCTATGGGACACAGCAGAAGCAGTCTTGAGAAGGATGTTCATAGCTCTACAAGCATACTGCAAAAAACAAGGAACAATGGTAATAAATTACCTCACCCTACAACTCAAAGAGTTAGAAAAAGAGCAATAAGAAAAGCCTAGTGTAAGCAGAAGGAAGGAAATAATAAAGATCAGAGCGGAGATAAATGACATAGAGACCAAAGAAACAATACAAAAGATCAACAAAACCAAGAGCTGGTTCTTTGAAAGGATAAACAAGATTGATGAACCTCTAGCCAGGCTCACCATGAAGCAAACAGAGAGGAACCAAATAAACAAAATCAGAAATGAAAGAGGTGAAATAATAACAGATCCAGCCGAAATACAAAGGATTGTTAAAAAATACTATGAACAAATCTATTCCAACAAAGTGGACAACCTGGAGGAAATGGACATATTCCTAGAAAAATATAACCTTCCAAAACTTAATCAAGAAGAATCTAAACAGCTCAATATGCCAGTAACTATGGAAGAAATTGAAGCAGTCATCAAAAAGCTTCCGGCAAACAAAAGCCCGGGGCCAGACGGCTTCACAGGAGAGTTTTACCAAACATTCAAGGCAGAACTAAAACCTATCCTCCTCAGACTATTCCAAAATAGTCATGAGGAAGGAACACTTCCAAGTTCCTTCTTTGAAGCCAGCATCACCCTAATACCAAAACCAGATAAACACAACACAATGAAAGAGAATTACAGGCCAATAACCCTCATGAACATAGATGCCAAAATCCTCAACAAAATTCTAGCAAATCGGATCCAGCAGTACATCAGAAAGATCATACACCATGACCAAGTAGGATTTATCCCAGGAATGCAAGGATGGTACAATATCCACAAATCAATTAAAGTGATACATCACATAAACAAATTAAGAGATAAAAATCACATAGTCATATCAATTTATGCAGAAAAAACATTTGACAAAATCCAACACCCTTTCTTGATAAAAACTCTCAGCAAGGTGGGAATAGAAGGATCATACCTCAGCATATTAAAAGCTATATATGATAAACCCACAGCTAACATCATACTCAATGGGCAAAAACTAAAACCATTTCCCCTAAGAACAGGTACAAGACAGGGATGCCCACTATCACCACTCCTGTTTGACATAGTACTGGAAGTATTAGCCATTGCAATTAGATAAGAAGAAGAAATAAAAGTCGTCCAAATTGGAAAAGAAGAAGTAAAGCTGTCCTTATTTGCAGATGACATGATATTGTACATAAAAAACCCGAAAGACTCCATCAAAAAACTAACAGACTTAATAAATGAATTCAGCAATGTAGCAGGATACAAAATTAACGCCAAGAAATCTATGGCATTTCTATACACCAATAGTGAACTTACAGAAATAGAGACTAAAAAAGCAATCCCATTTACCATCGCACCAAAAAAATTAAGATACTTAGGAATAAACTTAACCAAGGAGGTAAAAGGCCTATATGCGGAAAACTACAGGACACTGAAAAAAGGGATAGAGGAAGACGTAAACAGATGGACGAACATACCATGTTCATGGATTGGTAGAATCAACATCATTAAAATATTCATACTAGCCAAAGCAATCTATAGATTCAATGCACTCCCCATTAAAATACCAACAGCATATTTCACAGACCTAGAAAGAACTCTCCAAAAATTCATCTGGAATAAAAAAAAGACCCCGAAGAGCCACAGCAATCCTAAGAAAAAAGAATAAAGTAGGAGGGATCTCAATACCAGATTTCAACCTGTATTACAAAGCCACTGTCCTCAAAACAGCCTGCTACTAGCACAAGAACAGACATATAGACCAATGGAATAGAATAGAGAATCCAGATATCGACCCAAACCACTATGCGCAATTAATATTTGATAAAAGAGGCATGAACATACAATGGAGTCAAGTGGTGTTGACTCCAGTCTCTTCAATAAGTGGTGTTGTGAAATTGGACAGATACATGCAAAAAAATGAAACTAGATCACCAACTTATACCATACACAAAAATAAACTCAAAATGGATACAGGACTTAAACATAAGACGGGAAACCATAAAAATACTAGAGGAATCCACAGGCAGCAAAATCTCAGACATATGCCAAAAGAATTTCTTCACTGATACTGCCCCTAGGGCAACGGAAGCCAAAGAGAAAATAAACAAATGGGACTACATCAAAATAAAAAGCTTTTTCACAGCAAAAGAAACCATCAACAAAACAAGAAACCCCACTGTATGGGAGAACATATTTGCAAATGTTATCACTGATAAAGGTTTAATCTCCAACATCTACAGGCAGCTTATACAACTTAATAAAAGGAAGATAAATGATCCAATACAAAAAATGGGCAACGGATCTAAATAGAATCTTTTCGAAAGAAGACAGAAGGAAGGCCAAGAGACACATGAAAACATGCTCAAAGTCACTTATTATCCGAGAGATGCAAATCAAAATGACAATGCGATACCATCTCACCCCTGTCAGAATGGCTATCATCAACAAATCAACAAACGACAAGTGTTGGAGAGGATGCGGAGAAAAAGGAACCCTCGTGCACTGCTGGTGGGAATGCAGACTGGTGCAGCCATTGTGGAGAACAGTATGGAGTTTCCTCAAAAAACTGAAAATGGAACTCCCATTTGACCCAGTAATCCCACTCTTAGGAATATATCCTAAGAAACTAGAAATACCAATCAGAAAGGATATATGCACCCCTATGTTCATAGCAGCACAATTTACAATAGCTAAGATTTGGAAACAGCCTAGGTGCCCATCAGCAGATGACTGGATCAGAAAACTGGTACATCTGTTGTGGAGCGAGCGCGAGTGAATGACCACTGGAACCCAGACCAAACTAAAATTTAGGGAGCCTTTACTAGCCGGCCACCTGGCTGGCCAGCTGGCTGGTGACTGCTCTGCCTTTCTCCACACAGGGAGTCCAGAGAGCAGCCCTGACCCTTTGTGCAGGACCACTTTTATGCACATTAACCACATCCTGTTTTTTCAGAGCAAGTAACCCAAGACAAAACAGTTTTTCCTAAGCAACGTCAGGATCATGCCATTGACGACCATCTTATTCACAGGGTCATCCTGTTCTTCAGAAAGCTGACAGTGTTCTATGAAAGAAGGCCTATGTGCTGGGAAGGGGCCATGACACAGTATCTCAAGGCCTGGCCTGGTGTCAGCACTGACAACTCCATCTGGGGCATTGTCCACGGCCTCTCTGGAATGGTAGTAGTAAGCATGCTCAGAAATTCCCACTCTCTAACACTGCTATGGGTATGAACAAGCTTTAAATATGGACCCCAGCCAGCTAACCATGCTCGCCTTTCAAGACAGCTACAAAGGCCCATCCCTTTGTCGGTCTGACAAGCGATGCCGCTCCACGCTCCTCTCCCTGCCAGAGGACAGAAGAACTGCTAACAACCCCTGATCTAGACGCCACTGAGCTCTCGGGTGAGGAATGCCGGCCCCCTGCATCTGGACCGGACCAGCTCAGCTGCCGGACCCCAGAGGGACAGCACCACGGGGATCCCTAACTAAGCTTGTACCCACAGCTCAGGAATTTGTGTGAACAATAAAAAAGCTGTGTGGATTTACAACTGCAAATGTTTCATGTGGTGTAATTCCTCCAGCAGTTAATTGAATTATTTTCCTTACGCTTAAAAATTTAAATTAAAGCTTCTGTTCCCTATGGTCTTAAGCCTGCCACTTGGTCCTACTGGCATAGAGTAGTCTCTTCATTAGCAAACTACTTGAATGTCCCACACCTGCACA